>NC_133655.1:127883699-128483699 GCF_009905375.1 Apium graveolens
CCCTTTCTTGAGTAATGAAAGCCCTCTCCTTTTGCTTGAGTAGATCAAAATATTTCTTTTTGTAATCTACTTGTTCAAATTTCTTCTTTTCAGAAGTTGGCTTTCTGCACTCACCTGCAAAGTGTCCACTTATACCACAATTGAAACACTTGAACTTGGATTTGTCCACAGTGTTTTTGTGAGGTTTAGTGGCTCTAGTGTTTTTCTTGAATTTCATCTTTGCAAATCTTCTGGACAGAAATGCAAGATGCTCATCAATACCATCTGAGTCATATTGGCTGGAGTTGTCTTCATTTTCAGCAACTTGCTCTTTCCCCTTGCTTGATTCCTGATTTCTTATACCATCTTTGGAGTTTGATGTAGATCTCGCAGTTTCTTGTCTGCATTTCCTCTCATCTTCAGCTACCAATGCAACTGAACTTCCTTTCTTTCTCCCCTTCTCCAATACCTCATCCTGTTCCAGCTCTAGTTCATAAGTCTTCAAGATTCTATACAATCTTTCAAGAGTGAAGTCCTTATAATCTTGAGAGTTTCTTAAGGAGACAGTCATGGGTTTCCATTCCTTTGGCAAGGATCTTAAAAATTTAAGATTTGAATCCTTCACCTGGTACACTCTTCCATACAGCTTCAGTCCATTCAACAGCTTTTGGAACCTATTGAATGTTTCATTTAAAGATTCATTTTCTTCAAAATGAAAGTATTCATACTGTTGAATGAGAAGCTGCATTTTGTTTTCTTTCACTTGTTCTGTACCTTCACACAGTAGTTGAACTGTGTCCCAAACCTCTTTGGCAGTTGTGCAATTTATCACATTATCAAACATATCCATGTTAAGACCATTAAACAAAATGTTCATAGCCTTCTTATCCTTGTGGACTTCTTCTGTGTCTTCCATTGTCCATTCTGCTCTAGGTTTTGGAATGGATTGACCAACAGCAACTGTGGCTGTAGCAACTGTTGCTACTTTGTGGGGAATGTGAGGACCATTCTCAATGCAGTTTACATAACCTTCATCTTGGGAGAGTAGATGAAGGTGCATTTTCACCTTCCAATGGTGATAACTGTCTTTGTCAAGAACTGGGATCTTTACTCCAATATCCTTCTTACTCATCTTTGTTAGATTCCAAGATCTTTAAACTCTTTGTATGTCAAGAGCCTGCTCTGATACCAATTGTGATTCCTAGTGGACTAACAATGAGATTTACAGAAGGGGGGTTGAATGTAAATCTCAAAACTTTTTCAAGTTTTGAGCAGTTTATGAAAGTTGTGTGTTCAAGAAGAACAAGTGTGTGAATTGCTTTAAGCTAATACAGACAGATATATATTCAAGCACAAATGTAAAGAACACAACAGACCTTAAAAACTTTTCTGGTGGATTTGTTGTTCCACCAGAGATGGTATTTTAGAAAATCTGTGATTAAACAATGTTGATCACAGCTGCATCCTAGTACAAACTAGATGAATTTTCTCTCAATATTTTTCTAAACAGCTCTGGAAAATCTCACATCTAATTACTAGCTTCTACTTGGTTTATATATTACCAAGTGTACAAGTGAAGAACAATATAAAATACAGTAATAAAATAAGATCTTCACTTGCTTCTTTTCCTGTTCACTCCAGTACTTTGTTGACTATTGCATCTTTGTACTAGAGAAGAACGGCTGCTTTTTCTGTTGTTCCTGAAATTCGGCTACCACATCTCAGTTGTCTCTATCAACCCATGTGCCTCTGTTTGTAGGTACAACTACCCCTTATCAACGGCTAATCATCAGAACATCCGTTGAAGCTTTCATCCGTTGATGCACTCATCCGTTGAAGGATGTTATCCGTTGAAGCTTTCATCCGTTGATGCACTCATCCGTTGAAGGATGTTATCCGTTGATGACTTTATCCGTTGAAGCTTTAGAGACATCCGTTGAAGCTTAGCTTCTCATCCGTTGAAGGTCTTTAAGTCATCCGTTGATACCACTTCACTTATACAAAATTACAAGGCATGAAGTATTTACAATTGGCCTTCCTATCTGCATATCATCTAGTAGTCAACATGACTCATAGTTTCTCTCAACTTCCAAGAATTACATTTTAAATACAGAGACTGAAATATGCTACAACACTAGACTTATTTCTAAGTAAAGCTACACCATCAACGGATAGCCAAAGTGGTCTTATCCGTTGAGGCTACAGACACTAAATTTCTACTTAAGTATTTTGTTAAACATATCATCAAACTAATGCACATACATTCCTAACAGTATGGTACCATTTTATTAGAGAACATGTTGTAAATGGTACCATTGAGCTCATTTTTGTTCCAATAGAAAAATAGTTAGTTGACATTTTTACTAAACCTTTGGATGAAGAAACTTTCACTAGACTTGTAGGTGAAATTGGTATGCTAAATTTTTCATCATTAAGGCAAGAACTCACATGATACTCTTTATCAAAGATAACGGTATGAATAAGTGGACTCGACAATATGTTATCCATCTTGAAATAACAAACATGAATATAATTCAATAAACTAATCATAAACCATATAATCCACAAAATTGTATGTATAAGCTATCCCAACGACAATAACTCACAACCAATCTCAATCATATAAGCACAACTATGAATATTCAACAATATAACCAATTTCACAAATAATGTTCATCTCCCAAGAGAATAATACAATCATTCGATTATATATACAAAGAACCACATAATTAAACAAACTCCATTTGTTCATATCCTCAACATATCACAAACAACCTCCACAATTATCAACAATAAAATGATAATCCACAATTATCAACAATTAATGATAATCCACAATTACGAAATTATATATACAAAAAGCGTATATATAATCAAGAACATAGTCACAATCATAAAACCATATCATACACCCATTTCATAAATTCAAAATCGCAATATAAAAACTCCAATACATATCAAACAATGCCAAAACGTAGAACGTATATAATCGAACAATTGCATTCATGATTTTATGAGATACAATTCTCAAACACGAATTACAATCGAACATACATACCGAATCAAAGGAGATCGGACATAATTGAAATTAAATCGAACATATAACATATATAAATGAAAATTACACAATCAATTTTCCAAATTCCGTCTTGGACCTCAAGAACAAAAAAATGAACACTGGAATCCGAAAAAATGCATATTATTGATTGTAAAATGAACCTTAATGTTGTAGGAGTCGGGGAATCGAAGGAAAAGTGATGAAGAACAATATTTGGTCCTAATTCGTAGAAGATTCGCCTTCAAATCGCCAAAGATGCTTGTTGATTTTGAATTTTAGGTATAAGCTGCTAAAACGGGTCGTCTGAACCCGTTTAATCCGTTTCCCAGGGCTTACGCGCTTAATATTCGCAGAAGTTCATTGAGGGTAAAAAATTAATTACGCGTTCTGCATATATTTTACGTAAAGGGGCTAAAACTTTTAGCATTCTGCAGATATTATGCGCGGAATGGTTAAATTTTTTAAATAAAATCTTGGATGTTGGATCCAACGGCCAGAAAGCAATGTGTTGGATAAAAGTTCCCTGACACATGATTGTCACGGAACATAACCCTTAAAAGTTAGCAAAGTCGTAGATTTAACTTTTAGCAAAGTCATCATGAATTAATGAGTACTCCGCTTTTATTATTTGATATTTTGACTTTTGACACACATCTTTGTGCTTTTGACCGTATAGCTAAAATTAATATTTTTTTAATTTTTTTTGTGAATCAAAGCATCTAAAGTTGTGTGTAAAAATCAAAGCGTCAAATATTAAAAAATAAAGGGAATACTATACTTCTATTTCACTACTTTTTTAAACATAATAGTTTACATTACAAAATTTGTTTTAAAAGTTATTATTAATATTCCTCAAAAAAAGTGTTATTATTAATATAATTTAATATATGTGCTTAAGTAAATACTTAAATAGCCAATTTAAAATTATTTAAATATGATTTCTTGATCAATAAAAGAGGTATAATAATTAATTATATTGATTGAACATTTTACATATAAAATTTTATTTATATTCATAATAACATTTTGATTATTTGTTTTTATTATTATTAATTTTGAACTCAAAACTTAAATAATTTTCGATACATTACATGTGACGTCTACACCAAAATAATGTAAAATTTACATGATTGTTAAATTGAACTCCAATTTATTCATTTTACGCAAAAAAAATCTTTTTTATATTGTATTGATTATTTCAGTATGAAAAATAAAAAAAAGTAATAAAATTGATGAAATATAAGAATAAACAATTTTTAGATAAGTAGTAAAAGAGTATATTGAATTATAAAAAACTCAAAAAATTTAGTGTGATATCAAATTTGAATTAATTTTGATATTTGATATGAATTAAGAAGAATATTATATTTATATTTATGTGGAAGGGCATGAGTCCTTGTAAACCACCCATATATAAAAAATAATAAAGTCATACAATCATACATAAAAACATAGTTAAATTCTAATTTTCACATCAAAACAGGTTTTTTATGAATAAAATTGAATCTAAAAATAACTAGGATCAAATATAACATTATTACACATAATTTCGTTGTCACAAAAATATATAGAATATTTTATAATGAATTCTACACCAAATTCTATGTTACACTTAATTTTTAATTTTACATGAGATTTAAAGTTATATTCGATATGTTAACTTTTCTCGATGTTAAATATTGTGATTATAATCTTGAAAATCATATTTTAATAAAAAAAATATAGCATTTTGATGGTGTTCTTTATTATTCTCAATATAAGGTATTTTTTTATAAAGTGCCAATGTAAAAATATAAATTTGAAACTGGACCAATATAATCTAATATCATCAATAAAATATGTAAATATTTTATATTATTTTATAACAATTTTTTTTATTTACTTAACAATCAAATTAAAAAAATGTAAATGTACAACTTTTTTCCCGTAAAAGTCTTTATAAATGAAAAAATAAATATATTTTTTAAAGACTTTTAAAATTTAACATATACACGATTGCTACCTAGAAAGGACATTTATAGCAAGATGAGAAAATAATCAGTTTATTTATTTAATTTTTAATTATTTTATTTGAATAATGAAGGAGAGAGGTTGTTAATTAATCAGTTATTTATTAAATGTACGAAATGACTTGGGGGTAATTTGAAAAATCTAAATGAATAATATTTCTGAATAATCTGAAGGAATCAAAGATATGAATTCTAAATGAATAATATTGTTTGGTAAAAAAAAATATCTTATCCAGATTTCATTTTTTTCAAAAAAAATTACATCTATGTTGAATAAATTTTAATGGGACAAAAATATAAAATCATAAAAGTTGAACCATCATATCTTTACATTGTGTATTTGAACCATTTAACAACTCGTGTGTATATGCATGTCCACCCAAAGTTAAAGTATTGTTTTTTAACCTTGGTACATTCCTCGAACGATTTTTTTTTAAAAATATTACACAAGTATGAAACATAAAAGTTGATCCATAATCTCCATATTCAACCTAAATAAAATAATAGTGAATGATTAAATAAATCACCAAATCCTAAAAATAGTTGACTCGATAACCAAAAAAACCTAAACTTTAAATCCTAATTTATGTGAAACTATCTTAACCCAATGTTTTATTTCATCTTTTTCAAGGAGCATCCATTGTGTCCTATAAGTTGCACTTTCATAGAAGATATCAAGGGTCATTTGGCGTAAGGGATTAGTTGTTTCCCAGCCAATTTTGTTTTATTTTTCTTTGCACTCATGAAGAGACGGTCCACTGTTATTTTGAATCATAAGGTCCAGTGCACTAGCCATTTTATCTTCAAGTTGTGAACTCTTGGATGGTTTTGATGAGCTTTTAGCTTTAATCTTTGGTCTTTCTCCTTCATCATGTGTATCTGAGATATTTGACTGTGTGGTACCTTAAAATATTGAATTAGAGTTCGAGTGTGTGCTCGAAAATAATGAATTAGCCTGTGACTGACTATAGATATCATCGGCACCCAGAATTTCCAAGTCATCATTTAAATCAGTACTTCTATTCTTCTTAGAGCTAGGCCCCCATCCACTAACACCAGTAGCAGTAGCGCCATCAAAAAGGCTTCTGCAAAGATCTGGAAAAATCAATGGTGTGGTTCTTAAAGTAGCTCCATATTTATTACCCTACACAATAAATGCATTCAATTTAAAATAATGTTTGGAGTGGCCTAATACTAAGTAATATTTTTATTTAAGAGTGAAACTTGAATGTGTTGTATCCATTCTTGCTCAGCGAAGTTAAAATTGTTAGTCATGGAATCATAGTGATTTCGAGTTTTAGCTTTCAAACCACACCAAGTAGCATATCTATTCCTCAAGTAATCGTATCGATTTCTCATTTGTCTTTTATCAACTTTAAAATTATGGATTTTCTTAAGAACTTCTCTCGCATTATCCCAGGAATAAGGTTTCAAACTGCTACCTTGCCTACCATATATCGTAACCTCATGAATGCAGGCCTCAAGAAAAGTTTTGATTAACACTACACCATAGAATGCATATAGCAACAACAAAAATTTATTGCCTAAAGGGCTTTTTATGTTGCAGTAGAAAATATGGCAACAAATATGGAAAATTTTGGCGTTGCATCCGGTGGTGATGTCCTATAGCAACGTTTTGAGCCATGTATAGCAACAACACAACCTCATTGCAGTAGACAATATTTAGCAACAAAATATGTTTTACAACAACACAGTAAAATCATTACAATGGATGTTTTTATTTGCTAAATAACCACCCTAAGGCAACATTAAATGTTCCTATTGTAATGAATTTATGGTCAAATTTACCAAATATTGTAACAAAATTTGAACCAACTATAATATTTTATGGTTGGTGTAATTTTAAATGGCAACATATTTGGACATAATTGCAACAGTATTTTAAAAAAAGAAAGGAACTGTTCATAAAATATACTAGCCAGGCATTTTTTTTATGCCACAAAACCAAACAATTGTCATTCAAAAGTACCATGACCAAATTAAAAGCTGCTATCAGGTTGTCCCAACATCATCCTTACAAACATTCATAATTTAAGTCTATTTAAAAATAACAATAGCTAGCTAAATCAAATTTGCGAGAGAATTTAGTTTCACACAACTAAACCAAAATTCGAGTTCGAATTTAACAAAAGAAGCTAGCTATAGCAAACTGCAGATAACTTAAAGATAAATTAAAGTAAACATCAGATGGCCCCTCCAACTTCATCTCCATCTGCATCACCATCATCGTCGCTCACTTTTCCTGCATCCTCATAATCATCTTCATTTTCATCAACCTCGGCAGAACTTTGAGCACATAGTTCTTCAACATCGATATTTAGACCAGGATTCAATTCACCAAGTTTTTCAAAAATCTTCCTTAGTTTCTTCTGCATTTTCTCCTTCATTGCAGCAGCTAGCTTTTCAGTTGCTTTTTCTAGTTCTGAAAATCTGTTTTTCCCTCTTTTGTCAATTTTTTCTTCATCTTCCTTGTTATGCCACTCCTTCCAACAAGCCAGTTAAGCCCATGAGCTGCAAGATCAAGTTCTGCCATCTCCTCATCCTCATCAGTTGATTCTTGAGGAGTTTTTCCATTTTTCTTTTCCTAAGTATAAAATGAGCAACAAACATTAATTTCAATAAAATACAATTACTCCTTGTAAAATTTATGAAAAAAATATAGCAAGGCTAATTATTGACAAAAAACTTGTAAAATTGGTCGAGAAATATAAAAGTGTTATTTTTACCATCATTTTATGGTCTTTGCGGGTTTTTGGATAAATTGCCTTCTTTGTTTCTTGTGCACGGGCATATTTACAAACTTTCTAGAATAAAATAAAATGTATCAGTTTTCTTACAAGAAATAAATGAAGGGACCGGTAAACAACAAATATGGGTACGTTATACCATTTCATTACGAATCTGAGCAAAACTAGTGCGCCCAGCAGTATGAGTACCAGTCACATTCTTTCAATTTTTTTGATTTGTTTCAGCTTTTTTCTTGACTGATTCATCACTTCAGTATTTGAGAAGCACCTTGAACTGTTCCACTGGAATATTTGCAGGCCTGATTTTCATCGTTTCAGTGTCAGTATCAAATTTGGTATAGCATGCACTCTTAACACGAGATTTGTATACCCTCCAGTCATCAGCAAGGCTTATAATTACCCAATCCTTTCCTTCCTCAGAAATTATGTACTTTGTCTAACAAGGTACATAAAAATATGGATAAGAATCAATAAAGAAGCAACTATTTACGATAAACAAACCATTATTTTTGTCTAACAAGGAAATGATAAGAATCAAGAAAGAAGCAACTATTTACGATAAAAAAATAGGTTATTGCACTAGGTTATTAACAAACTAACATCGTAGATCATAGAGAATTTCATTGGCCCATATAAAAATAAAGGCCATCTAAATTTTACTATCCACAAACAGGCCTAGATATGGAAATTAAAATTAAAACACATCAAAATTTAACTAAAACCCCATCAAAACAAAGAACAGAATGCATAACATTATTGTCGATGATGCTCTTAAAATTAGAAATTGATGTTAAATTTAGAGTAAAAACTCTGTTTTTCCTCCAATAAATAATAAGGACAACATAAATTATAAAACCTCTGCTTGTGGTCAGGAGGTAGGAATTTTTTGTGGTTCATATAGCAGACTTTATGGCTATGCTTCAAATACAATGAAGAAGTATAATAATGGCAATTCGGACAACCTAACTTACCCTTCGTGCTCCAACCGGATAAAATAGCATAACCTGTAAAATCACTAATGGTCCAGAGGAGACTCGAACGTAACATTAATGTTTCATCAGCCTAGGCATCGTAGGTTTCTAAACCTACTTCCCATAATTCTTTCAACTCAGCGATGAGTGGCTGAATATATATATCTATATCATTACCAGGGTACACGGGTCCAGGGACTAGTGTCGAAAGAATTAATTATCAGGTTTCATAATCAGTCAAGGAGGAAGATTATAATTCACTAGAATAATTGGCCAAGTGTTGTGACTTATATTCATCGATCGATAAGGATTAATCCCATCTGTCGCTAAACCTAACCTGAGATTTCGAGGGTCCGTTGCAAAATTTGGATGGTTAGCATCCATCGACTTCCAACTGTAATATCCCGTAATTTTTAGAATTAGATTATTAATTGAATAATAGAATAAAAAGGATTAAAATTAGACAAGAACTTAGGATTGGATTAGAATGACTTTTGGACTCCGCTTTTAGCTGCGCTTTTGTAATAATAGTAGCTTTGTAATTGAATTTTCGATAAATAGACTGTATATTGTATCAGTTTGGAATTAGGTTTAGAATTAATGGTCCAGAAGTGCGGGCTGTTACAGTTGGTATCCAGAGCAGGCTGTCTTTCGGAGTGTATTAGGTATGGGACTAGTACATTCCCTAGGATTCGATCTTGTGGACCATAGTTTGACCTTTGGTAGATCAGGGGGTAGATGGGGTAGATGTGTCTCGAACTTTAGGATTGTTGTGAATTTGGGGACCAAATTCTTTTTAAGGAGGGTAGTATGTAATATCCCGTAATTTTTAGAATTAGATTATTAATTGAATAATAGAATAAAAAGGATTAAATTAGACAAGGACTTAGGATTGGATTAGAATGACTTTTGGACTCCGCTTTTAGCTGCGCTTTTGTAATAATAGTACATTTGTAATTGAATTTTCGATAAATAGACTATATATTGTATCAGTTTGGAATTAGGTTTAGAATTAATGGTCCGGAAGTGCGGGCTGTTACACCAACCCTCTGCATTGGCCGGATGTCGTAGCTTTCCATCTTTTGTTCTTCCTAGTGCATGTCATGTCATGAGTTTATAGTAGTCTTTACACATGAATAAGCGTTGGGGCCTTGGTTTCAACGGGAAATATCGTAAGACTTTTGTAGGAACTCTCGACTTTTATTCTTTTAAGTCATGAGAAACAGGTGAAGGAGAAACAGGTGCATCAGTCCTATTTTTTGGGAATTTCCATCTTGAAACCCCACAAAATTTGCACTTTGTTAAGTTTATATTTTCCCCCCAATACAACATGCAATCATTGGGACAAGCGTGTATTTTCTGATAATCAAGACCTAATTCTCTAATCATATTTTTGGCCACATTAAAAGAAGAAGGCAGATTTACATTGGGAAATGCCTCATTTATCAACTTTAGAATACCACTAAAGGCACCCTCGGTAAAACTATGAGTGCACTTTAATAAGTAAAGTTTCACTATAAATCCTAAAAGAGTAAACTGTTCACACCCCATATACAAAGGTTGTTTCCCTTCCTCAATAAGCTTATAAAACCTTTTTGCTATGTCATTCATTCCATTCCTAACTCTACCACTATCACAATACATCTCCTGATCAACTTTTTTAAACTTAAGGATTGACACTTCGTATACCCAATTAACAAATGATGGACACAAACCGTTACTAACGAGATGATCATACACGTCTTCTTCTGGAAAACCAGAAACAATTACTATGATCTTTGCAAGGGCATCTTAGTTCAGATCATGTGGCAAAATTATCGAAAGCATTTTGTACAAAATCTGTCACCCCATTACTATAGGCATCACTGTACTTCGGAAGTGAAACCCAAGTCATATTGATTGTTCACAAACCTATTTTCTACACAAAGAAGGAAACAAAGGACATACATTATAAATTATATAATCATAATTATAAAATCTCATTTATAAAATGAGATTTTATCAATACAGGCCTAAACATTCCTAATTAAAATTCATATTGAAAGATCTCATAGTTATAAACTAAATCAAAAAACAAACAAACAAAGTTATAATCGATGACAACAAAGTCAGTACTCATACAATGATCACAAACAAAATCCCTAATTAAAAATACATAATCGATTAAACAAAATAACTAAAACAAAAAACCAGAACATGCACAATCGATTAAAATGTATTTTGAGGAAAGAAATAAGATTGAACATAGAAAACATAATCGATTAAGATCTGAAAAGAAGAACAATCACAGGGTATTTTGTAATCAAACTTATACTCGATTTAGGGAAAAAGATTTGAAGCAAGGATTTATGTTTTACCTTTTTGGAGCTTCAAACTTCTTCAAGCTTTGTTATCAGCTTCAAATTTTTCCTCAGATTCTCCTCTCTTCCAGTGTTCTTCTTCGAGGAGCTTTGCGGCGTGTGTTTACTTTGTCTGAAAATGATATGTCGGGTTATGAGCCCTCTTTTTTTATTTTTTTGTTTTGTTTTGGGAAGCCCGACAATTTTTTTAGTGAAATCCCGCCTAGCAATATTTCAGAAGCCCGCCACTTATTTGGCTAATTTTTTTAATTACTGCAACATCTAACAATTCTTGTTATAATAGATAGCAAATTGTTAACTTTTTTCTTTTTTTGCACTTCAATTGCAATGATTTTAAAAGTCCTTGCAATATATATACAATGGTCTACCAATTAAAACATCATTTCTCAAATTTTTAAAAATGTGGTTGCCATTCCATTCTATGGTGTAGTATAAATTATCGTTCTTTCAATATGTTCTTAAGGTTTTTTGACTTGCATTTTCACTTGACTGATTCATAACTACATGAAAATAATACATAATTTCAATTAATATGTCATCAAGAAAGAGCAATCATCCAGTAATCCATATTATATACACAATCAACATATATAAGGACAATCAAGTAACGGTATTATTAGTCAAAGAATTTAAAGAAATCGATTTCTGGAAATTAAGATTACTAGTCTCTGGATGACAATCAAGAGAATGCATGCACTACATAGGAAAGGTAATTACTTTATAAAGGTTATTGACACCTTTAACATCTACTAATACCGCAAAACATGAAGGGCCTCTTAAAACATCAAAAAATCATATTGATAATTCATCGGGAAAACTAGGTTAATCTTCTAGTGAGTACAATATAGAGCGTATGTTGCCCATTAATTAAGATTCAAGACCCTAATGACCAACTCACGCATTGAGTCTCATACCGTGTTTAATGGCATAAAACTTGTAAATAAAGCAAATATCTTGACTAGGTTTACCGAAAAACCAAAACTAAGACCTTTCTGCAACCCTTATTTCATTATACTGTGTGTACATGTTAGCTCATAGAATTTCGTCTATAAGCAGAATGAGTTTCTAAGATGGACTTTGTGATGGCTAAGTTGGTTTCAAGCGGCATATTAAGGTTCTAATAGGATAATCATACTTTCATGGACATTTAAAAATGAATGTCCAGAGCCACATTTAATTTGCTAGTTAAAAATTGATACTGCTGAACAAAATTAGAGTTTACATCCTTACTGAACAGAACATATTTAAACTTAAAATGTCATTTGATAAGAAAGCCTTAAGGGTGGAACTGGTTGGACTTGAACAACAACAGCTGATCACCAAAGCACACCCAAGAGCAATTAAATATAGACTACAAGATACCGAGATAAAGCAACAACATATCATGAGCTTCTTAGCAATATTGATACAAAATCCAAGTTGAATATCGAATTTCTTTAAATTAGGTAGAAGGGATCATGAACTTCTGGAAACAATTAGTAACAAAAGAAGTAAGGTAAGTGATCAAGAATATTGGAGTCTCGAGTTTCGATGGTTGTTTTATGCTGAATATGATGATACTAAAGTCCATATGATAAAAATAGTTTATATGGAAATGCAGGAACTAAAATAAACGAATGAGGAGAGTCAGCAGAGACATGATGTTCAGTTCTGTTAAGATTTGAAGTAAAAGAAAATAAGTATGTTGGTTGATCAGATTATTTTTCTAATATTCTAAATACCGGGTTAATTTGATAATTACAGTAAGCAATATCATCTATGAATGAATTAAAAATATAATAGTCTGCATTTAGATTTCACTAGTTACAAGCTCATGTCAGTAGATCCCCTAGAACTCAATGCCAACATGTTCAATGGGAAGAGAACACAAGCATAATTTATGGAAGCTATATACACCATATGATTAGTTTAAGTTCTACCAGATACTACCAGTTGTATTATTTTATCCCCACAATATATCAAACTCAGACTATCCACCCTACCTAAAAAGTCTTTTTTTGTAGCTCAAACATATGGTATGAGTGACCCTAATTCTCAGTGACCCTAATCTTTGGGCCCTTGGACCAGATAATAGCAAAATAATTGGGGTCTTAAAAATGAAATCAATCTAAATTTACATCTGGCGTCATGAAATATATTATTTTCACATGCTAAGTTTTGTATTGGTCCTAATTATATCTAAACGATAAGGCTTAAGGCTATTAACATAAAAGATAAGAAGATATCACGAGCATCAGAACAATATGACAACCTACCTCTTGCTTTCATAAAAATCAAAACAGGTGTACAATAAAGCTTAAACCTTTCTAGTTCAATTAAGCATACAATCATAACTATTGATGTCAACCAATTACTACCCATCATGCCCTGACCTAGATCTGTCACTGGGATTGCCAAAATACAGTGATCCCAATCTTATTACTTTACTTCTTAAAGCGGATATTGATGGGCAAAAACACAGTGAACTCTAACTATTTAAATACTTTAATCTAGTTTTAAATACACAACCCAATTAATCACTTACAACTATGATATCCAGAATCATGAATATAATATAATCAAAAAAATATGATAAGCATATGGCTAAAAAGAACACAAACAAATAAGAAAGCACTTGATAAAGATCGTATAGTTAAATCTATGTATATCAATAATGTATATAATTTTACTTCTGTAAGCAGACTTGTTCTTGATGTGGTGGTTATTTTCGCGGAAAAAATACATAACTACAATTTGGCTATATCACGTAATAAGCATTTATATGAATGGGTTCAGGGAGGAATTTGAGTATGGATCAATCAATGATTAAAAATATTCACTCAGTTGTTGATTGGAGAGCCAAATGATATGAACGTATATGAAGCGTTGAGATAAGCTCATTAAAGAGTCCTTAACCTTAAATCTCATATTCCAAACACAATAACACAACTCCTAAATACAGGTTGACGATGATGTGCTTTGTAAACACATTGGTCGGAGGCAACCTAAGCTGCTTACCTGCCCTCACCCGGCTTAGTTTGAGTATATTAAATATAAATCAGTTGGATATCTCAAGTCATTAAGAGTTATCTGTTGTCTAGGTTGTGATTTCGTTCCTCGCTCATCCCCGAGAACTCATCTGCGCTATAAGTTATATTTTTCAAAAAAATTAAAAACCAATTACCTTTTCTAAAATAAAATCCGTTAATTTCTTTTTTTTCTCTACTAAAATAACCAATTTTTCCAAAAATATCATAAATAATTATATATTTAATAAAATAAAATATTATAATTATTGCTAAATCCTGTTTTAATCCTAATTAGTTTTTAAACCAATAATCTTTTCAACTGAATTACGTCATCTTTTTATTTTTTCCAATAAAATATCTTTTTTTATTCAAATATATAGAGGATAATTTTATTTAATAAAATAAAATGTTACAATTATTAATAACTAACTAATTAACTTTTTCACCTAAACACGTTATCTTTTCAATTTTAAATATTGTTACTTTTCCGAAATAATAAGGAGAATTTTATTTAATTTTAGTTTAAATTAAATTAAAAATAATACATTATCAAAAAAAGTTCTTGCAACGGTTATAAATAGGGTTGTTCAAGAACAGTGTTGTTCGCGAACAAGCTCGAACTCGGCTCGGTAAGAGCTCGGTTCGTTAAGAACTCGAGCTCGAGCTCGAACACAAAAATGTGTTCGTTAACAAAAATGAGCTCGACCCGAGTTTTTGTATGTTCGGCTCGAATTCGGCTCGAACTCGTTCGACTCGGGCTCGGCTCGTTAAAACTCGAAAAAATACACCATTTTCAGAATGTTTTTATAAAAGAAGATCTACTGACCCTTAATTGTGATGAAGAAATGTAAAATAGAAGATTCTTACAGACATTTACATTAGTGTTGCTAATGCTGAAACAGATCCATAATACACAATATATATACACATATTTTCCTGACCTCTATTCATTCAGTCGATGAACATTGCCTTCAATTTTGGACGGTGGGAAGGAGTAGAGAAATCGAGAAATCAATACAGATATTGTATACAAAATACAGATACCATTAAATCTATCCTAAAAGTTAAAAACAGCTCACGCAAGCAAAGCAGCCATGTTCAAACCCCGGCTAATCCATTCACATACGTATTCTCCTTGGTTTAAATAGTCAACACAGCCTGCTTGCACACCAACTGTTTGACAGTATTCCCCACTGAAACACAACCTCCATTCCAAAAAGAAACACAACCCCACATGCTATCATGTCATTGTTTGGCCGCCTGGAATGTGTTTTTGCAGTTATGTTATTATGAGAGCTGATTATAAACATACTAAGTAAAATGGGAATTGGGAATTTAGGAATTTAGATGAGAGGTCGATATAGAGATTAGGATAGAATGGGAGTTAACATTTCTGTCAACAGATATTTTGAGAAGTGGGTTGGGCTTTAATAAGTTGGGTTGGACCAATAAAGATTGAACTTTTTTAATCCGTTAACGATCTGCTCGGTTACAGCTCGGCTCGGTTCAGCTCATTTTTGTTCGCGAACAAACTCGAGTTCGAGCTCGAGTCGTGTTCGGCTCGTTAGTTAACGAGCTCGAACTCGAACACGATTTTTTATTTGATAAGAAAGCTCGTCTCGGCTTGGTTCGTCAGAAAAAAAAATAAAGCTCGGCTCGATTCGGTCAAAACTCAGCTAAATTCGGTTCGTAAACATCCCTAGTTATAAACTAGTCTATGTAAATTCTATTGTGATGAAAACAACAAATTTCAAGAAGATTGACCATAATGTTCCTCCAAATTAATGCAAATGTCTCTAGAAAATAGTGTACACTCCTAATTATACTTTGATCAAGAACACCAAGTAACCATGATATCACCATACTATTACAACATTCTCTCAGGCTTATAAATCATATTAATAATCACAGGCTCGATAATGGTGCCATCTACAAAGTTAGATTTTATTCTTAGCTGGAAAAATAAATAATTAATATTGATCTATTCCAATCACCATTTGCAGTTCCATCAAATTTGATGTTAACTAATTTCATTATAGGGAATATCAAATGGATGAAGATAATAAGGAGAAGTAGGATTCTGTGTGTGACTGATCAACAACCGACACTTGATTTTGTTCTGTCATATTTGACACTCGAACAGGACTTTTAACAAGCATTTTGTCATATTACTGATTTTGGCTAATATTACTGATTTGGCTAATATTGCTGATTTTGGTGGGTAAAGCATGAGGGGTTGACAGGAAAAAGGGGTTGACAGGACTTTATGAGCTGCATGAGAAAGCTGGAGAGCCGGTTGATAAAAGTGCTATATTTCTTGAGGCGGCAGGAGGGGTTGACAGGAAAAAGAGAGTTTATGGAGTTGGTTCATTGCAAAGTCTATTTTATAAGTCGAAGAATCATATTCCTTACGGTTCAACCTTTGCTGATGCTGAAAACCAAAAGTTGCAGGAGGATATAAAAGTGATGAAGAATAAGATGAAAGAAATGGAGAATCAAATAGCCAAATTCTCGAGGCTACTTCTGCACAAGCTCATGCCCTACCACCCCTAACTCAGATGTAAATAGCGAGAATGTTAACGAGTAATTAGTTCAGTATGTTTGGTGTTTTTAGTATGTTCAGGGTGCACTTTACTATATTTTGTTGTAGAACACCAATATATAATGCTGCAAGGTAACATTAACCTATGGTTATATAATGACCAGTTTAAGTCTTAGTACTAATTAAAGGCTGCTTTAGGATATTTTATCTGGGCCTACTACTATACAGGGTTAGAGCTTCGTTTTATTGTATTTGTATTTTAATAGATATAGAAAATTTGTCATCTCAAAAAATGAAAATATTGCACAATATTTGAGCAGGCAATACCATCCTTTTAATCTGATAGAAACTTTTAAAACTAACCATAATTCTGTTGGGACACCAGTTCTTTGTTAGTAAATTTAACCACTGAATAGTCTATTAGTATTAAAAATTGAAAGTTTCGATAGTTTTCTATTACTAAATTTAGCAATAGATTTTTCGTTAGGAATTTGTTGCTAGAATTAATAACCACATTTTTCGTTAGGAATTTGTTGTTAGAATTACTAACCAGATTTTTCGTTAGGAATTTGTTGCTAGAATTACTAACCAAATATTATGTTAGCACCGCTGTTTTTTTTTTGTACTTTCCGGAACATGTGGTGTGTTATTAATTTGTTACTATTCCGTTGTTAACTTAGTAGTAAGGTATTTCCCAACGATGTTTCCTCTAACCGTAGGGTTCAATTCAGTTGGCATTCGGTTAGGAACCTATTTGGTCAACGGATTTTCTTAACTTGCCAAAAGAATATGCCGTTAGCAATAATAGAACTTTTTGTAGTGTGAATTTATTTAAGATTAAGTAAATCGATCAAAGAAATTTGTGGATTATCGAAAGATATTGTGCTTTATAACAAATTATCTGTATATGATCTTATGTCTAGAATGAATAAATAAGCAAATGAGAATTGATACAATCAAACAAACAATTGCAGAAAGAAAATCACAAGATCGAAGGAGAACAGATACCCCGAAAAAGATCGAAACAAATTAACGATAATAGGCTAAGAGATGATCAAGAAACACTGTGTTGATCTTCATTGAAGAACTCAAAATCTGTACTGATCGGTGTCGAAAAACGTCCATGATCGTCTTCCAATGCACTGATACCATGTTATAATTTACAGAATTGAACTTAAGCACAGAAAGAACAATTTGTATATTTCACTGAATCCATTTAACACTGAGTAGTAACAACAGTAGATGTGTTTACTACACTAAGTTCCAGCAGCAAAGTGCACACTTCATTAGTAGAGGTGTGCACTCCATTAGGAGTAACAACAACGTGAAGTATGATTATGAAATAATGTTAAATTAGAATAATTTACAATTAATTCTCTGGTCGAAAACAGACCATAAAATGTTAAGAAACCTACTAGTCAACTAAATGCTTCAATCGATACATAGAATCTGATTAAAATCAAAGTTCGGACTACTACTTGTAAGACTAACGAGCTGCGCTAAATAATCTTTGATTAACGGCTAATTATGTACTCTATGCTGTACCGCATTGTGCTATATAGTACTAGTACCATTCAAATGCAAATATTTGAAACATGAGTGTTGAATGACGAATGCATCGCCGCTTGTCCAAGCACAAAAGAGCTCCCATCTCCCTCGAGAATAGAGTTTCTAATATTCAAATACTACCCTCTTTTGTTTGAACATACCACTTAATTAACAAAATAATCACTTGTTTAACCCTAGTTTAAAGAAACCATGTTTTGGGGGTCTGCTAAAGAATAGTAGGGACCAGATTGCAAAAAAATTGAAAACATTTTGGAAGAGAAAATTGATGGTAGTACAAGACAGAAGTGGGATATATACCTTATCTGCACACTGCACAAAATTGGTAGAGAGTGATGTAAGTGAGAGGGAAAATGAGGCAGTCAAACATGGCCCAATTACCAAAACTGCCCTCTTGTTTTCTGTCCCTTTGACAGACTCACAAGACAGTCATGAATTTTGTTTGGTGGCTAGATTGGCAGTATATTTAAATCTATTTATACGGCTCCATTTTTTTCATTTTTCTTCCAGATAACTCAATTTTGTAGTCTGATTCTTTTTTAAAAAAATATAATTTTGTACTCTGATTTAAGATAAACACGTTAAAACTCTTACACTATGTTTCAAAAATTATTTTTGGAAAGAAAAGAAAAAAAAAGTAGAAAGAATAAATTTCTCCAACTTATTCCTGACCAGTTTTTTGAAAAGAAAAGAAAAAAAATAAAAATTGGTTTTTAAGATTTTCTTTTCACTTTTGAGATGATTAAGACAGAAGGGAAAATAAAAAATTTATTTTCTGTCTTAGATTTGGGGACACAATTTTAATATTGTGTTTGGTTGAAGTCAATGGAATACAATGAAATGAGATAACCGAAATGAAATGATGAAAATTGAATGGAAGACGTGAAAGAAAATGAGATGATCTTATGATAAAAATTGCCAAGAAAATTGGTGTAATAAGTAATGAAGCATTTTATGTGGAATTGGAGTATTAACATTAATATTGTCTAGGTAGTTAGAAATGGGATGGGCCAAAAAATTAAAATTTTGAAAATTTAGTCATTATATTTTAAATCTCATTCCATTTTATCTTAGCAATAAAACACAATATTAGGGGTGGTTCGAATTGGAGTTTTTACATTATAGTATAAAAATTACTTTTGAACAAAATTCTTAGGGAGTAAAATATAATTATCTCTATTTTTTGGCACTAACTATATGTTTTTGGAGGTTAATATTTTGCGGATACAGTATTGATTAAGGGGGTGTATTCAATTGAGATTTTGAAGGATTTTTATGGATGTTATAAATCATGGGGTATTCAATTTGGATTTTAAATAATCCTAAGGTATTCAACAAGGATTGGAAAAAGTCTTTTAAAATCTGAGTGTATTCAATTTAGATTTTAAAAAGTCAATTAAAATTTGGTGGTATTCAATTTGGATTTTAAAAAATCCATCAAAATCTGATGGTATTCAAAAGTCCATGGATTTTCTTTTATTTAAAAAAGTTGTGGATTTTGATGGATTTGCTAGTACATTTTTAATATCTTGAAATCTCTTCAAAATACATGAGATTTTGATGTATTTTTAAAAAACTCCACAAAATCTGCAATACTCTACAAGATTTTGGATCAACTCCATCAAAATTCACGAAGAATTGAAATCAACGAAAATCTTTTAAAATCCATAGATTATTAACAATCTTTTAAAATCTGAAATGAATACACCCCTTAAAAGAAAAGAAAGAAGTTAGATCAAGGGCTAGTACATTTGGAAAAAAAACTGACTTTGGAACAATATAAGATGGTTTTCCACTTACTTAACAAAACCAGCGTCTCTTTAGTCCAAATGCAGCGAATGTACTTGACCACCTGCTGAACAAAGACATACTATGCGAAGCTGAGAGGTGAACATGGCTTGAAAGCAGTGCCTCTACTTTTGGGACAAAGCGAACGCATACAATTTGTAGCCTTTAGTTCACACAGCAGGAGTCACCTAATATTTGAACTTTCATAGGGCGACTTCCTATGGCATTGAGAATACCAATTTTGTGTCAACTTTCACACTTAACATCTGCACTTTTGCTGATAATATTGTTTTCTTTGCAATTTTTATGTGAGGTTTTGAAGTTTCCCAGAGAAGTAGTATACTAGTAAATAATTTCCTATCATCGGAAAAAGATCTTGCGTCTTTGCTACTTTGTTGTTCTATCTTAAATTCTTAATATAAGGTATATTTCAAACGCTCTTTTACTCGTTCATCGTTTATCTTAAATCTCAATTAAATTACTTATCATATTAAGTGTTTTTACACTTGATTAGCAAAATTAAATGACAAAAGTCAAAGGGCCACGAAAAGCCAAAGAAATAGTCTGCAACTGGCAAAGGACTATATAGTTCATTCGTGAAAAGTGGTTCAATATAACTTTATGAAAATTTGCACAAACATTTTGTTATGCCCTATAATTTGTCAAACTTCGTAGTTGGAAAACAAAACCATGAAGAAGCTTCCTGTAAGTTTAGCTTCTAATCACTATTCACCAGACTAGCTACTATCTATGCATTTTGATAAACAGGCACAAAAGAGAGATTAGAAGTTGAAATCTTCCTGACCCTGTGGCACTGGCCTATGCATTTTAACTCCACTAAAACTACTTCTTGATGCCATGATCTCAATCAACGAAAGCCTCTTCTTTTGCCCCATTTCTGGTCTTTGCTTCGGAGCACTATATGACCTTACTTTTGCCTTAAAGGACTGTGTGTTTGCCATATAACTAGGATGGTTCGAATATGGCCGAAAGAAACCATCTCCGCATACGCTCTTAGCTGGTGTAGCCGGGACATTGGAGCGGCCAGAATTTGCAAATCTAGGAGTGCTTTGAGCTGTCGAAAACTTGTAATTGTCACTAATGAAGCCCCATTCGTAATCTTGCATTTGTTGATGATCTGGGATGAACAGACGGTTGGGAAGGGGCTGCGAGCTACTTTGGTAATAGGGGTCTTCCCCTGATTCTGAAGCGGAGAAGTTCATTCTCCGTGATCTTGATTTCGGCTTAAAAGTGTCCATCTCCACTATTTTTGTGCTCTCTTCAGAAACATTAAATGATGTTTCATAAGAAGCTGACAACCTCTTACTAGGATATTCACTTCTTGCCTCCTCAAACTTTTCCTGCAAATAAGAAAAGAGTTTATATATATATGACTAATTACATTTTCAGACACAAAGGATAAAATACTTTAAAAAAGTGCAGTAATGATTCTCACAATGGATTTCCTGTGTAAAAATTCTGGCTGAGAAAGATGATCTTTCTTGAAAGAAAGACGAGCCCTCTGAGCTCGAACAGCGACCTGAGCCCTCATAAGAGCTTGCATACTGCGAAGAGTGGCAGTAGCTCTCTTCCTTACAAGGTAACCTCGAACTAGAGCTTGTAATTTTACCAGACCTTTTAGAGCCCGGAGGGCCTTTCTTGACTGTCAGCGGCCAATAATAGTCATTTTAGTAGCTTTAACAAATGTGATAAACCATATAAGAATAGGTATATCTTAAAGATACTAAAAATTATACAACTTGAGAATAGAGTGAATAAAAAAAGTCAACATTTGCCCAGATATGATATTTCAAATCTCAAACCAATGCAAGAACAAGCCAGTAAATTTAAAATAAACAAATTGCTCAAGGATAAACAAATGGATAGGACCGTTAACCAAACATTAAAACAAAACTGCAATTAGTTTAATTATACAAATGACAGTTTCAGATTTAAAGGGGAAGCAACGTAGTGAACATGATGTGCACCTTACCCTCTCAAACATTAGTTGTGAGAGGGTGATAATGTATCTTTGGTGTGATTTTGTTTCGACTTGGAATTGAAACACTTTATGCCAGGAAAAAAAAAAGCATGATCGAGAACATTGGAACAAATTTGTTATCATTATGTGCATCATACATTTTTACTCAAGTATAGAAATTAACAAACTTAAAAATAATAAAATTAACAAACTACTTCAAATTCAAAAGTATATAACTTACCAAGTAACCTCTAAAAACAGATTGAATCTTTAGTGCAGCCCATATTTCCCTGCCACTAGCATACACATTCTGTCTACCTTGGCTAGTAAGCCTAACAACTGCAGCTGCAGCCTGCGCCGCAGCTACAGCTGCATCAGCTGCTGCAGCGGTAGCAGCAGCCACAGCAATTGCATGTTTGTTCTGCTCTTTATCTGAAGATCTTAACCAAACACTATTATTGGCCCGATTAATCACCGGACTTTGATTTGCAGCCCGGGAATCATTCCCGGACTTGGCAGAAGTCGACTTTTTCTTCCCTTTCTTGTCATTCAAACCAGAATTATCAGCAATGTCCTTATCTTTCTTCATTCCCAACAATCCTCTCAACCATCTTGAAGTTTTTCCCATCTCAAACTTCAAGTGCAGCTATAAAAGATATAATAAACAGATATAGAAAAAGCAATATATATTGTATAAGATTTAAGATAATCTTTAAAGAGCACTGAGGGAGAAAAGGCACTTGGAATCTTTTAAATGTAAAGAGCAGGGAAGTGATGTAATGAAGTACAGAGTGTGGAGGAAAAGGTTAACTAATGCATCAACTCTTTAAATAATATACCAGAGTGCTAAAAGATTGGTTTGTTTATTCGTTTATCTTTTCTTCTTCTTTTTTTTTTCAAATCTTTTAGCATCTGACACTTGCTCGTGAAGAAATGAGTTACAAGACAAAATGGTAGCAGAAAGATACAGATTTATACATTAATCTAAAATTTGAAATCTATGAATGTTTTACCAACCAAATACACAAGATTTACAGACAAAATTACTGGAAATAAAAGAGGCTAATTATTACAGCTGAAATGTTAGATGTCCACTCTCCTGTAATCAAATGGGACAGGAGATGCTACTTAAAAGACTATTTGAATTATGTGGATCCGGTATGTGAGAGTGAGAATCTAATTACATTATTTTGTAGAAAATATTATTTTTCACCAACCGAGTTAAAAAGTGTTATTATTTCTTCTAAATGTAAAATTTATGCCCTATAAAAATAGTCGACAAATCCAAAACCCTAATATCCTATGTCGCAAATGGATTATGACTGGAAAAAGAAACTGATTATGAGAAGTCGGACATTCACACAATTGAATCTGATATATCTTCTAAATGTAAATGTAAGGTCTGTGCCCTATTAAAAAGTCGATTATTCTAAAACCCTAAACTTCATGTCGAAGATGGATTGACTAAAGAAACAGACGGGATTAAGAAAAGCCTTTACCCACCTCCGAAATTCAAAAAAAAAAACAAATGAAAAAACATAATCATCTCTAATATATCTTTGCTTTTGTTACACACAGACATGCAAATGATGTCCGGAACAAACAAACAGATAACACGGAACATACAAGGAACAACATATGTAGAAAGTAGTAATGATGACATCAAAGAAATATTTTACCCGCTTTAGCTTCTAAAATTCAAATAAAGAACTCGAGTTGTTTATAGTACTAACTCCCTGAACCAAAAAGAACCTACTTCTAGCTCTCCTCTCCTGTATGATTTTCAGCGCACTTGAGGTACAAATTTCAGAACCTTTTCATTTCCTTTTCTTCTCTCTAAATTCTCTCAACTTTCTTTTTTTTAAGTACTAGTAATTTTTTGAGTTTTTTTCTTTTTTGAAGTATTTACATTTCTTGTTTTTTGCGACGGCAGATGCGGAGTACTTAAACGAGTGATCAGTAATCCTTGTGATTAAATCTGGTAAAATGTCCATCTTGGACTCCTAATTAGGGATCAGAAACTAATCTATCCTAAATCCAAAATTTCTGATTTATTGAATCGGAAATTTCAATTACATTTCGGTTTTCTAAATTGGAATGTAATGTTAAATCCACTGAACCAATACTTTATATCAAAATACAAATTTTAATTTAAACTTTATTAAATTATTTTGAATTTTGAATATAAAAGAATCCAACCCAATTCGAAAATTGACCGGTTTGATTTAGATGTTAGAGTTTTAAATTTGAATCTGATATTATATTAATTTTAGAGTAGAAAGTATTTAGATTTGAGCTTAACAAAATTGGAGAAACTCTATTGACATCCCTAGTTTTGATAAATTATAGAAAAGTATATATTTAAATTTTGAAGAGAATATATATTTATTATTAAATGATAAAAAAAACTTTATCTGAGACAACTGTGGTAGTTAAATGTAAAATCTATATTATCTTATAATAGACGAAACATTAAAAGTTTGGTAGTTGGTCTAGCTATTTGCTGAAATTACTTAATTACCCTTACTTAATTATTTTAATTCTAATTATTAGGTCGATAAATTCTAGTTCTAACTGATATTAAAGTCAACTTCCTCTATCACTTTATAAATTTCAATTCTATTTTATATCGAAATCTATACCATTATAATTTATATTAAATTCAACTTCTTTTATCAATTTATATTTTAATTCATATTGAGTTCAATATTATTCTAATTTGTTATTTCGGGCTAAATTAAATTTAAGAAAACTAAATATAACTACTAATATTCAGTTGATATACCATGTCAATTGGGTTAAGATATAATAATAATATTATCCATCCTCATAAAAAAATTATACTAAAGAACTTGGATAAATAAAATAATATATTTTATTTATGGAGGATAAAAAAATACATTATATAATTGATTCAGACTAACACAAAACTAAAATAAAAATATAATTCGACCAACAAAAATAAAATCATATATACTAATTATTCAATTTATCTTATTGATTCAAACTTTAAAAAAAATAAAATTAAACTAAAAATAATTAGTTTGATTTGGTCGGTGTACAGGGCATCGGGCTAAAATAAAATAATATAAACCACTGATCCGAGATAAATCAAATTAATATTAGACTAAGTATAATTCGTATCCGATTGATGCGAACTAAAAAATCAAATTTTAATTAAAACATAAATATTATTTTTTTAAAATACACATAAAAATATCAATAAAACTATATCCTTCTCTTTTTCAAATATCTTTTATAGAATTACAGTTAATCGATTAAGTAATCACCATGCTAAAATAATAATTTTTAAGGTCCGAACATAATGGAGATATTATATTTTTACTCTCAATAAAAAATAATTTCGTTATAATAACATTTTTCCCTTAGCAATACTATCACTTTAAATAAGTTTAAATGTTCAAAAAAGTTATGAGCATATACATCTACTAATATAATTATTATAAAATCATATTATTTAAAATTTTAAATGAACAAAATTAAGAATTGAATTTAATTTTTTAAAAAAATTATATAATATTAAAAAATATATGTGTGATCGTGTATTACACAAGTTTTAAACTAGTAAATTATAAAACGTGCTTAAACTGTTAGGTTCAGTGGAGACTATTTGGAGACGTGGAGACCTATATAACTACCATACCATTACATTTTTGTAAGATTGTGGGGTACAGATGAGTGAGAGACAAACCTAATTCAAAAATGTAATGTAACATGTATATACATGTATATAAATATTATGTTAAAAATATATTCAAAAAATAGAGTGTTAAATTTTGTAAATATACTGAAGTAGTTTCAATTGTAACATGATTTTATTTTTAAAAAAAAGTGCTAAACATATCGTACAACTTTATAAATATAGTGTAGTACTTCAAATTATAAAATTTAGAACTTTTAATTGTAAATAAAAAATATAATGCAACATGCAGAATAAAATATTATGTGAAAAAATATATTAAAAAATAATGTGCATAACATATTGTAGAACTTTATAAATAGAATGTAGTACTTAAAATTATAAAATATAATACTTTTAAACCTAAATAAAAAATATAATGCAACTTTCAGAATAAAATATTATGTGAAAAATATATTTAAAAATGAAACAAAAAACATATTGCAAAATTTTATAAATAGAGTGTAGTACTTAATATTATAAAATGTAGTACTTTAAATCTAAATAAAAAATATAATGCAACTTGTAAAATCAAATATTATGTTAAAAATATATTTGAAAAAATATAGTGCAGAACTTAGTGTAGATTTTTTTTATAAATAAAATGTAGTACTTTAAAATATAAATAAAAAATATATAATTTAACATACAGAACATAGATATGTGAAAAATATATTTAAAAATAGAGTTTTAATGCATAACTTAGTCTAATAAAAATAATAATGTGATATATTTGATGTGGAGTAAATGACAAAAAAAAGTATTTATACATAAATAAAAACTTAGTACTTTTAATGCTAAATAAAAAAATATAATGCAGAATAAAATATTATGTGAAAAAAAACTATTAAAAAAATATAGTGCAAAACAAATCGTAAAACTTTATAAATAGAGTGAAAAAAACTATTAAAAATATATAGTATAAAACAAATCGTAGAACTTTATAAATAGAGTGTAATATTTAAAATTATAACATGTAGTACTTTTAAAACTAAATAAAAAATATAATGCAACTTGCAGAATAAAATATTATGTGAAATATTTCAAAAAATAGAGTGCGGAACATATTGTAGATTTTTTTATATATAAAGTGTAGTACTTTAAAATCTAAATAAAAAATATAATTTAAAATAAGCAAATAATATTTGAAAATTAAATTCAAAAATAGAGTTCTAATGCATAACTTAGCCTAATAAAAATTATAGCGTAATATATTTGATGTAGAGTAAATGACAAAAAAAAAGTTTTTATGCATAAATAAAAAGTTTTTATAGATAAAAAAAATAATGAGCAAGGAAAAATAAACTACTTGATCTATGTAAAATAATACAGTTAATTTTAAATTTTATTTTATACACCTGTAATGTAATATTAGTCGTCCATTTCATCTAATCTAACTGCCTATAAACAAGACTCCAAGTAGATTCCACTGAACTTTTGTCTAAACTGTAAATTCTAATCGGCTAAACATATTCGGCTAAATCCACAATTATTGACTTATTGCATGCTTATGACATTTTATACTCTTATATTAAAATTTCTTGTAAAAACAATTATGAAAATTCAAACAGTCTCCTCCCTATGCATCTTTATATTTACGGTCCTGTCTAACCAACAATGTATCCCTTATAATCGCACTCTCCTCCTCCTTTAATTCTGCCCGGACGATTGAAATGCGTCAAATACGTTGGGGTGACTCTTGCAAAACAATGTCAGTGAGGCGAAGGCCTCGCGGCACCTCCAAGTCTCCAATGTGAGAATGAATAAGGGATTTCAGAGAAGAAAGGATAAAGCTTACATGTATGTATATGGACGTGTTTTAAAATTTAACTTACTCAAACACGCTAGTTTTTTCTATTTCTGGGTTTTCAAAAAATCGATCAACTCGAACAAATTTTCAGG
Source organism: Apium graveolens (assembly GCF_009905375.1). Lineage (NCBI taxonomy): Eukaryota > Viridiplantae > Streptophyta > Magnoliopsida > Apiales > Apiaceae > Apium > Apium graveolens. The sequence continues at coordinate 127,911,332 of NC_133655.1, forward strand.
TGAGTGTTCCAAAATTAAAGGTGAATTGATTCGGATTTAAACGAGCATACAGTCAAATATTCGTATGTTGAAAATAAATATTTGTAAAATCAGATGATTAATCAAATTTTGGAGACATAAGAGCATCTCCAACGCTCTTCATCTTAGGTATAATATTTATAGATATAATATTTATGTGTCATCTTATTATACCTAACATGTAAAAAATGGAATAATTTTAGATAACTAAACAAGCACGCCACATTTGTTGATTGTTCACCCGTCATCTATAATATTGCACGTCATCTCCGGCCTATATTAACCCTAATCTAGCCTAAATTTTATTCTAAATTTTATTATTTATAATTTTTTATAACATGTTTAAGATTTAAATATATAATATTATAATATGAAAATGATGTATATATCTTCATAGGGGTTAAATTGTATGGAGAACACTTTTTTTGGAGATCTTGGAGATCACTTATGTTCTGCAAGTTAAATATTGCATAAAAACATTGCAAAACATATTATTTTACGAATCATGCTCTACAAAGATCCTTATTTTATTCAAAATCTTGAATATCATATATTATGTACTGCATGTAAAACATTACAAAAATATTTTATTCCGTAAAACATGTTAAATTTGCAGAACATTTGTTCAGCTTGCAGAACATACACATTCTACGTATTAAACTTAAATGATCTTCAATAATTTTAATAAATTAGTGATACTCGTAAAACATACTTCATGAAATAATATATTTTATAGTATTTTGATTGAAGAACATATGTGGTCTCCAAAGTCTCCGATGAAAACGTGGTCTCCATAGAATTTTCCTCATCTTCATAGTTATTATATGTATAGGTGTATAGATGTATTTTTATTTATAAAAAAAATGTTATGTAATATTAAGTGTGATAAATAATTTATTGTTAAATAAATTTATAAAAATTCTAATATATTAATATATGTTCTAGTCATATATTTTATATTCTAATTAAACTTTTTTATTTATATATTTAAAATTAATAAAAAGAATAATATTATAAATATAGTTAATGGGTTATAACTAATATCACTGTAGTAAAAATGCTTACAGGTTCAATAAAATTTTAACTAACCATATTTTAGCTAACAGTCTAGATATTAACCTTGGGGATACCCTAAGAGCAACTCCAACCCTTAGTACTTGTTAGCTATTTTGTCCACTTGGCACAAAACAGTAACATATATACATATCCTTCAAAAAAAATCACACTCCAACGGGCTCTCCCTGTTAGCCATAAATATAACTAACGTAAATTGATCCGCCAGATTTGTTGATCCTTGCAGGTTTTCTATATGTCACTTTCTTATGTCCAAGTCATCTGTACATTCCCCCTTGTCTATTTTCTTAATTTATCTCTACACACGATCACTTTATTTTTCTTTTATTTAGCAAAGTTATTTATTAAAATTATTTTAATAAACTAAAAAATGAAAAATTCATAAAAACAAATATAAAATATATATTTTAATATTTAACTAATAATTAATACCATAAAATACATATTTAAAATATGATGGTTAACTAATAATTAATACCATTAAATTTCTGATTGAGATTTGATAATATGCATTGTTTGAAATAAATCATTTCGATGTTCAGTTTGTTTAATAAGATGCATTTTTTTTAGGATATGTAGGCTTGAGTTAAACAATCCTACTTATTCAGTAGATTGAATTCAATGTACAAGTAGATTGAATTCAATCTACCATTAGATTAAATATTTAACTCATATCACCACTATGAAATTGCCAAAGATGCTCCAAATATTTAAAATCTACTTTATGTAATATTATGCAAGATGTCATAATATATTTCATTGTGCTCACATCCCAAAATCGTGAAGGCCTTCTTCTCTATTTCGATCAATAACATGGTGGTTAAATGTGGAACCACCATGACGCGGGTCGGAATTTGCTCTTTGTCGCCGGTTTTGAAGGTAAGCAACACTCATTCTCATTCTTACTTCATGTTCTTCTTCTTCTTCTTCTTGCATAATATCAAGAATCATTCGTGTGGTGTTTTTATTATAAATGAATATTTTAGAGGTGTGAATGAATTTGAGTTTGTCGTTGGTTTGTATTTTTTTCTAGTTATGAATTATGATATTTATAATCATAAAAATATGACTGTTGTAATGTAGCTGTTGGAATATGACCGTTATAATATGGCTGTTGTAATATGACCGTTGAAAATATAGCCGTTGAAATATAACCGTTTTGTTATATCCAAAATTTGGCATTGAGTTGATTCGGGTCAAATGCGGATTACATACGGTCAAACCCGATGCTGCGTTGTGGAAGGATAGGACGCGTCCTGACACATAGGATGCGCGTATATTTAATTTGGTGCTTTATATTCTGGTAATAGCGAAGCTTGGATATGGACGCGCCAACTTTTGGTTGACGCGTCAACATTAGGAAAATTATCTGGTAAACGTGATCTTGTGGCAATGAAAGAGGTATGACGCGCTTGTCTCCACTAGGACGCGTCCTGTGGTTTTGCATGCTATAAGGAACGATTGATGAGGAAACGGGGTTGGATTTATGAAGGTACTCTTTAAAGAATTCCCTCCTTGAGACGGTCAAGGAGGGGGATGTCCGTGAAAAGCTAGAAGGCCTCCAGGGGTATGCCTGATGATTGAAGGCCTCCTCCTGTATTTAACGGGTGTCCTCGTTGGGGATGCGGGGTTAACTTTGGTGTGTGCTTTGGGAGCTCTGTTCTTGTATTCAACGGGTGTCCTCGTTGGAGAACTTTGGAGTCATCCTGCACTTTGCATCCAAGAGCTTGGGATCACCTGTCCTGCTATCTGGTGGGTTATCCTCATTCGGGGGACAGGGACGCGTTTGGCACTTGAGGTGAACCGTGGCTATACCTGCGTTCGTAAATCAAGGGAGATAGCTGTAGCGGAGTGTTATCCTTGCGCAGGGAGATGCACTATCCGTGAAGTCCTACGATTACGGACGAGTCTTGGGCCTTCGCGGTTGGGCCTCATAGTTGGACATTCCTAAAGCTAGCGGAAGACGGATATTGAATGGGCTTCTACTGGGCTTAGGAGTAAGAAGTCTAAACTCATTAGACTTCTTGTTCTACGAGAACTACGTCAGACTTGATCCCTATATAAAGGGTACGTAGGCACATTGAGAGGGTAAGAAGTTGAGAGCTGATAAGAGAGCCACCACTTACTCTGATCAATCTCAGCCTAAAACAACCACAATCAACCACACACCGCTTAAGTTTCCGGCAAAGAACCACCGTCACAGATCTTTGTTCCAGCGAGAAACCTCAATCTTTGTTGTTACCAGATTCCTCCGTCAACAAATTGGCGCTAGAAGGAGGGGCTAATTAAGGTCACAAACTTAGGAGGAAAAGATGTCTTACAATCGTGATGGAAGTTCTTATGATGGAAGTGACAGCAGGTCTGAAGGAGAAGGCGGGGGGCGCTATACTCGCCACGAACCTTACGTTCCCAGAAACATGGCGGATCCACCAAGAGCTCCGGATGTGGGGGGGACACCTCCAGTTCTTATCAGCAACGCTGATATCTTGGAGCAATTGTATCACATGGGGGATACTCTTAACAGTTTTAACTCAAGACTGAACACGATGGAGCGTCGAAGGACGAGGAGAGGTCGTCGTTTCCCCCGTCACGGTCATGCCTTGGGAAAAGCCCCTGTAGTTGAAGGAGATACCCAGGGGAGCGGGGAAACCCGCGAATCACTCCACGGCGCTTGGAGTACTCTGATGATGTAGAACCTATTGTGGAGCTCGCGGATGTGGGTAACCAGGTAGTGCCACACCCACATAGGTCTGGGCGTACGATGGACGAGCGTCGTCGTGCGGAGAATACTCAAAATCAGGACGAGGAAGAAAGGGATCTTTCAGCCTTGAAAAGGAGGTTTGGCATAAGGTTGGAAGACGACGACTTGAGGATGTTACTGGTAGAATGGCAAAAAGAAGAAAACGCCGGAGAAGCGAGGCCCCGTGACACGACGCGTGTTTCCCCCCGCATTCCAAAGGGATGACGGGACGCGACACCACGATCACGAGCGTGCCCCTTGATAAGTGGCATTTTATACCACTTAGAATGTCTTAAAATAGCTTAAATTGGTGTCTTGAAATCAAGTATTTTGTGTATTTGATGCGTTTTTCTAGTGTTTATGCATTTCAGGGTATTAGTTGCATTTCGGAGGAGGAATCATCAAGAATAAGCCTTGGCATGTGTTCACCATTGAGAGAGGAAAAGAACGGGAAGATTACGGCGAAGAAACGGAGCAAACCTGGAAATTTTCCACTAGGGTCCTGCGCGCCTGCGCAGCAATGCTGAGCGGCTGCGCAGCAGCCTTGCGCGCCCGCGCAGAAATGCTGAGCGGCCGCGCAGGGTCGGGGAAAAAGATATATTATTTTAGACTTCTACTTCTGTTTGGCTTCCAACTTCTATATAATCTGAGTTTTATGGGACTATTATATAGGTATATTTGAGACGTTTTCATAGAGTATTAAGAGGAGATTATGTTTTAGATTGTGTTTTGCAAGAAGCGAAGGAGATAAGGAAGAAGACCGATTTAGTACACAGCAACGAAGAGGAAGCATATATTCTTGTGATTCTTGTTTCGTTGTAGTGTTGGATGCTAGTTTTCTTGCTTTGACTTATTTACTCTTGTGACGTACTCTGTTTTAATATAATCAGTTTAGTTGTTATTTTCTTGTGTTTGTTTATCATGATTTCATATGAACCCATGATGGCGATAAGTTCTATTATGGGCTAATCGTGATCATGGGGTTGCAACAGATTTATTATGGAATTCTTTAGTTAATTGTTTAATACTTTAGTATGTGATGATTGCATGATATCTAGTATTGGTTGTGCGTATTCGTCTTATGTGCGTCGCGAACATATAAGATAGGGTGTTAATCTCCTGTGAAGCGACGGTGGATCTTGAGATTTAGAACTTGCCATGCTAGCATAGGTTCATGTACGTTGTGCATGATTAGTGGGTAACTCTAACAGTTTTATTTGCCCTATGTAATCAAAAAAGGAATAACTTGTGCTTAAATCGTTGTGTTGTCAATTTCTGTAGACATATAGGAACTCAACATAATTGATGACTATTCAACTTCTATCTTAATTGTGGATGTTTGGTAGAATGGTATTAGTACAATGAAAGTTGGCTTTTATCAGTTTCGTGTTATTCGATTAATATCATCACTGTCACATGCTAAAGGTAATAACAATGGCTATAGAAGGAAGTAATAATGAAGTTGTGATCTCATGAGTGTTTTATTATTGATAAATTGAAGTGTTAGTTAGGTGGTTAATTAAGTAGTTAATTATAGTTAATATTTAATCAATAATTTTAAGTGTTATTATCTTAACATTGAGAAGTAGTCATACATTGGTGAGTGAGTTAAATTAGATAATAAATTAGTCTGAGTCTCTGAGGGAACGAACTAGAAAGTATTCTATATTACTTGCGAACGCGTATACTTGCGTGAATATTAGTGCGTGATTTCGCCCTAACAAGTGTTTGGCGCCGCTGCCGGGGACTCGGCATATTTGTTTAGTTTATGTACTTACCATCATTGGTCATTAGGACTCAGTGATTAGGACGTAGTAGTTAATTACTCTTTTCGATTGTGTTTCAGGTACTTTAGCAAACGTTTATGTAAACTCGTTCTCGTGCTCGCAAGAGGACCTTAGATACAGCTGAGGAGAAAGACGAAGTTCTTGATACACCGGAGAAGTTAGATTTTGAGGATTCGGATTCAGGAACTGAGCAGAAAGAACCAGTAAACATGGGAGATCGTATTGTTCAAGCTGATCCAGCTCTTATGGATTTTTCTCGGCCTAAAATTGATGACATTCAGTCAAGCATCCTTCATCCGGCTATTCAAGCTAACACTTTTGAGATCAAGCCGGGCACTATTCAGATGGTGCAGAATTCTGTTTCTTTTGGAGGAGCGGCAACTGAAGACCCCAACATGCACATAAGGAATTTTGTCGAGATCTGCAGCACTTTTAAGTATAATGGCATGACTGATGAGGCTATCAAGTTGAGGCTTTTCCCATTCTCACTGAGGGATAAAGCTAAAGACTGGTTACATTCTGAACCAGCTGGGTCAATCACTACGTGGCAAGATCTTGCGCAAAAGTTTCTGGTGAAGTTGTATCCAATGGCAAAGACTGCTGCTATGAGGAGTGCTCTTACTCAATTTGCGCAGCAACCTACAAAATCTATGTGCGAGGCTTGGGAACGCTACAAGGAAATGTTGAGAAAATGTCCACATCATGGAATGCCGGATTGGATGGTAATCACTGGTTTTTATAATGGTTTGGGGGCCCAATCTCGGCCCATGCTCGATGCAGCAGCTGGAGGCGCCTTATGGGCTAAAAGCTATACTGAGGCGTATAATCTTATCGAGACGATGGCTGCAAATGAGCATCAAAACCCAACTCAGAGGATGACGTCAGGAAGGTAGCAGGTATTCTGGAAGTTGATGCAGCCACCGCTATTGCAGCCCAGCTCCAAGCGCTATCAATGAAGGTTGATTCTTTGGCTACGTATGGAGTTAATCAAATAGCTGTGGTTTATGAGCTTTGTGCAGGTTCTCATGCTACAGATCAGTGTTCTCTTGTCAACGAATCTGTTCAGTATGTGAATAATTATCAGCGACAACAGCAGCCTGTGCCAGCGACCTATCATCCTAACAACAGAAATCATCCAAATTTCAGCTGGAGAAATAATCAGAATGCTATTCAGCCACCATATCAGCAAGGAGTGAGTAAACAGTTTAACCCACCTGGATTCCAACAATCACAGCAGTATGCTACAAGGCAATCATATCCTCAACAGGGAAGTGCAGCTGCACCTACTAGTGCTAATTTTGAGGAACTTAAGCTGTTGTACAAGAGTCAGGCGGTTTCTATCAAGACCTTGGAAAATCAAATCGGTCAATTAGCCAATGCAGTGCTCAATCATCAACCTGGCACTCTTCCCAGTGACGCGGAAGTACCAGGCAGGAAGGAAGCTAAAGAGCAAGTCAAGGCTATTACCTTAAGGTCTGGAAAAGTAGCTGATGCTGAAAAGGCAAAAGAAGTCGAAGCTGAAGTTAGAGATGAAGAATCTAAGCAAAAGGAGAAAGCGGCGGAACCAAGGAAGACTACTGTTGAACACACTCTGCCTGAGGCTAATACAGGGGAGAAACAGCTCTATCCTCCACCACCTTTTCCTAAGAGATTGCAGCAACAAAAGCTGGATAGACAGTTCGGGAAGTTTCTGGAGGTGTTCAAGAAACTTCACATCAATATACCTTTCGCTGAGGCTCTGGAACAAATGCCTAGTTATGCGAAGTTTATGAAGACTATTCTTTCAAGGAAGGTGAAACTGGATGACCTTGAAACCGTTGCTCTCACGGAAGAATGTAGCGCGGTTCTGCAACAAAAGTTACCACCAAAACTGAAAGATCCAGGAAGCTTCACCATTCCTTGCACCATTGGCAATCTAACTTTTGACAAGTGCCTTTGTGATTTAGGAGCAAGCATTAATCTGATGCCGTTGTCGATCTTTAAAAAGCTGGATCTGCCTGATCCAAAACCCACATACATGTCGCTACAATTGGCGGACCGTTCCATTACTTACCCAAGGGGCATAGTTGAGGATGTGCTTGTCAAGGTGGATAAGCTCTTCTTTCCTGCAGATTTTGTTATTCTGGATTTTGAGGAAGATAAGAAGATTCCCATAATCTTGGGGAGGCCTTTCTTGGCTACTGGTCGTACCTTGATAGATGTGTAAAAAGGGGAACTTACTATGCGGGTCCAAGATCAGGATGTGACCTTCAACGTATTCAAGGCAATGAAATTCCCTACAGAAGACGAGGAGTGCTTAAAAGTGGATGTGATTGATTCTGCGGTTACTTCGGAACTCGATCACATGCTAATGTCTGATGCATTGGAAAAGGCCTTAGTGGGGGATTTTGACAGCGATGATGAAGATAGCAACGAGCAATTACAATATCTGAACGCTTCTCCATGGAAGCGAAAGCTCGACATACCATTTGAATCTCTTGGTACTTCTGACCTTAAGAATGCTGAAGGGAAGCTCAAACCATCAATAGAGGAAGCACCTACCTTGGAGCTTAAACCATTACCTGAACAATTGAGGTATGCTTTTTTAGGTGATTCATCTACGTTACCTGTTATTATTTCAGCTGACCTTTCAGGTAGTGAGGAAGACAAGCTCTTAAGGATTTTGAGAGAATTCAAATCGGCTATAGGATGGACCATAGCAGACATCAAGGGGATAAGTCCTTCATATTGTATGCATAAAATTCTGCTAAAGGAAGGAAGTAAGCCAACTGTGGAACAGCAACGAAGACTGAATCCCATCATGAAGGAGGCGGTGAAGAAATAAATTCTGAAATGGCTAGATGCAGGCATCATTTATCCAATTTCTGACAGCTCGTGGGTGAGCCCCGTGCAATGTGTACCTAAGAAAGGAGGTATCACTGTGGTCGCAAATGAAAAGAATGAGCTCATCCCTACTCGAACAGTTACAGGATGGAGAGTATGCATGGATTATAGAAAATTGAATAAAGCCACTAGGAAAGATCACTTCCCTCTCCCATTCATTGATCAAATGCTTGACAGATTGGCGGGACATGAGTATTTTTGTCTTCTGGATGGTTATTCCGGGTATAATCAGATTTGTATTGCACCAGAGGATCAGGAAAAGACTACCTTCACTTGTCCATTTGGCACATTTGCTTTTCGTAGAGTTTCGTTTGGGTTATGTGGCGCCCCGGCCACCTTTCAGAGATGTATGATGGCTATATTCTCTGACATGATTGGAAATAACGTCGAAGTGTTCATGGATGACTTCTCCGTCTTTGGACACTCATATGATGTATGTTTGAATAATCTGCGCGCCGTACTCAAAAAATGCGTGGAAACTAATTTGGTGCTTAATTGGGAGAAATGTCATTTTATGGTGCGTGAAGGCATTATCCTTGGGCATAAGGTCTCTAGCAAAGGTCTGGAGGTGGACAAGGCCAAGGTGGGAGTCATTGAAAATCTTCCCCCACCTAATTCGGTGAAAGGAATCAGTAGTTTTCTTGGTCATGCGGGTTTTTATCGGCGATTCATCAAAGACTTTTCAAAGATATCTAAGCCGTTGTGCAATTTACTTGAGAAAGATGTGCCTTTTAAATTTGATGATGAATGTTTGGCAGTATTCGAGACTCTCAAGGAGAGTTTGATCACGACACCAGTTATTACAGCACCAGATTGGACAGAACCGTTTGAGATGATGTGTGATGCGAGTGATTATGCGGTAGGTGCAGTTTTGGGACAGCGCAAGAAAAATCTCTTCCATGTGGTCTACTATGCGAGTAAGACTTTAAATGGGGCCCAATTAAACTACACCACTACTGAGAAGGAGCTTTTGGCTATAGTCTTTGGCTTTGAGAAATTTCGATCTTATCTGCTTGGTACGAAAGTGACAGTATTCACTGATCATGCAGCTATTCGCTATCTGGTTTCTAAGAAGGATTCGAAGCCGAGACTCATTCGTTGGGTGCTTTTACTTCAAAAATTTGAGTTAGAGATCAAAGATAGAAAAGGTACTGAGAATCAAGTAGCTGACCATCTCTCTAGGTTGGAGAATCCCGATTCTACTTCACAAGATAGGACGTTAATCAATGAATCTTTTCCGGATGAGCAGTTGTTTGCAATTCAGGAGAAAGAACCATGGTTTGCAGATATTGTAAACTATCTTGTCAGCAATATAATGCCTCCTAATTTTACATCTGCGCAAAAGAAGAAGTTTCTGCATGAGGTGAAGTGGTATATGTGGGATGAACCATATTTGTTTAGACAGGGAGCTGACCAGATCATCAGGAGATGTATCCCGTTCTGTGAGACGGAGGGGATATTACGAGACTGCCATTCCACGGTTTATGGTGGACACTATGGAGGCGAGAAGACGGCAGCTCATATTCTGCAAGCAGGTTTTTTCTGGCCTACTTTGTTCAAGGATGCTCATCAGTTTGTTTTAAGGTGTGATCGTTGCCAAAGAGTGGGAAATTTGTCAAGGAAGGATGAGATGCCATTAAATGTGATGCTTGAAGTCGAGGTCTTTGATGTATGGGGAATCGATTTCATGGGGCCTTTTATCTCGTCTTGCAATAATCAGTACATCTTGCTGGCAGTCGATTATGTCTCAAAATGGGTCGAAGTTAAAGCTTTATCGACAAATGATGCAAAGGCAGTGCTAAATTTTCTTCATAAGCAAATTTTCACAAGGTTTGGAACACCTCGGGTAATCATAAGTGATGAAGGATCGCATTTTTGCAACCGTAAGTTCACTTCTATGATGCAGCGTTATAATGTGAATCATCGAGTAGCTACTGCCTATCATCCGCAAACAAATGGTCAAGCGGAAGTGTCTAACAGAGAGATAAAGCGCATTCTAGAGAAGGTTGTTTGTCCGTCAAGGAAGGATTGGTCTTTAAAGCTCGATGAAGCTGTTTGGGCTTACAGAACAGCATACAAAACTCCACTTGGGATGTCACCGTTTCAATTGGTGTACGGTAAGAGATGTCATCTATCGGCGGAGCTTGAGCATAAGGCCTACTGGGCATTAAAGAAATTGAACCTGGATTTAGATGCAGCTGGTAAGAAAAGAATGCTTCAGCTGAATGAACTTGATGAATTTCGACTGTAAGCGTACGAGAATAACAAAATGTATAAGGAAAAGGTGAAGAGGTGGCACGATAGGAAGCTACATCCTAAGTTATTTGTGCCAGGGCAACAAGTTCTGTTATTCAACTCTCGGCTCCGACTTTTTCCTGGGAAGTTGAAATCAAGGTGGTCTGGACCTTTTATTGTCAAAACTGTGTTTCCACATGGAGCGGTGGAAATTTTTGAGAATGATTCGGACCAAGCATTCAAGGTAAACGGTCAGCGGTTGAAACACTACTATGGGGACATGGCAAACCGAGAGGTGGTTAGTGCCATTTTGTTGACTACGTGAGAAAGGTACGGAACGTCAAGCTAATGACGAAAAAGAAGCGCTGCGTGGGAGGCAACCCATGAATTGTTGTTACAGGAACCCTTAGAAGTTAATAACCTATCCAAAAACACAAAAAAAATCAGAAAACAGGGGCTAAAAAAAAAAATTCCAGAGACCCTCTGCGCGCCCGCGCAGCTATGCTGAGCGGCCGCACAACTTGCTGCGCGCCCGCGCAGAAATGCTGAGCGGCCGCGCAGGGGTCGAGTTCCAGAAAATTTTTTGCAGTTCAGAAAAAAGAAAAAAAAAAAACAAAAACACAAAAACCCATTATAGCCCATAAACCCACGAATTCTTTTCCCATTACCCCATGATTTTATCCCTCAACCCCACTCCTAATCTAATTTAACCTACTACACACCCTATATATACATACACCTATCCTACATATCTCCCACAAACTTCCTACACTTAAACCCTCTCATAAACATCAAAAATCAGTTCTTACACACTTTTATTCACAAATCAATGGCACCCAAGAGAGCACGCGCTATTGACAGCAGCAGCACAGTTCTTACTGCTGATTCATCAAGGGGTACTGCTGCAAGGCCTCGGTTAACTGACAGAGCCGCGGAGGAGGAGTACACTAGGCTGTTGGGGAAGCCGATTCTGAAGGAGAGGGGGTTTTTACCATCAGGGAGGGATGGTGAGTTGTTGCCCATGATTGCAGAGAAGGGGTGGATAGCTTTTTGTGAGTCACCCGAAGCAGTACCGATGAGTGTTGTTCGCGAGTTCTACGCGAACGCGAAGGCTGAAAAGAATGGGTTTTCTGTAGTTCGTGGGCTGACGGTTGATTATCATCCTGCGGCGATTCGCCGTGTGATTGGACAGCGAGAGAGGAAGCCCGAGGAGGAGAACTGGAATGAAAAGACAGCTGAGGACTTTGACTTGGATTTGATTTGTGCGACTCTCTGTCGACCGGGCACAGTTTGGAACCGCAGTCCAGCCAATAATGAGTATCGTCACTTTCCGGCGATCGCCATGAACAGGTATGCCCGTGCATGGAATGTATTTATATGTGCTAATATTTTGCCTTCTTCACATGCACACGAGGTCACAGTTGAGAGAGCACAGTTGTTGTGGGGAATTCTGAATGAGGAATACTATGTGGACCTTGGTGAGTTTATCTACCAAGGAATTCTGAAGTTTTTGAGGGGAGCAAAGCATATGAACATCCCTTATGCATCCACGGTTACAAAGCTATGCCGAGCAGTAGGAGTGAACTGGCCGGCTCATGAGCAGTTGCAGTTGCCAGCAGCTCCGATAGATTCTGGCACTCTGAATGGGATGCAGGAGTGGACCGGTGGTGAGCCTGAGGAGCATGGGCTGGGTTATCGTCTTCTAGGAGGGCGTCCAGCATGAGGTGCTACTATGGCCAGGCCAGGGCGTAGTGAGGCTAGTTCTTCGAGAGCTCAGGAGGGTGCTGGGATGGGTGATGCCCAGTATAGGAGGCTTTCACGGCGGATGGATGCCATGTATGAGACGCAGAGCAGGTTTGCTCAGGAGCTCACTCTTGCGTTAGGGACTGCTTTTCGAGGCCTTGGAGCTGATATCCAGTGGCCAGTTTTTGGTGAGGACTCTGCATACCCGCCGCCTGATACTCCACCCACTGAGGGTGATGATGATGATGACTCCGAGTAGGTATACCCTGTGTTCCTTTCTACTACCTTCACTGGGGACAGTGAAGATTTTAAGTTTGGGGGTGGTAGTTAAGGAATATTTTGTGTGTGTCATATAGCTGCATATTCATGATAGTTAGTTCATATAGTTGCATAATTTTTGCCATATAGTTTTTTTTTATATATAGCTTTATTTGTTTGTCATATCATATAGCTCATGCATATACCATGATCCCTTTTGCAATGATTTATCGACTGAATTGTGATATTGATGCGAGTGTAGTGATAGCATTAAAGTGATATTAAGTTGTGTAGGTTGATATGCATGCGAGAAGCACTTGTATTGTCACTAAGTCTTAGAGAATGCTTAAGGACTAGATTGTTGTTATGATCTGATTATTTTCGAGGATAATCTATTTATTATGCTTAGAATTTGATAATAGGTTCTAAGTGGTAAAGGCATGAAAAAGAAAAAAAATTGAGTAAAAATGGAATTTGTTGCTAGTTGTGGCTAGGCGTCAAATGGCTAGTAGCCGGCTCGCATGTTATGCGAGTAGTCTAGGGTTGAGCAAGATGGAGCGAAACGCACTTGCTCAAAAAAAAATAAAAAAAAATTGCATAATTGATCAAGAGTGGGCTCTTTGGTATTCGAGTTATTAAGTTCTTAGGGGACTTTGTGCCTAGTGATCTAAGGCTTTTAGAGTCTGGGATCCGCTAACCTAACGCTCGTTACATGGATACCATTGTATAAGTCTTTTGTGGACCTCACTCATTGCACGGTCAAATAAGCATTTGAGTTGTAAATAAAAAGCACGATTCCGTAGTAAACTCCAGAGTTCTTGTAGTGTTGTATATCACTTTGTGCCTAGAATTTTTATTCTTTGTATAATCGTAGGATTGCCTTGAGGATAGTCTAGTCATAGTAATTGGTCTAGTTCCAAAGCATATCTGTTAAGCATTTGCACACACCACATTTCTGGCGGTATGTCCGTTTACATGAGTTTATTGATCTTTAGTGTCTAACTGCATTCGTTGAGACGTGACAATTTGGTTGGTTAATTGTAGTAAGGGGGATCGTTGCATTTTCATATAGATTGCATTCATGCATATTTTTATTTGTTTTTGAGTCTGTGACGCTTGAGGACAAGCATCGATTTAAGTTTGGGGGTGTGATAAGTGGCATTTTATACCACTTAGAACGTCTTAAAATGGCTTAAATCGGTGTCTTGAAATCAAGTATTTTGTGTATTTGATGCGTTTTTCTAGTGTTTATGCATTTCAGGGTATTAGTTGCATTTCGGAGGAGGAATCATCAAGAATAAGCCTTGGCATGTGTTCACCATTGAGAGAGGAAAAGAACGGGCAGATTACGGCGAAGAAACGGAGCAAACCTGGAAATTTTCCAGTAGGGTCCTGCGCGCCCGCGCAGCAATGCTGAGCGGCCGCGCAGCAGCCTTGCGCGCCCGCGCAGAAATGCTGAGCGGCCGCGCAGGGTCGGGGAAAAAGATATATTATTTTAGACTTCTACTTCTGTTTGGCTTCCAACTTCTATGTAATCTGAGTTTTATGGGACTATTATATAGGTATATTTGAGACGTTTTCATAGAGTATTAAGAGGAGATTATGTTTTAGATTGTGTTTTGCAAGAAGCGAAGGAGATAAGGAAGAAGACCGATTTAGCACACAGCAACGAAGAGGAAGCATATATTCTTGTGATTCTTGTTTCGTTGTAGCGTTGGATGCTAGTTTTCTTTCTTTGACTTATTTACTCTTGTGACGTACTCTGTTTTAATATAATCAGTTTAGTTGTTATTTTCTTGTGTTTGTTTATCATGATTTCATATGAACCCATGATGGCGATAAGTTCTATTATGGGCTAATCGTGATCATGGGGTTGCAACGGATTTATTATGGAATTCTTTAGTTAATTGTTTAATACTTTAGTATGTGATGATTGCATGATATCTAGTATTGGTTGTGCGTATTCGTCTTATGTGTGTCGCGAACATATAAGATAGGGTGTTAATCTCCTGTGAAGCGACGGTGGATCTTGAGATTTAGAACTTGCCATGCTAGCATAGGTTCATGTACGTTGTGCATGATTAGTGGGTAACTCTAACAGTTTTATTTGCCCTATATAATCAAAAAAGAAATAACTTGTGCTTAAATCGTTGTGTTGTCAATTTCTGTAGACATATAGGAACTCAACATAATTGATGACTATTCAACTTCTATCTTAATTGTGAATGTTTGGTAGAATGGTATTAGTACAATGAAAGTTGGCTTTTATCAGTTTCGTGTTATTCGATTAATATCATCACTGTCACATGCTAAAGGTAATAACAATGGCTATAGAAGGAAGTAATAATGAAGTTGTGATCTCATGAGTGTTTTATTATTGATAAATTGAAGTGTTAGTTAGGTGGTTAATTAAGTAGTTAATTATAGTTAATATTTAATCAACAATTTTAAGTGTTATTATCTTAACATTGAGAAGTAGTCATACATTGGTGAGTGAGTTAAATTAGACAATAAATTAGTCTGAGTCTCTGAGGGAACGAACTAGAAAGTATTCTATATTACTTGCGAACGCGTATACTTGCGTGAATATTAGTGCGTGATTTCGCCCTAACACCCCTCCGCGAGGAAGGCCCGGGAATTACTACCGGGGATATCAGAGGAATGGACGAGGAAAAATGGGATATCAATATGGAAGAGCACCCTACAATGGTAGGAGAGGTGGAGCACACTCTGCTGGAGAAGCCCCCGCCGTTATTCCCGTAGCTTCCCACAGCGCTACTGGTAATGGGTCTGGGGCGCGTCCTCATGACCAGGACGGCGGACGAATTTAATTAAGAACGCAGAACAATGATGAAATTCCGCGACGCGGTCAAGAGGAACCTCGCGTGTGGGAAAATATTCAAAACCAAAATGGTAACATGCCACAGCCGCAGCCTCAGGGCGAGGGGCGGCGAGATCCTCCGCCACACCCGGGGGGTACTCAAGGGGAATTTCAGCAAGTCGCAGAGCAATCCCAGCAGCCTAATGTACAAACCATTCCTGGGGTAAGGACGTTTAATGTGAACGACCTCAAGAGGTTGCTCAACCATCTTGAGGGAGGAAGAGTAACGGCGACTGCGCAAACTCCTTCTCCTTTTGCTGCTGTCGTGAGGGAGGCGCAATTGCCCGCATGATACAAGAACACAACCAACGACTTGCGTTTTCATGGGAATTCTGATCCTGTGGAATTCCTGGGGCGTTTTAACATTGAAATGGACGTATATCAAGTACCTGATTTGGCTCGATGCCGTCTCCTGGCAGCCACTTTTAGAGAAGGCGCTCAGCAGTGGTTCCAAAAACTTGGTCCAGGTGTGATTTTATCCAAGGAACAGATGAAAACTTTGTTTTTGACACAATTCTAAGCCGCGGTGAAGTATACACCACCTGTTACTACGCTGGCTAATGTGAAACAAAAGGAAGGAGAAAGTTTGACTTCGTATTTCAAGAGGTTTAATGCATAATCTACTTTGGTGAGGGGTGCAACTGATGAAACATTGAAAATACTGCTTATAACTGGGTTGCGTGTGGGGACGGATTTATGGAAGCACCTGCAAGGGAAGGACCCAGTGTTACTAGCTGATGTGCTTGTGCAGGCGAAGTCATTCAAAGCAATCGAGCAGTCGCTTGCAGAAATAAAAAAGAATGACAATACCCATAACTCCAAGGGGCGATCCAAGAGAAGGGACAGATTCTTGAGCCCAGATTATCGGCGAAATGCCAGAAGCCCTAACAGGGTAAATGCTGTGAGCTCGCGGAGAGAATGGAGCCCACCGTCGAACTACGAGAGAAGAGTCAGCAATTATACACCGCTGGCAGCGTCCATTGATCATATCTTCGAGGTAAATAAGGATAGAGGAATCTTCAAAAAGCCCGACCGTCTAACTTCATGGCAGAGCAGAGACAAAAAGAAGTATTGTGACTACCATGAGTCTACTGTCCATGACACCCATGAGTATCGTCACCTGCGGGATGAGATTGAGGAATTGATCAAGGCTGGATACCTGGGAGAATGGATTGACAAGGTGAAGCGACGCAGGGGACTTGATGACAAGGGTAAGGATGAAAGACAGCCCCCGCGGGCGAAGGATGTTGAGAAAACAGCAGAGGTAAAGTTTCAGAGGGCTGACAGTATCAGGCAATTTTTGGAGGACACCCTTTCGTTGGTGATAGTAATCGAGCACTGGAGAGAAATGCGAGAGAAGCGCGACATCCACCGCTCACCAACATCCACAGCTTGGAAGATAGACCCCCGAAGGTCTTTAAGGGAGAGTCCGCTGATATTACGTTCAAGGAAAAAGAATCTAGGTGGGTGCATCATCCTCACAACGATGCGCTGGTGATTACCATGCTTATTGGGGCAATGAACGTACATCGAGTTTTCTTGGATAATGGGAGTTCTACAAACATCTTGTACTACAGCACCTACAAAAAGCTGGGTTTCCCAGATAGCGACATGTATTTCGAAGATGCGCACGTCTATGGCTTTACTGGGGAAGCAGTGAGAGTTATGGGTTCGGTCAGGCTTCCCGTCACGCTCGGGGAAGGAGCTTTGTCGGTTACTCAAATGATAGATTTCAAGGTGCTAGATCAGGATTCCGCGAATAATGTGCTGGTCGGCAGACCTTGGTTGCGAGCGTTCAGGGTGATAACCTCGATACACCACTTGATGATAAAGTTTCCAACGCCAAACGGAGTTGGCAGTCTGAGAGGGTCAAAGTATGAGTCACGCGACTGCTATCACAAGGCTGTTAAGGAATTCCGTAGAAGAAGGTATGAAGGGAAAGGTCTCCCATTTGAGGATGTAGAAGATATTCATACGAAACCAAGTGGAGAGGTCCATGCCCACTATTTCGTTGAAGGCCCCGAAAAGGAAGAAACCTACGTCTCTGGGAACTCTTTTTTTACGCGGGGACGTGTTTCGAGGATCTGTAGCATGGAAGAAGTGGTGGTGAACTATACAGAGGCGATCATACAGAAAGAGGTTAACGGGGAAAAGTTGAAAGGAAGAAGTGAGATTTTGCAAGGTCTCGGGAATAACTTCAAGGTGGATGCTCCTCGAAAGAAGGACGCGCCCTTGAATGAAATTGAGGTTGATGCTCCTCCGAACGAGGACGCGCCCTCAGATGTAAAAGTGAAAGTCAAAGACCCCCGAGACTTTGATTTCGATTTGGATCCCAGGATCCCTATGCCCGCCGAAAAGACAGGACCGGCCGAAGACACAATATCTATTCAAGTTGATAAAAATGACCCGAGCAAGGTTTTGAAAGTGGGATCCCAATCGGATGACGAGATAAGAGGAAGTCTTACCCGCTTTCTAATTGCAAATCTTGATGTCTTCGCATGGAGTCATTCAGATATGATAGGAATCGACCAGAAAGTAATGTGTCACCGTTTGAATATCCTCCCGAATTACAAGGGCATACGTCAGAAATGCCGCCCAGTAAGTGGAGAAAGGGCGATTGCATTAAAAGAAGAAGTAGACCGGTTGTTGGAGGTGGGGTTGATCAAAGAATCGTTCTACCCCAAATGGCTTGCAAATCCAGTACTGGTGAAGAAACCGAATGGGAAGTGGAGGACATGTGTGGATTTCACAGATCTCAATAAGGCCTGTCCAAAGGACAGCTTCCCGCTGCCAAGAATCGATCAGTTGATTGACGCGACGGCGGGGCATGCGTTGTTGAGTTTTATGGATGCATACTCCGGTTACAATCAAATTCCGATGTATGACCCCGATCAAGAACATACATCTTTCATTACGGACAGGGGGTTATACTGTTACATAGGAATGCCGTTTGGTTTGATTAATGCCGGCGCAACCTACCAGCGGTTGGTAAACATGATGTTCAAGGATCAAATTGGGAGAACTACGGAAGTGTATGTGGATGATATGCTGGTAAAGTCTGAGGTGGCGAGTGACCACATCAAGCACCTGGTGGAGATGTTTAACTTTCTAAGGAGGTTTCGTATGAAATTAAATTTGCAAAAGTGTGTGTTCGGCGTGGAGTCGGGCAAGTTTACCGGGTTCATTGTCAACCACAGGGAATTGAGGCCAACCCTACAAAGATCAAGGCATTGATGGATATGAAGTCACCCACCAATGTGAAACAGGTGCAGAGTTTGACTGGGAGAATCACCGCGTTAAATTGATTTATTTCCAAGTCGTCCGATAGATGCAAGGAATATTTCAAAGCGATTAAATTAGCGGGGAAAGACTTTGTATGGACGTCAGGATGCGAAGAGGCTTTCAAAAGAATCAAGGAGCAACTGGGAAACCCTCCCATGTTGTCAAAACCGTTGGATGGGGAATCTCTAATACTGTACCTCGCAGTGTCTGAATATTCGATCAGTGCAGTTTTGGTAAGAGAGGAAGATGGGCAGCAATCACCAGTGTACTACGTGAGCAAGCGGTTACACGACGCTGAAACTCGCTACACAAACATGGAGAAACTGGTTTACGCCCTGATTCTTGCATCAAGAAAATTGCGGCCGTATTTTCAGGCCCATAGAGTTGAAGTTCGTACAGCGTACCCGCTGCGACAGGTCCTGCATAAACCAGAGTCATCAGGCAGAATGCTGAAATGGGCTGTGGAGTTGGGACAGTTTGATTTGGAATATGTGCCCCGAACAGCGATAAAAGGGCAAGCCTTAGCCGATTTCTTGTTGGAGTTTGATTCTGAAATTGATGATAAATCTTTGGTAATGTTACATCCACCTCATGCCGAGGACTCTTTGGAGGAGTATCCACATCCTTGGTGGATCTTGCATGTGGATGGGGCGGTTAACAATGGAGGAGCAGGTGCGGGTATAGTGCTTGTGTCTCCAGAAGGCCACCGTCTGATGAGCGCAATTCATTTCAAGTTTTATGCAACCAATAATGATGTGGAGTATAAAACGCTGATTAATGGCCTAGAAATCGCTTTGGAAATGGGGGTGCAAAACTTAATTGCAAGAAGTGACTCAGAGTTGGTAGTGAATCAGGTGAACGGGGGATTTCAAGCGCGAGGCCCGCGAACAAAATTATACTTGAGATGTACACAGCGCCTGATTGGAATGTTCAAAGAAGTTAAATTGAAATGTGATCCGCGGGAGAAGAACAGTAATGCGGATGCTCTGGCAAAAATGGGGTCGCAACAAGAGGCTGTGTTGTTAGGATCCATCCCTCTTGAAATCCAGGAGATTCCTAGTATCCCAGAGATAGAAATTATGTAAGTGGATGAGGCTCCCAAGGAAACATAGATGACGCCCATTCTAGCTTACATTCGCAAGGGAATACTCCCCGAGGAAAAGTTTAGGGCTCGCCGACTCCGCTATCAGGCTGCAAGATATGTGATATACGACGAAGTCCTATACAAGAGGGGGTTCAACCAACCTCTGCTTAGATGTGTTGAAGAAGAAGAAGGAAATTACATCCTAAGAGAGGTATATGAAGGAATCTGTGGCAATCACTCGGGGGGTAGCTCGTTGGCAATGAAAGTTTTGCGCCAAGGATATTATTGGCCCACAATGAAAGAAGATGCTACAAATTTCGTCAAGGCATGTGATCGCTGCCAGCGCTTTGCAAACTACTCGTCTATGTCGGCGACACTCTTGACGCCTATGGCAAGCCCGTGGCCGTTCTCCATGTGGGGAATCAATCTTATCGGAGAATTGCCGAAAGCTAAAGGAGACGTCAAGTATGCAGTGGTTGCGGTCGATTACTTTACTAAATGGGCGGAAGCTATGCCACTGGTTACTATCACCGCAAAGAAAATCAGGAATTTTATTTTCAACTCAATCGTATGTAGGTTTGGAATCCCTTACAAGCTTGTCTCCGACAATGGAAAGCAGTTTGATAGCAAGGAGTTGCGACAACTATGTGAGGAGTTGAAAATTAAGAAGGAGTTTGCAGCGGTCTATCATCCTCAAAGCAATGGACAAATAGAAGCTGTTAACAAAATAATAAAGCATACCCTCAAAACCAAGCTGGAGGAACGCAAAGGGAATTGGCCTGAAGAACTCCCGAAGGTGATGTGGTCATACAACACTACGCCACGATCTACTACGGGAGAAACGCCGTTTATGCTGACTTACGGCTACGAAGCTATGGTCCCCGTGGAAGTTGGATCGGGATCACTTCGCAGAGATTGTTACAGGAAAGAAGATGCTGAGGTTAATCAAAGGCTTCAGTTAGATCTCTTAGAGGAGACGAGGGAAAATTCTCAGCTAAGGCTAGCGGCGTATCAGCAACGCGCCGCAAGGTATTATAACAAGAAGGTAAAAGGATAATTGCTGAAGGTGGGAGATTTGGTACTTAGGAAAGTGATGCCCAATACAAAGAACCCCCAACATGGAGTGTTTGGAGCTAATTGGAAAGGACCGTACAGAATAAAGTCCATCCTGTGGAAGGGGACTTATCACCTTGAAGATATGAAAGGGAAACTGGTTCCGCGAGCTTGGAATGTGGAACATCTCCGAAAGTATTATCAGTAAGGCGCGGCTTTGGCCCCTTACGTATTTCTTTTATTATTTTGGGTTATGCCCGGATTATAGGCTAGAATTAAATAAGTTCCTCCTAGCCTAGGGGGTAGTGCATGTACTACTTACCTTGGAACTAGTTGAAGGGTCATTTTTTAGAATTTATTTCCCCACAGAGCATAGTAGCCGTGGGAGTGGTGCGCTTTTGACACCAGAGCGCATTATAAATAAAATGTCTGAAATTTTTTCACCATTTTATTTGCTTTGTTTACTTGGTTGTATGACGCGTCCTAACTATAGGGTGCGTCCTGATTGATGGTTTTATGCGAATGCTAACTGAATTAATGGTTGTCAAAAGGATCAATAAAACTGAAGTCAAAGTGGAACTAGGAAGTGTACTATTTCCAAGGACGCGCCCAAGTTGTCTTGGTTGATGCTCTTTGGACTGAATGTTACTGTAGCTTTGGCAAAACATGATTCAAAAGTAAAAATCCTTGTTTAGGACGTGCCCTACCTGGAGGAGGATGAGTTTTGGATCAAATGGGAGGCGCGTGAAAACCATAAGACGCGCCCAATTGTGCCTTGTGCCTTGATTAAATACGCAGGTATAACATGGTGCTATATATGCTTTTGCAAACAAAAATATTCATTAAAAACCTAAAAGACGCGTCCTAATAATAAGATGCGTCCATATGAATGGAAAAATAGAATGCTTAAGTAAAAATATGCATGGATAAGGCAAAGAGGTTTTTTATAAAAAGTGCAGGTGAATGAAGTTCAAGAATAGATACTACAACTTGCAAGGCTTCAAGGGGCCCGCACCCTTAAAATGGTTCAAGTAAATAAAAGATAAAGGACGCGTCCTAAGCAGGAGGCGCGTCCTGTGGCTTGTCTTGGTCTTCCGCAGGAGGAGGATGAGTCTGAAGTGGAGCAGGATCAGGGGACGCGTCTTCTTCCTCTAAGCCCAGAAAAATCCTTTTATTCTTGATGGAGTCTGCGGCCCTGACCCTGAAATCATTTACCCATATCTGGGTATCTGCATCAAACTTTGAAAATGTATACTTTGGGTCATTGGCAATGAACCCAGAGCACCATTCTTCAAACCCAGCCTGGAAGCCATGTTGGTAAACTAGCTTCTTTTCCTCTGTCCATCCATGCAGCCTATCATCATTTAGGGTGTCAAGCTCCAGCTGCATAGTGGAATTCAGCGCAATGACACTGTCCATTTGCTTCTCTATTGAGGAGACATTGCCTTCCAACACAGCTTTTTCCGTCTCTAGACGCGTCCTCTCCCCCTCCAGACGTTTGATCTCAGCATCTTTTTCTTGGACAAGCAGGGTAATGTATCTCTCCAGGGATTTGACCTTGTCTTCAGCCTGGCTCTTTGCAGTGTCTGTAGCAACAAGACGCACCCTAAGCCTTGCAGACATATTAGCGCTTTGCCTAGCGTGCAAGTGGAGCTCAGCTGCAGCCCTCACCATGGCCTCCTCTATTTGCTGCTCTGTTCTGAAGGTCCAACTTCTGACTTCATCCTCTGTGAAATCCCCAACAGATGACGCGCCCAGGTATCTGAGAACGAAAGACTGGTCATCAGGAACTACCTTTTGACGCTTCGAGGGTGCGTCCTCCACCTTCTCGGGTATGTCAAACACGGTAGTGTCGATTATCTTTGGTGGAGGAGAAGGAGTTACAACGGGAGGTGGGGTTTTTGCCTTTGGATCAACCTTTATAGGGGGCAGTTTTTTGGCCCTTAGCTTTTTGGAGGCCCCAATTGCGAATCCTTTGGGAAGAGAGGCCATATCTGCGATATAAACATGAAAAGGGATTAGTTATGTACAAGAAGACGCGTCCTGGAAACAAGACGCGCCCATATCATGATATAAAATTCTACATGCATGACGGATATAGACGAATGCAAAGATGTATAAATGAGTGTGAGAATGACGCGTCCTAAAGAAGTGACGCGTCTTACCTAAGACGCTTTTTGTAATAAAGAGACGCGCCCGGGGGGTAGGGCACGCCCAAGGTGATAGCGCATATGTATAGTAACGTTTATAAATCAGGCACAAATTAAAGCAAAAAGGTGAGCATAAGTATGACGCGTCCTAAAGCAGTGACGCGTCTTACGTATAATAATTTCTTACCTTGCTCTAAATCCATTTTTTTGTTAACGTCTGGCTGAATAATTTCTGTGGCTTGGAGCCCTTTGGATTTTTCGGAAGCGGTGAGGATGGGTTTCCCATTATGGAAATCTCGAAATTTACAGAGAGAACCCACCCGTGGGGACAAAGCTCCTATTTTCTTCAAATTCTCTTCGGTAATCATGTCCTTGAGGTTGAAATGTTTCTCAGCATACTGTAATACCTTCTCTGCCCTTTTCTTCTTCCTTCCTGCTAGCTCTTTCTGGGTCCTTTTGTCTAAGAGAAAGGAGAATAGGTTACAACAAGGAAAAAAGAAAAGGTTATAAAAGAAAAGGCGCGCCCTGATAGAGAGGACGCGTCCAAAATATTGAACTCACTTGGTTCCAAGTTGAAGCGAACGCGTGTCCTTTTGACATCATAAATGTAGAAAAATGGCTCCTTCCAGTCTCTCTCGTGGCTGATTTTACCTTCATTAAATCCCTTGTTGTTCAACCATTTGTTGACAACCAGAAAATGGTACCCGGGAATTTATTTCCTGATGCTGTAAAAGAAGCTGAATTCTTCCATTGAGGGCGCGCCCAGCCTCAAGTTATGGTACATAATGTACAAAGCCCAGGCTAGCTTGTATGAATTTGGTGATAGTTGGACTGGAGCCACGTCGTACCATTTCAAAATTCTCTTAATGTATGGATGCAAGGGCGCGCCCACACCCAGGGAAACTAACTTTGGTGTAAGCACCATTTTTGGGATCCTTTGGTTCCCAATATTGAATATGTGTGGCCTCATGGTTCGAAGAGGGCGCGCCCAGATACCCTCCATGTTATAGTACTTCATGTGCCATTGGATTTCCCAGTCGGTTGCAGTCGAGTCAAGGGCTACGCAGGCTAGCTTACCTTCTTTCTTCCTTCTGGCATTTTTCTCTGTTTCAATTAGGGTACCAAGCTTGGTCCAGTCACAATCTATTTCAACGTCTGAAGGTTCCCAATGTTCCAGGGGAGAATCAGATTTTTGGGGGACACAGGATATGTCTCGGGGTTGGGTGCCCTCTTTTCAAATTTGCTTACACTAAGAGGGGACGCGTCCTGAGAAGGAGCCGCGTCTTGGGAATCTGACGCGTCCTGGGAGCGGGACGCGTCCTCGTATGAAACAGCTGTTCCTCGGGGCTTTTGGCCTGTGGTAGGAACAATTTCATCGTCCGTCCAATCTTCGATGGCGGCCCTAGTATGGAGAACTGGAGTTCTTTGCCTTTTAACTCCCTTCTTTTCCATTCTTGAGCTTATGGGAACATGGTCCATGGAATCGGAGCTGGAATCAGACATTATAGAGCTTTTTGATTTAAGGGAACCAAAGACGCGTCTTTCTGCTCTAAGGAAGGAATTCGTCCTGTGGATTTCGGGAAAGTCGGGTTTAAAAGAAATCAGGTGTGGGGAATAGATTCCAATACGTTTGTTGAGAGCCTTAAACGAGTGAAATGGTGAGGAAGAAGACGCGTCCTCCAGCTACAAAATAAGGAATAAACATTTGAGGACGCGTCCAACAAAAAAAAGAAAAGAAGAAAAAAGAAGATGGTTTATGAATGAACCATAAGGAAGATGCTAGAGATATTTGAGGACGCGTCCTAAGAATCTATCGTATGAAATTCACTATCAACACGCGTCCTAGTAAGGTGTTGCCCTTATATGACCTTTAGTTAAAACGGCTTAAACATGTGCCTTTAACAAAGGAAAATAAGACGCGCCTTGACGGGAAGACGCGTCTTACGTGGTTATGATGCGGAGGAATATTAATCGACTGTTAGCAATTTGGGGGAAATATGATAAAATCCTAGAAACATATAGTTGGGAGATCAGGGAAGCTAAACATGTTATATTTGCCTATACATACATATATACATACAAACGAACATGAAGAGCAGTTGATATGAACATGAAGCATACGAACGGTTTCTTGCTCATTAAATCCAATGTATTTGGCCAAATAAAGAAATAAGAGGAGATTTATGTACCTTTTGAGTTGAAGAGTGGATTGAGCTAAAGAAATCAGGAAATGGCCGGCTAAATCGTCGGGGTTTTGAGCTCAAAGTTTAGAGGCGACGGTGATGGTGGTTTTCTGAGAAGGTGAAGGATGAAAATGACGGTTACGCCTCTGGGTATTTATAGGGGAAGATATAGCTGACGTGGAGGACAACTGTATGTTACGAGTACAGAGTAAAGGCAAGACGCGTCCTGTGCTTTGGACGCGTCATGTGCTTTGGACGCGTCCTGTGAACCAAATTTCATTGCTTGGATTGTAGGATAAAAATTCCAATTTTGTTTTTAACTGCAAGTGGAATTTGGGGGTAGTTGTTATATCCGAAATTTGGCATTGAGTTGATTCGGGTCAAATGCGGATTACATACGGTCAAACCCGATGCTGCGTTGTGGAAGGATAGGACGCGTCCTGACACATAGGACGCGCGTATATTTAATTTGGTGCTTTATATTCTGGTAATAGCGAAGCTTGGATATGGACGCGCCCACTTTTGGTTGACGCGTCAACATTAGGAAAATTATCTGGTAAACGTGATCTTGTGGCAATGAAAGAGGTAGGACGCGCTTGTCTCCACTAGGACGCGTCATGTGGTTTTGCATGCTATAAGGAACGATTGATGAGGAAACAGGGTTGGATTTATGAAGGTACTCTTTGAAGAATTCCCTCCTTGAGACGTTCAAGGAGGGGGATGTCCGTGAAAAGCTAGAAGGTCTCCAGGGGTATGCCTGATGATTGAAGGCATCCTCCTGTATTCAACGGGTGTCCTCGTTGGGGATGCGGGGTTAACTTTGGTGTGTGCTTCGGGAGCTCTGTTCTTGTATTCAACGGGTGTCCTCGTTGGAGAATTTTGGAGTCATCCTGCACTTTGCACCCAAGAGCTTGGGATCACCTGTCCTGCTATCTGGTGGGTTATCCTCATTCGGGGGACAGGGACGCGTCTGGCACTTGAGGTGAACCGTGGCTATACCTGCGTTGGTAAATCAAGGGAGATAACTGTAGCGGAGTGTTATCCTTGCGCAGGGAGATGCACTATCCGTGAAGTCCTACGATTACGGACGAGCCTTGGGCCTTCGCGGTTGGGCCTCATAGTTGGACATTCCTAAAGCTAGCGGAAGACGGATATTGGATGGGCTTCTACTGGGCTTAGGAGTAAGAAGTCTAAACTCATCAGACTTCTTGTTCTACGAGAACTACGTCAGGCTTGATCCCTATATAAAGGGTACGTAGGCACATTGAGAGGGTAAGAAGTTGAGAGCTGATAAGAGAGCTACCACTTACTCTAATCAATCTCAGCCTAAAACAACCACAATCAACCACACACCGCTTAAGTTTCCGGCAAAGAACCACCGTCGCAGATCTTAGTTCCAGCGAGAAACCTCAATCTTTGTTGTTACCAGATTTCTCCGTCAAACACGTTTAAAATTGAAAATAATGTTAAAATATTATTTTTGAAATATAACTAACCATTATAGTTAACATCATTGAAACACAACACCTTACAGGTTCAACAAATTTTAGCTAACCATTATTTTATAATATTTTAGCTAACCATTATAGTTATCTCCTTTGGAAATGCTCTAAGTAGATCTGATTACGAGTTTTGCGACCTTACTTTTCATAGGAGTATTACTATATTTTAAGAATATTACCTCATAATCTGGACCGTTCCTTAATAGTACGTAAATGCTGTACCGCGCACACATGACGTACACGTGCACGAACCGCTGAATACTTTAGTAAATTTAAGATCGATTTTTTTCAGATCATTTACTGTGTGAATTTATATTTTTAACTAAAATTCTGAGCCAAATTTAATTTAATTTAATTAACTTTTATTATAGTTTAATTCAATAAATAAAACATACTAATCCATATCTTAAATTTTTAATTCTGGCCCGTTTCAAATAGCAAAAAAGTTGTTTCTGAATTCAAATTTTCCCAAATAAAATCGTGGATAACCAAACGCACAGTCCTGTTTTATCTATCATCACAAGTCATTCCTTTTTAGTCCCCTGGACTGATGCAAAAATGAAATCTTTTTAATTTTGCAAAGCCAAAATGGTCACTTTCAACTTTGATCAAACTTTAATTTCTGGGCCCTTATTTTAAAGCTGAAAAATGTATATTTCCCAGAAAGCTCATGATTGGTGATGCAAATTCCAGGGAGCCATTAAAAATGAAAGCAGCTACCCATAAAAAGTAACTGATATCTGGATGGGTTCTTGGCCTCTGTATCACTCAAAAAGCTATTTACAGAAACGCATTCTGGTTTTGCTTCTCCGTTTTGCCATAACCCCCCTGTCTAGAAATTTCGTGCCACAGAAATCTCTGCTGCTTTTATTTGGCAGTATTATCCACTTATATACTGTAGTTGTGGATAGGATTATGATTGAGATAGGTAAGGTGTTTAAATTTTAGCCCAGGAAAATGGGTACACAAGAAATTTCGATTTTGAATTTTAGCGTAGAATTGATAGAAGGAATCGATAGTAATTGTTTTTTTCCATTATAAACACACAATAAAATAAGGGACAGCTAATTTGAATTTTTTTTCTCCAACAATAAAATAACGTTGGTAGAGGGCCCTAGCCTTTTTTTTAACTGTTTTTAATGAACCTGCATTTTTTTTTATTACTATCGATAAATATTTCATTCCAATTCGTGTCTCGTGTTTCACCCTGATCTTCAAGATTGATTTTTGATCTTTTATGATGATTTTTTTAGATTCCATCGTAAAATGGGTGAAAATTATTCAAAAGAATTAAAATTGTGCATTTACTTTCATTTTTACTTACATTTAATAAAATCAGAAAATTGTTTATTTACTAGATTATAAGATTATTGGTGATATGATTGTCTAGTGTGCCCTCATCGTGCTTGGCCCAGAAATTTATATATTTAATTATTTTGATTGACTTCTATTTTTTAAAGAGTCATGATCCCTGACCGGAATCGTTTAAATAACGCACGTGTCGTCAGATTTATGTTTCAACGGTGTAGATCATTTTTTACTTTCCACCATAATTATTCGTGGAAAGTATTTTTTTCATTAAATTATAAATATCCTCGCAAAATATATATATTTTTAATTTGAGCCCTTGAAATAAAAATCTAAAAATTGGGAAGCAGTATATTAAATAAACTTATTTAATACATGATTGTTAGGGATTTTTTTTTTAAAAAAATAATTGAATAAAAACTAGAACAGTCAAGATTATTTAAACTTAAAAATTTCAACACGTTCCCCGAAGGAGTATTATCTGTAGCTTGTAGGAATTTAGGGCTGTCAAACGGATAATTCGGATACGGATCTGCCTATATCCGTATCCGGATCCGAATCCGAAAATACATATCCGTATCCGTATCCAAGTCCGAAAATATTTAATGAATTATATCCGAATCCGGTTCCGACGGATACTATCCGGATACGGATAATATCCGGATCCGAATCCGATTTTTAATCAGATTTTTTATTTTTTATTAAAAATTAAAAAAAATGAAAAAAAATAGAAAAAATATAGTAAAAATTAAAAATTCATTTTTAAGGCTTTTGCGAAGTGGGCTGAGAATGATGGAGTGGCTAGGGCGGCCATTCTGGCGGCACTAACAAACACTTTGTTTGATGTCTATTCAATACTGACTCACAAGGTCTAGAAAAGTATTCTAGAAAAGTATTCTGTGGCAAGGTTCCTCGAGTTCAAGCTGGTGGACAATAAGTCCATGACTGAGCAGGTGCATGAGTTCGAGATGATAGTGCATGCTTTGAAGGAGTCTGGAATGAATCTCCCGGAGAAGTTCAAGGTGATGAGTGTGATTGAAAAACTCCCGAAGTCTTGGGAAGAGTTCTCTCTCTCCCTGAAAAGACAGAAAGGAGAGATCACCTGGACCAACCTTATGTTGGACATCTCGGTGCAAGAACAACACAAGTCCAAACAGGGACATGTGATGCCAACTGAACACGGTACCTCGAAGGTAAACATAGCAACTGTAGGACAAAAGAGGAAGGCTTTTGCTAAGAAAGCTAATAGTAATAAACCTAAGAGTGACAAGGACAAGGCCAAGAAACCCAAGGCAAACAAACCATGCTGGTCTTGTGGGCAGGTTGGGCACTGGAGTAAGGACTGCCCTACGAAGAAAGCGAAGAAAACCGAGGTAGCGCAAGCAAATGTTGTGCTTGGAACCGCAAGTGGGCCTGTAGTGAACATGGTTGTTGGTGAGGCTACGGCTTCTGAAACCGACGTTGACCGGTATGTATCCTACAATCCTGTAATATTTTCTACCTATCTGTCAAATGAATGGTTGATAGATACTGGAGCTAATGTACATATTTGTGCTGATATTAGTTTATTTGTATCTTATCAACAGAGTCATAGCCTGACTGTGAAGATGGGGAATGCTAGTGTTGCTCAAGTACATGGAGTTGGAAACGTGGATCTGAAGTTCCCTTCAGGACGTATTCTATCTCTGAAGAGAGTGCATCATGTTCCCAACATGCGTAGAAATATAATAAGTGGAAGCTGTTTAGTTTCTAGTGGTTTTGAAATTTCGTTCAAGTGAAATAAAGTAGTTCTTATTCACACTGGTACATTCTTTGGCAAGGGTTACTTGTCGAATGGTTTATTTGTTATTAATGCGGATCCCGTTTTGGGAAATTTGAATAATAATGTTATTCCTACTGTTAACTGTATTGAATCCTCAAATATATGGCATGCTAGACTAGGTCATTTAAACTTTGGTCCTCTTAAGAACATGATGAACTTAGAGTTGATTCCAAAATATACCATAGAAAAGAATTCTAAATGTCAAGTATGTGTGTCTGCTAAACAGATAAGGAAACCTTTTCATAACGTTGTTAGGGATTCAGACTTGTTAGATTTAGTACACACTGATATTTGTGAATTTGGTGGTGTGTTGACCAAGGACCAGTTTAGATACTTCATTACTTTTATAGATGATAGTAGTAGATACTGTTATGTTTATTTACTTAGACATAAGGATGAAGCACTTAGTAAATTCATTATATATAAAACTGAAATAGAAAAACAAACTAGTAAGCTACTTAAAAGATTGAGATCTGATAGAGGTGGTGAGTATACGAGTAATGCTTTTAATGAATTTTGTGCAAATAATGGTATAGTTCATGAAGTTACTCCACCATACACACCTGAGTCTAATGGGGTTGCTGAGCGAAAGAACAGAACATTTAAAGATATGATTAATAGTATGCTTAGTAACTCTGGGTTGCCTAAATACATGTAGGGAGAGGCTCTAAATACGGCTTGCCATATTTTGAATAGAGTCCCTCTGAAACACATGGATAAAACACCCTTGGAGTTATGGAAAGGCAGGATGACTAGTCTTAAGTATCTTCGTGTGTGGGGGTGCCTTGCTAAGGTGCTTGTTCCTGAACACAAGAGAAAGAAACTAGGTCCAAAGACTGTTGACTGTATCTTTCTGGGCTATCTTGAAACCACTACAGCTATGAGATTTTTAGTGTTAAAATCTGACATAGATGGTATAGTGGCAAACACGATAGTTGAATTTCGAGATGCGACATTCTTTGAGGATGTCTACCCTATGAAGACTGGAATACCTGAAACGACTTCTGAGGAAGATCCTACTCACACATCAAGTTCTATTCCTGATCATGTGGAAAAAATGACAAATGTGGGGGCGGAACCTAGTAGTAGCTCTAGTCCTAAGGAACTAGAGGAACCAAGGAGAAGTAAGCGTGCAAAGGTAGTCAAGGATTTTGGAGGTGATTTCATCACTTACAATATCGAGGACGAACCTTTAACTTTCCGGCAAGCTATGGATTCTTCTGAGTCAAGGCACTGGAAGGGCGCTGTCAAGAGTGAAATTGACTCTATTGTTTCTAATGGAACATGGGAGTTGGTTGATCTCCCTCCTGGGTGTTCTACTATTGGGTGCAAATGGGTCTTTAAAAGGAAGTTGAACCCTGACGGCTCAATAGATAAGTACAAAGCTAGACTGGTAGCTAAGGGTTTTAAGCAAAAGGAAGGAATTGATTATTTTGATACATACTCTCCGGTTGCAAGAATGGTAACAATCCGAATGCTTATAGCATTGACTTCAGTCCATGGTCTTATCATCCATCAGATGGATGTAAAGACGGCTTTTCTTCATGGTGAACTTGAGGAAGAGATTTATATGGATCAGCCTGATGGATTTGTTGCATCAGGCAATGAAAGGAAAGTATGTAAGTTGATCAAGTCCATCTATGGCTTGAAACAAGCTCCCAGAGATTGGCATAAAAAGTTTGATGAAACTATATTGCCTTTCAGTTATAAGATTAATGAAAGTGATAAGTGTGTCTACACTAAAGTTAAAGGTAATGAGTGTGTTATTTTGTGCCTATATGTGGATGACATTTTATTGTTTGGAACCAATATTGAGATTATTAACGAGACTAAAGAATTCTTGAAAAGGCATTTTGAAATGAAGGATATGGGTGAGGCAAGTGTGATTCTTGGAATCAAACTGATTCAGTCCACTGAAGGAATAACCTTGACTCAATCTCATTATATAGAGAAATCTATACTTGAGAAATATGGTTATTCACAGTGTAGAATCGCTAGTACACCTTATGATTCGAAAGTTTCTCTTGTCAAGAATACTTCAGGAGTGCCTGTGTCTCAGTTAAGGTATTCTCAGATTATTGGGAGCTTGCAGTATCTTGCTAACTGTACTAGACCAGATATTTCATATTCTGTGTCTAAATTGGCTAGATATACAAGCTGTCCAAACAGAACTCATTGGGATGCTCTTGATAGAGTACTTAGATATCTAAAATGCACAATGTACCTTAGTTTACACTACAGGAGATTTCCTGGTGTGCTTGAAGGGTACAGTGATGCAAGTTGGATAGCTAAGAAGTCTGGTTCCAATGGAGTGACTGGATACGTGTTCACCTTGGCTGGTGGAGTAATATCCTGGAAGTCAAGCAGACAGACTATAATTACTCGGTCTACTTTTGAGGCTGAGTTGTGTGCACTTGATGCCACAGGGACGGAGGCTGAATGGTTACACGGACTTATGTCTGCAATACCTGTAGTAAGCAGACCGCTTCCTACTATTGCTATTCACTGTGATAGTCGAACAACTATCGACAAGATTAGCAGTAAAAAGCATAATGCTAAAACTAAGAGACACATCCAAGTTAGACTCAAGTCTATAAGGGGTTTAGTGACTGATAGGATCATAGCTATAGAGTTCATAGGAACTCAGAATAATATAACTGATCCACTTACTAAAGGACTAGAACCTGCAGTGGTCCTTAAGTCAAGGTTGGGGATGAGACTGTCAACCCATCATAATTCATCAACAGTGGGAACCCAATACACATGAGAGGAGATCCCTCGAAGTGTATTCAATGGGTAATAACAAGCTGTAAGGATGAGTTGGTAGTACCTTTGCTACATAGATGATACTATAGTATCTGAGTCTATCCCCTGTAAACCTAGAAGGTACTGACACTGCCAGAAAAGCAAGAGTGATAAAACTCTGAATGGGATCAAGTCATTTGACGAGATAGAGGCAGTATATCTCTGGAGATGCCCAGCTAAGCGAATGTAATTGTGTGGTCGCAATTAGAGGATAGGGTTAATTCTTGAAGCATTCGACGAACAGGATCGAGACATGACCATTAATGTCTCAAAGCCGTAGATTGGCACCATAACCTTTGACTTGTCGTCGTCTATGTAATATGGTTATACTAAACGGATTAAGATTCAAGGTGAAACATTCCATCTGAGTCCGATAGCCATTGAAGTAGAGGAATTAGGAGGGTTCAAACCCGGAAGGGTACCGACTCTGAAAAAATAAGTCATGATGGGAAATTGATCGCATTTCTGTATGGATTTGTGGGGGATTGTTAGAAAATTAGGATTTTAGAGCTTAATTTAATTATGTTCTTGATGTTAATCCTAAAATCTAATGATTGGAAATTGTTCAATGATATTTGAACTTAAGTTTTCATGTATGGTTTTAAGAATTTTCTTAATGAAATCCATATGAAATGAGAGTTGAAAGTAGCTTGGAAAAGTTTGGAAAATTTGAGAATGTTTGTCCCACATTGAAATAAATAAAGGGGGTTGTGTGCTTTATATGGTATTACCCACATGAGTAGTATACAACTACTAAGGTGTGTGATGGTCCATTGTGTTGTTGTGTGCTTCACGCGCGCACACACACGCGCGCGCGCGCCCCGCACCGCACCGGGCCGGGTCGGGTCGGGTCGAAGGGCGATTTGGGCGAATGTCTCGGCGTCTCGCGTACGCGAGGCGACCTGGGCGAGGATTTTATTTATTTGAGAATTATTTTAATTCGAATTTATTTATCGGTGACTGGATTATTGGGCTGGGTACTGAAATAGGCTAAGTCACTTTGTTAGTGGGCTTAGTCTAAATACATTGAACCTGCAAATAATCTGATCTGTAACAAGTTCTGATATCAGAATCAGAACTTAAGAACTGATGAATAAAATCAGAACTTAACAAGTTCTGATATCGGAATCAAAACTTAAGTACTGATGAATCAAATCAGAACTTAACTTAAGTTCTGATAATAATGTGGGTGTTAATGTGAAAAGCTGTTACAAATAATTTAAATTCAAAATCTGATCAGTTTTGATTTTTTCATTAATGAAGCAGTTTAATTCAGACATTAAGTGTGTTGACAGTTTCATTTTTCCTCTCCTATAAATAGAGGCTAAACTGAATGAATAATATATACACACTACATTCTCTTCTCTTCTCTTCAACCTCTCTGCATTTCTCTCCCACAAGTCCTGAAGTGCTGATATTTTCCGGCGACTGAGGTGCTGGTCGAAGTGGAGTTTTTGTTGCTGCTGTTAACATAAACTCCGAGCTGTTTTATCCTGGTGGAGATATTGTGCGCATCCCAAACGCAACAGGTAGGGGCAATATTCTCTTCAAGAGCAGCCAGGACTTCGAGCAAGGCCTGGTGACTCAGCTGTGATCATTTTCTTGGCATTTTGTATCTGTGAACCTTTATTTCAGTCACTGTTAAAAGCTATGGTTTCGGGTACATCTTTCTTTCTCTCTTCGTTATTTCAGTTACTGATTTTGTTTACCTGCATGTTTTGTTTTGTTAACTGTGATCTTGGCCTAAACTTGCTAAATTCTTTATACACTTACTTCTATGTTGCTATATTTGTTAGTGAGATTTACAACAAGTTGTCCTCTTAAAAGAGTTTTTTTTTCTGAATAATTTATGTCGTTACAACAGCCTGATGGATATTAATATGATATGCCATTATCAACAAATTTCACCACGAAAGATGAAAATCTCTCTAATCCAAAAAAATCAAGTGATATGAACAATGCATAACTTCAGCGAAATTACTTGGACACTTAGTACTTTTAACCTGATAATAAACTACCTCTTTGTTTTTTCAATGCAGCATCAGACAGGTTCCTTTCTTCCCCTTTACTACCAGCTGCAATATCAAATATTAACATGCGAACTGTTAGAGATTTAGAGCTAGCTTTATGTATGTGTAAACTGGGAAAAAATAGCAAACACAATATGTTTATTTTTATTGAAGTGAAGTACTTACAATATAGTGAAGGAAGTTCAGAGCTTTTCAGTACGCGTAGCCTCTTGACAGTGTGTACAAACATGCTGCAGATCACATTTTTATGATAACAAGATTATGCACGAAAGCAAATCAAACAAAATCTTCAGATAATAAGTTTCAGCTCTATAAAAACTGAATTAAAACCTTAAATTCTTGCAGCGCATATGAAGTGGCCAAGTGCAAATGCAGAACACTGAACACTTGGATTTGTTTATGGGAAGAGAACAAGCTAACAGAATGCAAGTTCTTATTCTTTCATCCAAGACGACCTTATAAGATCCTAATAAATTTTAATCCTTTCTACCAAAGGAAGAGCGTAGTACCAAAAGATCATGATTTTCTTAAACTTCTGAATAAGCTTGAATAAATGCAGTCATTTTTACTTGCAGAAAATGAATGAGCTTATATATCCATAGTTCTAAGAATTTATTGATGGAGGACAATTCATGCCTTTATCCTTCAATCTTGAGGTAGCGATATGTTATAGTTTTACTGAATAGTGGAAAAAGGTTAGAATTTCAATTTCTGGGACATACAAATAACTATGACAACAGATTCAAGAATCACTCTTGTGACATAAATTACAAGTGTGACAAATTTCAAGAAAAACAGAATACGAGACCGGACCAAGTCGCAGAGAGTAAAAGCATAGAATAAAATGAAGTGCATTAGATCTACAGAGATGAGGTGCTTACTGCCATGGTACATCTCCAACAAGCATCCTGTCTCCTTCATTGTCTTCGTACAAAAGCGTATATTCCCCTCTTCCATCTAATAACCCTGTAATTAACGCTTCCCTCTTGTCGCTGTTCTGGATTTGGTCATCACAAGGATCTCTTTGAGCTAAACAGAAATGACCAACAAACTATATGAGAAGCACATCTTTCTTTGTATAAACTATAGATTTGACTTGACAATTACAATAACTTTGCATAGCTACATCACAAGATCTCTTGATATATGCCTTACAAGTTAGTAGCATAACAGACCTTTTAAATAGTGATTACATATAGCATGATATGGCTTGATTCTTGAATGCAGTATGCATGTACTGATCAAGTAAATAAAAAAATAAAATTATATGTCATGTGATGTTACAAGAGAATTGTTTGGTAGTGACTGTATATACAACCAGGTTTTGCATAAAAGTGATAACCATTAATATATACAAGAAATGTACCTGCTAAGAGACCTCTAAAAAGTTCATCAACTGCACGAGATAGTTTATCGTAGCTATCATAAGCTTTAAGATCGACTTTTCTTCCAATTGGGACTCCATCCATATTGATCTTCACAAACAATCCTCTACAACTAATTTCTACCTGCTTTTTACTGGTACTCTTCTGTGTTGGAGCTACATTCTGTTGCTTGGGCTCAACTTTCAATTTTGACGAAGTGCTACTTGCAATATTCTTCCTAAATGATCTAATTGGAGGCCATCCAACAACTAGAGCAGGAGCAGTTCTGTTGTATGATTATTATTCACGAATCATTACAGATAAGCACAAGTTAGTAACACATAGGCTAAATTATAAATTATAATTTTAGAAGACAGACCAGAAACAAATACTTCGAAAAAAGTAAAGCATCAGATATGAAGACAGATA
Organism: Apium graveolens; assembly: GCF_009905375.1. Taxonomy (NCBI): domain Eukaryota; kingdom Viridiplantae; phylum Streptophyta; class Magnoliopsida; order Apiales; family Apiaceae; genus Apium; species Apium graveolens. Next base: position 127,947,963 of record NC_133655.1, read on the forward strand.
ATAACAGGTTTTATGTAGTGTTGTGATCAAACAGCTATCCTTTTTGGAAAATAATCACTACTAGAAAAACGTCAATAGACATCAGCTAAAAACCGATGTCTATGAATAAAAAAATCCGATGTCTGCGTGGGTGATGTTAAAGAACCCCCATTTAACATCGGTTTTAAACTGATGTGAAAGGGGACATATAACATCGATTTTTAATATGAAACCGATATGTATATCTTGATGTTAAATTTATAATGCACATCTATCATTTATATATTACTATAATATGATATTTTAATCAATTTAAACATATGCTGGATAAGCAATAATTTTGCCTCTAACCAATATAATTTAGTTAAAACTGATGTTACTAATATCTTTGACATCGGATTTTATAATAAAATGATGTTACTAATAGTTTTAACATCAGTTTTATTAAACAACTGATTTCTATAGTAGATGAAACTGATGTCTATCAATATAATTAACATCACTATTTTGTATACAAACGTTGTCTAATGTACTCTTTATCATCGGTTTTTTAATCTAAAACCTTTGTCTGTTACGGTATTTAACAACAGTTTTTCTATGTGAACTGATGTATACATACTACTAAAACTGAGGTTATTATGTTAAATTAACATCATTTTTCTGTGAAATAAACATTGCATATTTTAAAAATATAGATGCCAAAAAAATTGTCAAAAGAAAAAACTATTAAAATTAAACTCCAATTATCATTATCAAATCAAGCCAATCAAATCCTATAACGATGAAAAAACTAAAAACTTATAATTCTCGTATCTATGCCCATAATACCATTCATACATCTATGTAATAAATGACAGCTGATTACATACATATCATTTGCCAACTAAACTAGTCAAAGGAAATGTTGGCCTCAAGCTGTACAGACCGTTGAACTGCAAAAGCCAAGCCTTCGGCTGATCTATACTTGGTCTATAAGGGATTGGACCACCAAATTCTGTGTATAAGCCAAGTCTTCGAATCGAAAAAGGAACAGTACTGGACAGGTGATCACTATTCTACAAAAAAATCCAAACCAACAGATATCAAGAGGTGACTCAAACTTTGAAACATTCTTTTGATTTTTCATAATTATTGTTGTTCTTGGCTTTTAAGTGTGTAAGTTTCTGGTAATTCTTAAAGAAGCATCACAATCAATCCCCATTTGTATGAAATAAATCATTAAATAAGATATAAGTTTATACTTTCGAGCAAATCATGTGATGGGCACAGGGTTGCTTTGCTATTCACCCCAAATGGATCTAAGTTGTCCCTAAATTTGTTTTAAAGAATCATCATCAGGGTAACTTATATTACGAAAAACATATATCTGAGAGTTGACAATTTAATCTCTAGATTTAAGCTCAATTATACATGCTTCTTCAGAAAGTATGATAACAAGTAACACATAGTCATGTACCTTAAAGATCCTTCAAAAAGAAATGGAGGCTGTGGAACAACAGAGAAATGGGAATGAAGGTCTCTTAATAAAATATTAGCAATATTTACTCCATCGACCAAAATATGACCTCCGGAGAATTGATTAAGGCGAAATAACACATTTAAAATGCTTGACTTTCCAGCACCTGTTCTGCCAACAATTCCATTCTGATCAATAATAAACAAATGAGATGTTATCTTTGAGAGAACTGATAATGGGAAGCCCAAAGAAGAATTAGTTTAATTGTGTGTTTAGGAATTCATGGTAAAGAGTATTTTTACTGGGAACAGAGACAAGAAAAGAAGAATAATATAGATATATTCATGAACAGAGACGAGAAAAGAAGAATAATATAGATTTTATTTGCAACCTGCTATCCAGTGAAACTTGCTCAACCTACTACATATATTTTGATTCCAATGCAGTTTAGAAATTGAGAATTCGTGGATTACAAACATTATCAAAGTGTTGTGTTTATCAGTGTTACGTAATAGAGAGCTGCAAAAGATTTTGTTGCACACTACAAAATGGGCATAAATAATTTATGTGTGTGTGCAACAGAGAAGAAGGTCAAAACATGACTAGAAGTAACCTGAGAATTAGGCTCTTTATATCCTCCACTCATGGAGGTCAAATGGGAAGTAAGGCTTTCCGAAGTTCATCTGGAGAAGGTCCCATGCCAGCAAGACCGGCTTGAATTAATCCAGTTTGTGCCAGATGCATTGGAGCATAAGGCATAGACATTGCAGGATGAAAGCCAAGTGTAGAAGAAGGGCCAGCTCGTGATTGAATGATCTGCGTCAAATTGTATATATTTTAAGAATAAGGTGTAGTTGACATATTTTAGGTATTTATTTCAAGCTGAATTTAGAAACCATATTGTCGTGTTTAATTTAAGGTCGCTATTAGCTGGACATGCTAGCTAAACATCAGTTTATCAAGAGAAAGTTAAACATCAGTTTATCAAGGGAATAGAATAGGAAGGAAAATATATTCTAAGAACTTATTCTATAAACCAAAATTATTTATTCAGCAACCTTTGACAACCTCTCTGAGGATTTTTATAACTTAATATGCCTGCACTTATACTGCTGCGATTATTGGGTTATGCCATGGGCCTTAATTTCATCAGCTTAAATAAAAATCCTAAATTGTTGGTGCGGTGAATGTAATTTGCAATTATAAAATAAAAATTCCATACCTACATCCCAATAGTATTTCCAGCACTTTGCTTTAGGATGAACTGCTTTTGTTTCACCAAGACAATTCAGAGTAGTGAGGCAATCTATGGAATGGGAATCTACATATATCTGAAGTATGTAGTGAGGCAATTCGGGAGTATTATGCATTTGTTCCTCTTTTTGGCTACAACTATGAACGGGCTTTATCTGCAATAGAAACAAACTAATTAACAAATTACGTGAGTTTAGATGGGTCTCAAAAAATTGGGAATTAAAATTTTTGACATAAACATGTCTACTTGAAGTATAGATAAAACCTAACTCATCAAAATTAGGGGGCTCTTGGATTGTTGATGAGTGGAAATGAGCTTCTTCTGATCATACCTAAAAGCATACTAATTCCCATTTACCAGATTGAAAAAATAGAAACAAACGGCCTCGACCTGCTAATAGCATATGAAGGGAACAATAATTATATATTTGTATGTGTAGTTATAACAAGAGTTGACATATACTCACTATTTTTTTCTGACATACATTACCTTTTATTCTATACAGGCACCCTAGAATCTAAGATTAGCATTTCAGACAGAGATCCAAGAGGCAACAAATCAGGCTGCAGAGCTAGTTCGATGTTTAGGGAAAAACATAAATGACATGACAAGAAACCTCAACGTTGACCTAATAAAAGGCGTTCATAGCTCAACAGAACGAATTCAACACGCCATTGACCTACATTTATATCTCCTTGCTTCTACTAATGATGCACCAGATAACTCAGCTAAGCTACTCCCCAAACTCTCACGCTCTTTTACGCCCCCACTCTCTGAACTATCGGAGCAACTGGCTGAACTTGACAATGGGGTCCCAGAGCATAAACTTTCTCCAGCTAACCAAGACACGCCTGTAATGATCCCCGTGACACCACATGTTGAATCTTACCATGAAATGATGAGGAAGCAATCAAGAAGACTCCATTCTTGGCCGTCTAGAGAAGTGGATGCATTTGAGGAGGAAGGACGGCTTGAAGCAAACCCTGTTACACGAATGAAGGCGTTAGAGAGCACCACAACACTATCGCTGGGCACCTTTACCTCCTTGATTATTGAATTTGTCGCCCGGCTAGATCACATGGTTGAAGCAGTTGACGAGCTCTCCAAAATTGCAAAATTCAAGAATGACTGAATGAGATTATGTGAATGGATCAAATTTGGACAATTTTAAAACAAATATTAGAATAAAGTAACAATTGCCTAGTATTGTACCCTAGTGCCACGTCGCTTCTTTAACAAGAGGTCGAATACAAATAGAGGTATTTTTGTGCAATTTGAAAATATTTTAAGAAAAAGTGATTGAACATCATTAATGATTCCATCCAACATAATTGCTTTACCATTGACCTGGAAATATCAACAGCAATCTTGAGTGAACTTCAAAAGAAGCACTTTACATGTATAAGGAGCTATAGTTAACAGTTACCCAATTATTTTTTGAATAAACTAACCTTGCTGCAACCTGGTTCAAGATCCTGAAGAAATTTCATTCTTTCACTGATCTTCACAAATATTCACAAATCGGAACCACCAATAGAGACCCGTATACATAAAATATTCAAAAATCCACTGGGATTTGTATTGAAAACATCTAAAAAGTATTTTGTGCCACAGAAACTAGCATATAAATGTTGTGCAACTATTACATAAATAAACAAGAAACAGAGAAAGAGAGTCAAATACGAGATCAAAAGTCGAGGTTTGCACTTGAAACCAACGCATTGTATTACTGAGATTGGATTGTTGAACCTGTCAAAACACATTGTGAAAAATAAATCAGAAAATCAAACACATAAGAATCACATATAAAATTAAACAACACTAATATATAACTGACAGCCCGGGAGAGCAGCTTGTTTAGCAGTGAAACACTCCGAAAGTACACCATTTCTAAAACCAAAATTGCACCGGTTCATAAACACACATCAACACACAAATACAGATCTCATTTGTTCACATTAAAATTTAACAGGGAAAAATGAAGAGAAAAAAAACAAGGTATTGAATTGCATACAACTGATTGGAAGGCCTTAAAAAAATTAGGGTTCCAAATCAACTATTTAAACTAATTAAAATTAACTAATTAAAAAATCAGGGTTTCAGATTAAACCCCCTATTTCAAAAATTGAATTTTAAAGATTACCCAATTCAAGCTTTGGCCTCCTTAAACTTTAAACTCCGATTTAAGCTTTAAATAAACTCCGATTCTGACCTTTTTAATACTTTTTCAACCTCCGAAGAAAAGAGAGCGGAGTTGGAGAGAACTGGGTTGGGGAGGGAGGTATTAGATCGATAGAGAGGAGAGAGTCGGGCACAAAGAGCATATAGAGTCAGTTCTCTAGTCGATAGAAATGAGTGTAGAGAGTTCTTCAGTCAAGAGAGTAGAGAGAGAAGAGAGAGAAGAATCGAGAATGATTAGTATTTTTATTTTTGTTTTATGTTTTTAGATAAGGAAGGGGGATATTTGGATACTTAAAAAAATTGAAGGAAAAATCGGGGGATTTTTAAGAGGGAACGAAATATTTGGTTAAGGGGAAATGGGGAAGGTGTGCTAAATCATTTTTTTTAAAATAGACTTATAACATCGGTTGGGCTAAAAAATCGATGTATATATTAACAAAAGACATCGGTTGATTAAAAACGATGTCTAAAAAACCTTTTACATTGGCTCCAGGAGCAACCGATGTCTAAGAGGCGATGTCTATTCTACTTTTTCTAGTAGTGAATACAGACCAAATTTGAGGACAAATAGGTAACATCAAGTTGTTTTTGTAATCTGAAGTATATTTTTCTTCTTTAGGTAACAAGAGATTCAGCGTTTCAGTCTCAGACTCCTAGTTCAAGATGCATCCTAGTACAGGGGTAAGTGCTCTTCCAGTCCAGAACCATAGTTCTTTTGAGTTAGTACAGGGGTAAGGGCTCTTCCAGAACTATATATTTCTTTTCTTTTTTCTATAAATAAACAATCTAAGAGTGATTACATTACAAGGGACTAATCATGCCAAGAGGCCCAAGACAAGTAACATCATCAATTCAAAAACATAATAGAAAAGGTCCATCTTATCATAGCAAGGAGCACACCCACATGTCTGCATTGTCCATACAAGTATATGATCTCCATGTAGTACACATGTAAATCCAAGTAAGAAAAACTATTGCAAGGGAATATATATAGTGAATATACTATGTAAAACAAGAAATTAAAACAATATTAATTTGACTAATAGTTAAAACTTCAGAAAGAAGAAAAAGAATACACCTTCTCTGAGAAATATTTGGTCCATCTTTCTCATTTACGGCACAAGCATCTGGTAAGTTAGCCTGTTGCCTTTCAGTATTCTGCAACTCTACTACCATCCCTTTACCGCAACACCTCTGAGATGACTCTTTTCCCATGACAGAAACCAAGCCTTCTTGTAGTTAGGAATTAGTACCAAAACACTGTGAAGAAGAAGAAGATGCAAACTTGTGTGCTTGACTTTCACTTAGCCAACTCTTTTCCAATACTCTCTTTGAACCTGCACAAGTTGTATGGTTTGTGACAATAGAAAATGTACTTCCAAGAGAAAAAAGAGAAGGGTCATAGTCTTTCTGGTTCGACTTGTTTTTGGTGATGCAAGTAGTAGTATTATCTTCTTGATCACCTGGTGGAGCTAGCCTTAGTTCCAGCTCTCTTCTTGAAAGTACCTCCTCCATGGACATAAAATTATGAGAAAAAAAGAATCAACTTTGTTGAACAATCAAGGTGAAGAAAAGCAAGAGAGGGGATCAAAGACTGGTTTGTATATGTTTTGTTGTCGAATGTCTACTCTTCATCTTGTGTATAAAAACATCATGTAATGTACCTTATATTTTTGACAGTAAAATATGGGAATATACGCGTAGAGAGAGTGTGACATAAGAGAAGAGAGGATTCGCATGACCCAAATCTGGAGCTGGACAGTGCGATAAATACATGCAAATACGATTTTTTTTGTTTTTTCTTTTCAGGTGTAGTCTTTGTCTACACTCTAGCTCTCTAATGCCGTCCACACATAATTTAACGCACACTATTTTATTGAAGATATAATTTCTTGCATAATTGTACTGTAAATTGTACGGTGCGGATTTTTTTTCGTTAACATAAAAACAAAATCCTCTAGCAACATCCAAAAAAAATATAAAACAAGCCAAAAAGTATTAACTAAAGCAAAAAAATGGGCTATGGTTACATTTTTAAAAATTGATGGTGGTGAATTTGCTCGTACTATAATAGGGGTCTATAATAACACATTTTGAATCTTCGATAACATGAGTAAAAGTGTTACAATAAAAGTCCTAATTTCAATAAGTCCTGATTTGTCCTGTTGTTAAGTTCTGAAAACTAAACACAAATTATATTAGACATGACATCTCAAATATATCTAACAATCTCCCCAACTTGTAAATTATGCAAAATATACAAGTTAATAGATTTGATGATGTCAAAAACATTTAAGTACATATGCAATAAGAGTTTACTAGATAACTAACTACAACTTACAGTACTTGTAGCTTTTACCAATCTCACTGAGTCAATCTGAATCCATGATGATTCTTGACAAAGCTTGATATCGGCTTTTCTTTTTTAATCCTCAGGACTTGAGATATTGTAGTCTTGACTTGCTTCATCTCTTCATTCTGACTTCCAATCTGATAAATTGCAGTCCTTAAAGCAGAGATATGGTTTCTTTCTAAACCACCATTCAGTCTTATTACCCTATGATGAGAAGAATCTTCATTGTATCATAGACATTTCCCTTTCAGTATTACTTCAAGCTTAGCAGAATTCTTCTTCATTGAAATTTCACTTCCATCATCTTCAAGAAATAGAATCAGATTTTCCTTGACATTGTGCTTGTCATGAGCATCCAGTACCACTTGAACAGAGATAACCTTATCAAGATGTTTATGTGTAACATCTTCAAGCGGTCTGTCAGTCAATAGAAATGGATCTCTAGTAGCAACTTCAACTCCTGTTTTGATCTTAGCTTCATCAGAATCTAATCCAGCCCTGTCTCTTAGTTCTCTAGCATTTAACCCAATAGTCATGAAAGTAGACATCAATTGGCTTTTCTTTGGATCTGATGGTTTGACATTTTTCCACAGAAGTTTATTTTTATCATCTACTTCCATTTTGTCTAAATCAACTTGAGCACTGTTAGAGGTTGACTTGATGACTTTATCAGAACTTGTTGTTTCTGTTGTTGCTTGTTGTTCTTCACTCTGAACAACTTGAACCTTGTCAGAGGTTGTCTTTGATTCTTCAGAAATCTTCTTTCTTTTCAGAGTTTGAACATCTTTATCTTCAGCAAGATCATCATCAGTAACTTGAACCATTTTGCACACTGGCTTTATCAGGATTTTAAGGAATTTTCATCTTCAGTGGCTTGGTTGGTTCATCAACTTTTCCTTTCCCTTTATCTTTGGGATCAATCTCAGATTGTGATCTTGTCTTGGGCTTTGATGCCTCAGTATGTGACTTCTCCTTGATCACAATGTCTTTTTCCTTAGGCCTTGGAGGTTTCTTTGCAATAGAAACTTTTGGCTTTAGATTTTTCTTTTCGGCTTTAAATCTAGCTTCATCCTCCTTGAGATTTTCTAAATCCATTCCTGGATTACGCTTCAGAATTAATCTTCTAGCAATTTCTTTATCAAGTGTCTGAATCTTGGGATCCTTGTAGTAGACTGTTGTCTCCTTCCCCTTGAGCTTCAGAGTTTGCATGAACTTTTGAGAATCTTGACTTCCACCTTGTATCAGAACATCAGGCTTTGTCAGACTTTGCTCATTAGAACTTGATACCAGATTTTGAGTATTAGTACTTGTTATTAGATTTTGAGTTTGAGCAACTTCAGAACTTGTCTTCTTTTGAGTAGAAGATTTGCTTGCATGAGTAACTAATTTCCTTGAAAAAACCTTGATTCTCTGCTCTTTTCCCTGAACTTGACCTCTACCCTTGCTAGGGTTTCCCTGGTCATCAGTTTCATCATCTTTCTTCTTCATTATTTGATCATTAGAGCATTTGGACTTACTATCTTCTCCCCCTTTTTGGCATCATCTGATAGTGGGAGTGGGAGAAGAAGTTCAACTGAATATTGAATCTCATCCAATTGAGCCTATTGAGAAGCTTGATTAGTCAGAACCTCAGTGATTTGGGCATGTTGCTTCTCTTAAGTTTTCTCAATTGCTTCTACCTTTTCAAGTGTAACTCAGGATATGTCGATTCAAATTCAACATTTGTTTGTCAAATCAACACAAATTATTAGTAACCACAATTTTAATCAAAACATTCATCAAGAAATACAGTTCAAGTAGATGAAGTAAAGATTAACAGGTTTCAATGAGAACAATCATATGCATATAATGCGAGATAAACAAAAACTAAATCTTGCAATCAAAAGAAATTTCATTAAAATATCAAAAGAGTACATTTTATGAAATTTGTAGATTACATGCAAAATATTATAAGATAATCCTAGTCTAAGATTAGTTCCTCCTGTTGCAGACAAATAGCACTGCAAGACGGATGATCCGTTCTTACTGAAGAAGAGCCTCTCTCAGTTCTTCTTCCAAGCGATCAAGATGGAGTTGATAGTCCATCTTAAAGAACAAGAGATTTGTCTGAACCTCTTGTGGAACCAAGTTCCATATCTCATCAGGAATGGCAGTGACATGTCATTCCTGTTCCCAGTCACCACAACTGAACTCGACGTTGAAGTTTTCATAGTTCATAAACATGTTTACAAGAACCAGTTATATGAACAAAGAAAATGGTGAGAATTAAAAGAGAGAGAATGATTTTGTATGAGAATAGAAGATGATTTGTCTGAGATGAAATGGTTGTTAAATAGCCAATGGAATATCAAGGGACTAGAGGACTAATTAATGATTAAGTGTAGAGTTAATGATGCCTCGTCTCCCTAGACCGATGTGTAATAATAACAGTCAGTAAAAAGTTAAAGCAAGAGTTAAAGAGCATGAGAAATAAGTAACAATTACTGTGCACATGCAGTTTTTCAAGACAAACACGTTTACCACTAACCCAAATGATTATGACTATTTTTATCCCTAATTATATTCTGATTAAATATGACTATTTCAGTATTTACCACAAATAAGTCAAGTAAAGAATAATGCCACATAGGCATAAGAGTTTCCATCAGAATTTAATATCAGGACTTGACTATTATCAGATTTTAACAGTCATCAGAATATGGCTTATGTACTCAAAAAGTGAATGTTTGTGTCTGTGATTCTTCATACAAATACTGACTTGTTTCATCAAAGTTTAATCATCATAACTTTCATCAGAACTTGTCCTCAGAATTTATGCAAATGACACTTAACTGTTTATCAAAAACAACTTAATCACCACAGTAATTTTCATCATTCATATGGAGTGAGAGTGTGTGCATTAGCAAAATATCACATAAAGATTAAAGTATGATAAACTTCAGTACATCTTAGAAATAAGGCATAACTAAGAAAAGTGCTTAAAATCTGTCATTAATAATGAAGTCTGCTATAGAATAAATTTGTGCATGAGTTCACCTCAACTGTTTGTGGTCATTTTATGCATCTTTTAGTATTCTTTTTCACAGTGGCTTCTAAGTGTAAATGAGTCACAACTGCTATCAGAATTTATGTTATTATTAGAGTATTTCTCCAGTAATCAGAGAATGTGAAAAGTCACCAAGAAAAATTTATTTGCTTTTCTAATGCATATAATTTAATACCATTAATGCACTTGGGTCTTCTCTTCCACATTTTTACTCTAGATCTCAAAGGAGTACCTGACTTTTCTTTTCTTTTCTTTTCTTTTATTTTCTTCAGATAAGTGAGGCTTATCAAGCATGTGGTTCATCCTTAAGATTTACTGACATCGGAATTTGACAGATAAGAAGCAAGAATCTAGTTTGTGACTTAGTAATAAGATACACAAAGTAAATTTGAATAAGCTCGAAATCAGAATTTACTTGTGTTAATGAATTTCCACATAAACAAAACATGGGATTTCTAGTATGTTAAAGACTACTAGGTCAGCATCTAGCACAGTAATCCTCATTGGATTGAATAGTCACAGAACATTCAAATCACTATCAGAGTATATAGATCCACATCAGATAATAATCAACATTTAATAAATTTCAATTTGAGCACATATTACATGAAGATAAGACAATCTGTAAATACTGATCATAAAGTCTGATGCATGAGAACAAAAACTAAGAATATTTAGAGAAAGAACCTGAAATCATTCCAAGTTCATTTACCAGTCTTGTAAAAGTAGCTTCACATAGTGGTTTTGTGAATATATCTGCTAGCTGTTGATCTGTTGGAACAAAATGCAATTCCACTGTACCTTCCATCACATGTTCCCTTATGAAATGGTACTTTATGCTGATGTGCTTTGTCATTGAGTGTTGAACTGGATTACCTGTCATAGCAATAGCACTTTAATTATCACAGTAAATAGTTATTTTAGAAAATTCAAACCCATAATCCAGTAACTGATTCTTCATCCAAAGAATATGTGCACATCAGCTTCTTGCAGCAATATATTCTGCTTCTGCAGTTGATGTGGAAATTGATTTATGTTTCTTGCTAAACCAAGAAACTAATCCGCCTCCAAGAAATTGACAGCTTCCACTTGTGCTTTTCCTGTCTATTTTGCATCCTGCAAAATCTGCATCTGAGTAACCTATTATCTTAAAATATGATTCTCTTGGATACCACAATCCTAGATCAGTTGTCCCTTGAGGTACTTGAAAATTCTTTTCACAGCTATTAAATGAGGTTCTCTTGAATCAGCCTGAAGTCTTGCACAAAAACAGGTAGCATACATGATATCAGGTCTACTAGCAGTTAAATAGAGTAATGAGCCAATCATACCTCTGTAGTTAGTAATATCTACTGATGAACCAGTATCTTTATCTAACTTGGTTGCAGTGGCCATGGGAGTGGATGCAGTTGAACAGTCTTGCATTCCAAATTTCTTCAGTAAATTTCTGGTGTACTTGGATTGACAGATAAAAGTACCTTCTTCATTTTTCTTGACTTGAAGTCCCAGAAAATAACTAAGTTCTCCCATCATACTCATTTGATATCTTGACTGCATTAACTTTGCAAACCTTTCACAGAGTTTGGCATTTGTAGAACCAAATATGATATCATCAACATATATTTGTATCAAAAGTAAGTCCTTTCCATGGTTGAGGTAGAACAGAGTTTTATCAATTGTACCTCTGTGAAATCCACTTTCCAGAAGGAATTGAGCTAAAGTCTCATACCATGCTCTTGGAGCTTGCTTAAGGCCATAAAGTGCTTTGTCAATCATGTAGACATGATTTGGAAATTATGAATCTACAAAGCCTGAAGGTAGTTCAACATATACCTCTTCTTCCAATTCTCCATTGAGAAAATCACTTTTCACATCCATTTGAAAGACTTTAAACTTTTTGTGAGCAGCATAAGCTAAAAAGATTCTTATGGCTTCCAATCTAGCAACTGGTACAAATGTTTCATCATAATCAATACCCTCTTGTTGAGAGTAACCCTTAGCAACCATCCTTGCTTTGTTCCTTATAATTATGCCATCACTATCAGTTTTGTTTCTGAACACCCAGTTTGTGCCAATAATTGATCTATTCTTTGGTCTTGGCATTAGGGTTCAGACTTAATTTCTTTTAATTTCATTCAACTCTTCCTGCATTGCTTGCACCTAATCAGCATCTTGAAGAGCTTCTTCCACTTTCTTTGGTTCAGTCTGAGATAGAAAAGAATGATAGAGACATTCATTTGATGTTGCAGTTCTAGTTCTGACACCTGCTTCAGGATCTCCAATTATTAAGTCAGGTGTATGTGATTTGGTCCACTTCCTTGCAGATGGAAGTGGATTTCTAGAACTGGATCCTCCCCCATGATTCAGCTGTCTCCATCAGCATTTTTTGATGCTCCCCATGTAGTTATGCTCTCTGAAACTTCAGAATATGAGTTAGATCCTTCAGGATTTGAAGAATCAGAGTTTCCAGAATTATCAGAATTTGGCTCATCAGAACTTGATGAATCAGAGCTTGAAGAGCTAGTGATAGGTTCTGATGCTTCTTAAGAGTATTGAGTTGTGGTAGGATCTTCAGCTTGCTCCCCCTGGACAGGTGCATTTTCCTTTGGAGTTGTTAACACAGTTTCAATGACATCAGAACTTAACCTGTCAGAATTTACAGGCTCAGAGTTTAAATCTTCATTTTCAAATCTCAGCTGATCATGATCATTGAAATCTTCAAGTCCGGTAATCTTCTTATCATCAAAAGATACATTGATAGATTCCATGACAACCCTTGTTCTTAAATTGTAGACTCTGAAGGCTTTTGTGGAAAGTGGATATCCAATAAAAATTCCTTCATCAGCTTTAAGATCAAATTTTGACAGTTGTTCAGGATGAGTATTAAGAACAAAACACTTACAACCAAATACATGAAAATATTTCATATTTGGCTTCTTTTTCTTCACCATATCATATGGTGTTTTTCCATGCTTGTTTATGAGTGTAGCATTCTGTGTAAAATAAGCAGTCTGCACAGTTTCAGCCCAAAAGTAGGTTGGTAGCTTTGCTTTATCAAGCATAGTTCGTGCAACTTCAATGAGAGTCCTGTTCTTTCTTTCTACAACTCCATTTTGCTATGGCGTTCCAGGTGCAGAAAATTCCTGTTTGATTCCATGCTCTTTGCAGAACTCTTCCATGATTGAATTCTTGAACTCAGTGTCATTATCACTTCTTATAATTTTAACAAAATCTTTGACCAACTTATCCAGCTGTCTGACATGATCAGTTAGAGTAGATGCAGTTTCATTCTTCTTGTGCAAGAAATACACCCAAGTGTACCTTGTGAACTCATCCATTATGATCATAGCATATTTCTTCTTTGCAATAGACATGACATTGACTGGACCAAATAGATCAACATGTAGTAGGTGATAAGGCTCAAGAATTGAAGATTCAGTTTTGCTCTTGAAAGAAGATTTTCTTTATTTTGCCTTTTGACATGAATCACAAAGGCCATCAGGAACAAATACTGATTTTGGCAGTCCTCTCACAAGATCTTTCTTTACTAGCTCATTTATGTTGTTGAAATTTAAATGAGAGAGTCTTTTGTGCCAATTCCAACTTTCTTCAATTGATGCTCTACTCAACAGACAGATTGCAGAACCATCAGAACTTGTTGAAAGTCAAAAGTCTGGATTCATAAATGTTACCATGCCTGTAACCTTTCAGAACCACTTTGCCTATAGAATTGCTTACAACTTCACAGTGTTCTTCAAAGAAATGCACATGATAACCTCTGTCACAGATTTGACTCACACTTAGCAGATTGTGTTTAAGTCCTGAGACAAGAGCTACTGTTTCAATGATGACATTCCCAATATTGATATTGCCATATCCCAGAGTTTTTTCCATGTTGTCATCTCCATAAGAAACTCCTGGGCCAGCTTTCTCCACAAAGTCTGATAGCAAGGCTTTATTTCCAGTCATATGTCCTGAACATCCACTGTGCAGAACTAGAATATTTTTCCTGTTGCCCTGCAATCACAAACACCACTAATGGTTAGTTTTAATGACCCGGACTTGCTTGGATCCTTTGGCCTTTTTAAGTTTGTTAGCATTGGCAGCGGATTTAATTTCAGAGTTTATGCTAACATGTTGTTTATCAGAACTTATATCAGACTTTGCCTCAGACTTTACACTAGAAGGAATAATAGTAACTTTCTCTAAAGAAAGTTTTATTTGATAATAATCATAATACAAACTATGTTATTCCTTACAAGTATAAATGGAATGCCATAAACTACCACAATGAAAACAAGGATTTTGTGGTTTAAACCTTTAAACCTAACAGACTGACTCTTAACTCCTGATCTAGGAGGTAAAGAGTTTATATCTTTATTTTTCCTGCAAAAAGAAGCAAGATAGTTAGAGTTTCCACAGTTATAACATTTCTTTCTAGGAGCATTAGGAACAGGCATATAATTATTGCTTTTATTCACACCTTCCTTTCCATTCCTATTTTTCCTAGCTTCCTTTACCTTGTTGACATTTCTAATCTCTTTCAGCTTATGCTTAAGCTGCTTCTTTGTCAATAAGCCTATGTTGACTCCAGCTGGTTTATCATGTTCTAATTTGTCAGAAGTTGACTTATCTTTGACTTCTGTTACAGACTCTTTCATCTTTTCAGAATCAGACTTTACAGTTTTTGCTACAAACTTAACAGGATTTACCTTTGGTTTAGCTGTCTGTTTAACAACAATTGGCTCAATTTTTTCAGTTCCTTTTTCACTTTTATCATCTCCATAACCTAAGCCCTCTTTCCAGTTTCTACTATTTAATAAATTCTGAGTTGTTTTGCTAGAGGTAGTCCAAGTTCTGATAATCTCTCTTTCTTTTTCTAAGTCAGCTTTTAGAGATTCATTCAATTTTAACACTTCATCTCTAACATATAAAGCCTCATCTTTTTCTTTCTTTGTTTGATGAAGAACAACTAACTCCTTTTCTAAATAATCATTTCTCTTTTTATAAGCAGAATTTTCAGATGTTAATCTTTCACATGTTAAAGTCTGATCTCTATAACTAATAAACATGGTTTTAAGATATAATCTCAACTCAGTAATATCATCAGTATGAAAATCATAAGTTGTTTGAGGTACCTTCAATTCAGCAGTTTCAGGGCTGCTATCAGCATTTGCCATCAAGGCATAGTTCACCTCATCTTCAGAATCTGAAGTGTCTGTCCAGCTTTTTTTTTTGTGACAAGTGCCTTACCTTTGTCACTTTTTCCTTTCTTGCAGTCCGGAGATATGTGGCCTCTTTCACCATAATTATAGCATTTGACTTTTGAGTTGTCTCCTCTGTCAGACTTTGCACCTTTGCCTTCAGACTTTCTGAACCCTTTCTTATCAGAACATACACCTTTCCTGGAAAACTTCTTTCCCTTTCTGAATTTCCTGTAGGCTATCTTTGTGATACCATTCACCATAAGAGCACACAATATCACCATCTATTCATCAGCATCCATTTCAGATAAGCTTTCAGTTTCTGAATCATCATTATCAAAATATGATGACTTTGAATCAGACTTTATGATGAGAGCTTTTCCTTTGCCCCTCTTTGAGGCAACAACTTTACGAGATTTCTCCTTAGCCTTAAGAGCAACTGTCCTTGACTTTCTTCCATGCCTCTTGCTCCTTTGATCCATTTCAAGTTCATAAGTCTTGAGCATACCATAAATTTCATCTAGAGTAGTTTCAGTAAGGTCATAGTTGTCTCTTATGGTAGTAGACTTCAAATTCCAATTTTCAGGAAGGGCTAAAAGGAATTTTAGATTTGAATCTTCAAGATCATATTCCTTATCCACCAGTGACAGATCATTCAAGAGTTTGACAAACCTGTCATATAAGTCAGTTAATGACTCATCAGCTTTTGAGTCAAAGTGCTCATACTCTTGAGTGAGTATAGTACTCTTGTTCTTCTTGATTGCATCAGTTCCCTGGCATCTAGATAATTTTGGTATTTTTCTGGTAATTTTTAGATTATTGTATGATTTTTTAAGAATTTATAGAATTAATAATGATTATTTTTACATAATGATAAAATTACTATTTAGAATCAGAAATCATCCCACTTCAACCGGTTTTGCGTTTTTACAACCCGAAACTCTTCCGAAAACTCCTTCCTAACCTAATCTGACAATTCAACACTTTCTGTGTTTTGACTTTTTCGATACGGGGTACGGTTTGACCCGTACGAGTCCCGGCGTGAAATTTTCGATACGTTAATTATTTTATAGTTCGATAAAAATCCGTATTCTCAAAAGGCGAGATATTATTACCCTATTTTTGTATAAAATATTTTATAGGAAGCTCTGTTTTGATAATTATCCAAGTCAGGTATTAAAATCGTATCATTATATAGTTACTTAGCGGCTAAGTAACCTATTTTCGGATCTTATATATAAATGTAATTATTGAATTATTAAATAAATAAAATATGTGATGGGGCTGTCGGTTATGTGTTGCTGTATTATTAATTGTTTGTGATTTATTGGACGTGAAAATTAATTTTATAATTAATTATCGAGCTGTATGAATTTAATTTATTTAAAATGATTTTCTCGAATATTTATTCTTATACATGCTAAAATTATTTCAAAAAAATTACTTTTGTTGCTTTATAATTTTATTTGTTATTTTTAGGACTTTATAAAATTTAGAAATCAATATTTTATTGATTATTTATCTATAAATAATTTTCTGATTTCGTTAAATTGTAAAATCAGTATTTAATTCTAGGTTGCTTCAAAAATCATGAAAATCTTAATTTATTAAGTTTGGAATATTTCGGGAATTTTAAAATTAAGTTCGGAAATTTTTGGGATTAAATTCACCGCGCGATCGTTCGTTAAATCATTAAATGCGGGTAATAGCTGCATTCCAAAAATGAGTTAAAAATTTCAAGAATTTTATGTTATTAGTTTTAAATTATTTTGATATATTTAAAACTATTTTTTTTAGAATTCTCGGGTTATTCTTACCCGTTAAATGCTCGTTGAATCGATAAACTGCGATACAAATTGTAATAACCCCAATTTTTGGGAAATTTTTGAAACCCTTATGAATAGTGTTTTTGCTGAATGAGAAAACTTTTCATGCCACACTATGTAGGGGTTCTGTTATGGATATTCTGAGATTTTATTAGTACTCTATATGGTATATAAGTGTATGTAAAGATCGTCAGAATCCAATTCCGAACACTTTGATTTTTCCCGGAAATACACTAGATACGGAAAGAATTGAGTATAAGGTAACATGATTAAAAGGATTGAAATTCAAGGATTATATGAGAGGATCATAAAAGGAATATAATGTATTGAGAAAGGTTAAGGGAACCCAAGTAATAAGATCCCGGGTATGATCCCTCAAACGATAAACGAGAACGAAAGTTAAGTGAACCGTATAACAGATCAGCAGTCATTAGCCAAGTAATTAAGAGCTAATCAAAGAGGTTAGTGATGATGATGTCACCACACCAACAAGAAGATGACAAGTGTGGGAAGATGACATAGGAGGATGACATAAGCATGACCAAAGGGAAGGTATTGTTGGTTGATTTCAAGCCACACAAATTTTACCATGGTTAAAAGGTAATTAACAAAACAAAAGGATATCAACCAAGCTTTTTATGCACAAAGATCAAGAAAACAAAGCAAGCTTCTCTCTCCCCCCTTTTCATCTTCTTCATTTCGAATTTTTCACCAAAATGGTGAATTAGAAATTCAAAACACAAGCTATACTCCATGGAAAATTATAAGGTTTGTTTCTTTGGATCCTATATTTCATAACTAAGAAGAGCAAGTAGTTTGAGTGCTTGAATCAAAGGTTTTCTATCTCAAACAAATCATTTTAGTTTAGGGTGAATAGTAACTTTCAAGAACAAATTTGTGATTCTTGATTTTATTTGCAAGGTCAAGGTAGCTTAAGCATATATTAAGGCTTCCATGGACATTCCAAGGATCTTTCATGGATTAAAAGCTTCAAGGAAGGTATAATCTCTTAACCAAGATTTGTTATTGAATGTTAAGAGCATAATATGAGTAATATAGTTCATGAGAGGCTTGATGGTTGTGTATGTAGAGATTAGTTGGTTTTGGGTTGTTTTTGGAGTTGTAAATCTTGGTTGTTGATTAATGAACTTAAGTGTAGTTTAAATTCATGATAAAGAATAGTATAAATTGTTAATGTTGAGTTGTTGGGGCTGTTATGATAAAGTATGGATGGAGTTTTGATTGGGTTGTGAATTGGGATTGATTGGTGGTTGAATTGGTTGGTAAAATTTTGGGAAATCGCGTAAACATAGCCGTCGTAATGTCCGATTTTCTTTGGACTGTTTTTGTGCATAATATTAGGACCCGAGAACCCCCTGCTAGATTATGACCACTGCCATGTTTAGATAGCTCATGTTACGAGCTTCGTTTTGATATGTAGTTCGTTTGATTCCGATGTACGGTTTAGGAAAAACGACCGTTTTAAGTAACGGCGTTTCGCGAACGAAACATTTCCCCTCGCCTTACTTTGAAACCTTGGTTAAAGACCTTAAAAGACTAATTGGAGTATGAAACAATTATGTAAGGTGGATTAGGTAGTTGGTAAGGTACTCGCGAAAGAATCGCCATAAAACCCTTAATGGTTAATTTATTAAAAATGGTGGAGCCGAGAGTACTCGAGCGACTTAAGTAAACCGTTAAGCGCGAAAGCGAACATTAGGACTCTAAATGGTTAAAGTCTAGTTTCTTAAGCGACCGGGGTTTAATTCCGACTTATGTTGTTGTTCATAGGTTATCGGACCCACTCTAAGCGTAAGTCTATCCGGGAGCACTCAGGCAAGTATTCTATCCGTTATACTGTTGTTGTGATGAATACACTTGTATATGCACTATCTTGCGATAGATGCATGTTGGTTATTTAGCAAATTCTTGCGATATATTGTAGCATGTGATATGGTATATATGCATGCCTATTTCATATTCTTGAAATATATATCTGTTGGTTCAGTTGATAATACCTATGCTAGAGGATAGCGGTATCTTGCATATACCCTTAGTATAGGGACCCAAAGGTGAAAATATTTTCAAAAAACCGGGAGTCGAGGATCCCGAGTAGATTTTATATATATGCATATGGATATTTATATATATATATATATTTATATATATGTATGGTTATAGTTTTCTAAACTATAAATCGAATAAGGTTTATTCGATAACTTGAAACTTTATTTTATTATTAAATATTATTTCGAATATTATTCGAAGGCGTATGACTCCTTTTATTATTTATTGAATATTATTTGAATATTCATTCGAGGGCTTATGACTCTTTTATATTATTTATTGAATATTATTTGAATATTCATTTGAGGATGTATGACTCCTTTATTTTATTTAATGAATATTATTTATAATATTCATTCGAGGTATTATGACTCAGCTTATTTTATTTATTGAATATTATTTGAATATTCATTTGAGGATCTATGACTCCGATTATTTGCTGAGATATATTCTTTATTTTATTAAAGAATAAGGTGTAAATAATCAAACTTATTTTCGATTATTCAAATAAAGATAATACTTTCATATAAGTATATCTTTGGTTATTTGATACTCGTTTCAAGTATAAATTTTAATACTTCTACTTCAATTATTTTTATAAAGATTATTCTTTATGGGAATATTATTTAATTAATAATATTCAGATATTTTCTAATATTCTGGGGACTGATTTACTTCATTAAATCAGCTTTACTCCAAACACTCTTTAAAGTGTTTTCGAGTCTTCAAAATGATTTTTAAAGTCAGAGCGGATCCCAAAACTCATTTTTATATTTAAGATCTTCCTTTTTAAGGGGATTTAAATACTCGCTCAAAACCTGGGGAATCCGGCTCTGTGGGGTATTTTATATTCGCAACGAGGTTGCAGTTTTGGTAAATGAATTGATTACTTGCCCAACGTTCGGGAAGTAAGCCCATCTAATTGAGTCGGCATAAGCGACAGGCCGGGGTACGGTCTATTATTGTGTAAGTGGCTGGGTGGCAGTCCATCAACGCGTGAGGGGCCGGGGTACGGTCTAGCGCGAGGTCCTAATGCGGCCAGGGTGATGACCGGTGAGGAATTCATCCATCTACAGTAGAAAAGGTTACTTATTGGTATCTTTGCCTGATCAGCAAGATATCGGGTTTATGCCAAAATTCTTTTCCTTTCCAAAATTCATTGGATGTTTCAAACTCTGTTCATACTTTACATAACAGAGGTTCCAGGAAATGTTTAAAGAGATATATATATGGGGATATATATATATCGGGACTAAATAAAGTATCTCATAACTTTTTCATTCAATAATATTTCAAAGATTGAATCTATTCAAATCTTGTCTTGTAGTCTCATCTATGTGATGAACTTTTGAAACT
The DNA here is from genome assembly GCF_009905375.1 of Apium graveolens. NCBI lineage: Eukaryota > Viridiplantae > Streptophyta > Magnoliopsida > Apiales > Apiaceae > Apium > Apium graveolens. The sequence continues at coordinate 127,968,686 of NC_133655.1, forward strand.
GATTGTAACTTGAACGGTGGTAGTTCAAGTGGTATTGGGAAAAATATAAGTATATTGGGGTATTTGGTAACCTCATCTTTTAAACTTATATCTAGTTAATAATTGTCTTATGAATGACAAAGATTCTCAGAAAAACGTTGAGACAAGGTTAGATATATGAGATCACCTTGCAACGATATTTTTTTATATACAGTTATACACTGGGATTTTGTGTATATTATGCATGGAAGAGGACTTCCAATATTTTGAAAAGTATATATGTATATATACTGAATATTTTGCGACTTCATCGCATTAAGATATCAAACTTGGTTCATTTCTTTTGACCAAGACTTTCATGAGTACTATGAGAAGGCTCATATACTAGTAAGTATATACTAGTAATTATCTTACACACGATAAAAGATTCTAGTAAGTATCCATTTAGATACTTATATTATTGTTATCACTATGTATTATCTTGCGAGCTGTAAGGCTCACTCTTGCTTTATTTCTTCATCACACAACAACAGTTAGGAGAGATGGCCAGACTCCAGCAGACCCAGCGCAAGCGCGTGGGAAGCGTCCCATGTCTTCCCGATGATGTTGTAGCTGCTATAGCTGCAGAGGTAGATCCATTGTAGTTCAGACCATCTACTTTTGAGAATCAAATTATGTATAATTATAACTTGTGGCAGATAATGGCAATTAACTGTAAATTTATCAAGTAATCATTTTGGGTTGTAATAACTTTTAAATGGTGGATTCAAAGACTTATACTTATTTAAATTTCATCTCTGAGACTATAACGTGTGGTGTGTGTGTTTATGGTGGGGTCACAGTATAGAGTAGTTGAGTAATTATTAAGATTGGGTGTTATTAAGGGAAATGGAACTCGTGACGACCCGGATCCCCGACCCTGGATCTGGGGGTGTTACAGAAGTGGTATCAGAGCTAAGCGTTATAAACCTCAGAGATGATGGGACGTTAAGATAGTAAGTTCACTAAGATAATAAGAACTCTTGCCAAGTTCATAGTCGGGCTACCTAACGTAGTACTGACAGTTAAAACCCTTATGGGAACCCTTATAAATATCGTGATAGGAGCGTAGTTCGTTATCGTATATGGTAGCGGGACTCCGAACCCTGAGGTTGAGGAGCAACATCGCGATGATATTTTATTACTAATTGGAGATCGGATTGTGGATCCGATAGAGTGTCCTAATGCAGGACCGGATGATGTTGATATTGAGGATTTAGCGGTTGAGGATGTTGTCCTAGAAGGGATAGTTGTTGAGGAGGATCCCATGGAGGATCCTGACAGGATTGGATAAAGGACCACTGATGAATTGATGACCATGGTTTGGTCGACTACCAGAGGTAGGATTGGCCGGTCACTACCGGAGGTTCGTTCAAGTTGTAAAGATAGTAGCCCCTTTAACGCGGCTTACTCGTAAGACTGAGAAGTTCGAATGGACAGGGAAATGCGAGAACAGCTTTCAAGAACTGAAGCAGAGGTTGGTGATGGCCCTTATGCTGGCATTGCCGGATGGAAAAAGAGATTTTGTGAAGTATAGTGACGCTTCGCACAAGGGCTTAGGGTGCGTGCTTATGCAGCACGGTAAGGTAATCACGTACATGTCAAGACAATTAAGGTAATATGAAATTCGATATCCCCGCTCATGAGCTTAGGCTCGTGGCAAAAGTTTTACCCTAAGGATTGGAGGCACTACTTATATGGAGAGAAGTGCAAGAATTACCTAAGCCATAAGTGCTCTAGTACATTTTCACGTAGAAAGAGCTCAACATATGCCAGAGGAGGCAGTTAGAGCTAATCAAGAATAATGATTGGGAGATTCTTTATCATTCGGGGAAAGCCAATGTGGTGGCTGATGCCCTTAGTAAAAAGGAGAGACTCAAGATGATAATGACTTTGGGAGGGTTGATAAGAGATTTTGAAAAAAAAAAAATGGAAATAGATATGAAGGTAACCAGAGCCGGTACCGAAAAGTTGTTTGAGATTGCAATACAGCCCGAATTATTGGAAAGGAACATATTGTGCCAGAAAAAGTGATGAATGAAGGCAGAGAGCCAACAAATAGATATGAGATTAATACCGAGAGAGATGATAAGGGAATAATGAGGTATTCCTATAGAATTTGGGTTCCAAATGTTTAAGAGCTTAAAGATGAAATCTTAGATGAAAGCTAGTTTGAGGAATAAGAGTTAGAGCAAACCCTGAATGTGATAGTCAGGGAGGACGCCATCAAGATAGAAGGAACCCATAACATAATGAAGTGGAAAATGAGGATTTTAACGTACAAGATAACCCCAAGTATGGGAGAAGGATGAAACATTCCATACTAAGGAAACGGAAAGTCGAGTAAGGAAAGGAGACCCGAGACGGTACTCCAATACGGCAATTCATGGACCTGTCTAAAGAGAACTTAGACTATTATCCCCAACCACCACCCTGAGGGGACAATACGGCAGGAAATTCTTTCATGACCTTTAAAACGTTAAGCTCTCAGAGTTCCAAGGAACAAGTTGACCTAGTCGAGGCAAGAGCCTGGCTAAAGGAAATATAGGAATCATTTGAGATTCTAAATGATTGACGAACCACAAAGGACTGTTTTTATCACTTACCCTCCTAAGAGAGAGGCCACCCGCTGGTGAAAGACCAAGAAAGGCACGGAGCCAGAGGTTATGATAAACTGATTAAAGTTCAGCCAATTATTTTTGGGAAAGTAATTCCCAAGGTTATAGAGAGAGTGTAAAAGCTTTAGAGCCAGAACAAAGGCATACGAGTATGATGAATGGTGAATTTAATTTGTAAAAGTTGTCAAGATTCGTTCTGAGGACACGAATCCAGAATGACGGGATGTTTGAAATCAATGCTTATGTTGTGTTGGTTCATGAAATAACGATAAGAGAAAGGAATATAAAGGCAAGAGAGTTTGAGGAATGATAAGGGAGTTGGGCATGAGGAAACCCTAAAGACTCGTAGGAATAGAAATAGAAGAGTATGTAATCGTCAGGATGAGGGTGATTCACCATGAGTTAAAATTGATGGTTGAAGGCATAAGAGATGCATATATTTTATCCCCTTTAAGTTGGGAGGATTCGAGGAAACATTGAGATAGTTCGAAGGATAAACAATGAGACGCGGATAGACTGAGGAGACAAGGAAGTAAGAAACTAGGAAAATAGGATGAAGGAAGTGACCTTCAAGAATGAGAAATGTAAGACCGGTGGCATGATACCCAGAAAGGGAGACGCTAGGTATGAAAGATATCCCAACATTGAGGTGACTGTTGAGATAAACAACAAAAGTAAATAAGGAATTATTAAGAAGAAGTTCACGTTGAACATGACCAATATCTTTCAGAACATCCTTGTTATCATTACCAAATCAGGAAAGAAAAGCGGAGGACCATTGTTATCTTTTGGAGGCCATATGGATTGACCTCAATATTGAATAAAGATGCTATTATGAAGTTAGGTATAGACTATCGAGGTGGGAATGATGAATATGATAATCTATCAAGGAAATATGACTTGATTTATTCGTGGAAGGATGCAGGTACCTTTTAAAGGTGGAATTAAGGATAGAACATTGGTAACTTAAAATGAATCCTAGGGGACTGCATAAAGGTTGGCATGTCACCCTTAATAGGGACAGTATGAGTTTTGACAGTATGATTGGGAAATGGTTAAGGTAACAACAACCTTTAAGAATCAGTGGAGAAATTTTGCAGAAGTATATAGACAATGATTCTAGTATTAGTAAATGGTATTTTGATATGCCCTGTATATAGGGAATACAGGAGGAACGATTGAAGGATAACCTTAGAGGTTTTACAAGGAGAAAGGAAATATTCGAAATTCTCAAGAATAAAAATGTTGATAAAGGAAATATGACATAATTATAATGATGCCAAGTGGGGCACGTGTTAAACCACGAGAAAGTATGGATCGAACCAGTAAAGGTCGAAATTATTCAGGGCAATTAGGACTTAAGATAAAAGATGTTCTAAGTATGATTGAGAGTCAGTCGTGACAGTGATTAACCTCTAAAGACTGAAGCAATAACTTATGGAAAAATGGTGATTTTTTTTTTTACTCATCAGATTTTAAGGGAAACATCTTCACTCAAGCAGTGATCGGAAATAAGGTAGAAAATTTATTTGGAGGTGGTTAAAATGACATTGACTGTAAGGAAATTTTACTATCAGGAAAGGCCAAAGAGGTGGCCGACACTCTAAAGGTAAGTGGATAATTATAGGCGCGTGTGCCAAAAGAAAACAGTGATGATGGTTAAAAATGTGAAGGTTGAATTATGGTTTGGATGATTGACATTCCTTCTGATGACTGTGCAATACCCAACAGTAATAGTAGTTGGTAAAATTTAATTCGTGTAATCGCCATGAACGGGCTATCTATCTCAGAAGATACTATCTTGAGAATAAGCCAGGACCATATTCCAAAAAGGACCAAACAAACCTTTGAGTTAAGTCTTCTATTGAAGGCATCTGATTAAGAATGGTATTAACCTGCTATCGTTGCTTTAATTGAAACTCTTCTGCACTTTTATCTGCTTCATGTCATGTATGTATGTCAGGATCAGGAGTGTTCTTCATGAATCAGGAATGGTGATTATGTTACCTCCTTAGAAGGATTTGATACGAGATGTATGGACTCTGTATGGTTAGCTATTAAGACTTCAGGGAAAATGAATGACTACAGTGGGTCAGTGGTGGACCATAGTAAGGCAGCAATGATTCTGCGAGTAGTGAGCTGATTACAACCATGAGAGTGGTATTGGAATGGGTGTTGAGATTGAGTACCACTAATCGGGTCGTGGTAGTGTATAAGTTATCATTGATAGACTAATTAAGTAGAGTATCTACCTAGTGAATTATTATTCTTTCTTATCAATAGAGAGTCGTATTATTATACGAGGAAGGTTGCGGTGCAAGCATAGAATTCAAGTAACGATGATGTCTAGAATGAGATCCCAGATTCGATTTTCGATGTCGAGGGAGTTTCAAAGGTAATTGTGTATAAGCTCGAGGAAGAGTGTGGGTCCATAGAATGATGGACGGGATAGCGAAAATATTTAGGCATGGGAAATACGAGGCTATAATGCTTAATGTTGATATAAATACATATATGTTTTGTTCTTCTATGACAAACCTCTATAGTTCAGAGGTAGATTCCAAGCCAGATATTTTATGGCAATATTTTTTACATATATACAATTCTCTTCAGTTCGTTCTTTTCTCTTCTTTTCATTTCATGTAAGCTGAGAAGAACAACCCTTCCAGAAGGGGAGGTATTGCCGAATGACTATCTATCTGTGTGATAGAAGCCGAGTAGGATACCAGCTATTGTTTAATTGCTTGTCAAGTACTAAAGGCTGGCCACCTTCTGTACTAACTATGCGATATAACAAGTGTTCATGGTCATAGTGATCTCTCAACAAATTCCTTTACTTCTATATGATTGATCAAATTTTAGAAAATAGAAACATCTGAAAAAGGAGTAGTAAAGTTATGGCGGTATTCAGAATGGAAGCACATTCGTGATACTAAGGTTGGCATGGTTATTAAAAGGTTATAGAACGCTAACGAGCAAAAGTATAACCAGTATAATATTAGGAACGGAAGGTAGTAGCGATTACGAACTCGAAAAGAATGGGTATTGAGAAGCAAAAGCTCTAATGCTAAAAGCTATAATGAGAGTCTGTGCAATAGACTTGAAAGAATTTGGAATGATCACTTAATTCGGATTGAGTTATCTTACGACAATAGATCATATGTCATTATCGAGATGTCGCCTTATGAGATCCTTGAGGGAAGACAATGTCGATCTCCCTTATGTTAGGATGAAGTTGTAGAGCGCAAGATGCTCGGACCCGCAGTAGTCCAAAGAACCAAGGATATGATAGATCTAATCAGAGGACGGCTGGTAGTAGCCCAAGATGGACATGATAAGTATGTTGATTTGACACGAAAGGATAAAGAGTATGAAATAGGGGACCTAGTAATGTTATAGGTATCCCTTGGAAAGGATTGATGAGGTTCGGAAAGAAAGGAAAGCTAAGTCTACAATTTGTTGGACCCTTGGATATATTAGGACGTTTGGGAAGTTAGCATATGAGCTAACCCTACCCCCGAACATGTAGCAGGTCGTAACGTGTTTCACGTATCAATGTTAAGGAAGTGTAATTCAGATGCCAGATAAATAGAGGCATATGAGCGCATAGATATGCAACCCAACGTAACCTATATGGAGCAACCAGGAAGGGTTATAGAGTGAAAAAGGAACAAGTGCTTAGGAGAAGGATTATCAAACTAGGCAGAGTTTGGTGGTAGAACCACAATGTGGGAAAATTTACTCGAGAGTTAGAAAGTGCAATGCTAAGAGAGTATCCCTATTTACTTTCTATCTGATTCCGGGACGGAATCCTTTTAAGGAGGGGAGACTGTAATAACCCCAATTTTTGGGAAATTTTTGAAACCCTTATGAATAGTGTTTTTGCTGAATGAGAAAACTTTTCATGCCACACTATGTAGGGGTTCTGTTATGGATATTCTGAGATTTTATTAGTACTCTATATGGTATATAAGTGTATGTAAAGATCGTCAGAATCCAATTCCGAACACTTTGATTTTTCCCGGAAATACACTAGATACGGAAAGAATTGAGTATAAGGTAACATGATTAAAAGGATTGAAATTCAAGGATTATATGAGAGGATCATAAAAGGAATATAATGTATTGAGAAAGGTTAAGGGAACCCAAGTAATAAGATCCCGGGTATGATCCCTCAAACGATAAACGAGAACGAAAGTTAAGTGAACCGTATAACAGATCAGCAGTCATTAGCCAAGTAATTAAGAGCTAATCAAAGAGGTTAGTGATGATGATGTCACCACACCAACAAGAAGATGACAAGTGTGGGAAGATGACATAGGAGGATGACATAAGCATGACCAAAGGGAAGGTATTGTTGGTTGATTTCAAGCCACACAAATTTTACCATGGTTAAAAGGTAATTAACAAAACAAAAGGATATCAACCAAGCTTTTTATGCACAAAGATCAAGAAAACAAAGCAAGCTTCTCTCTCCCCCCTTTTCATCTTCTTCATTTCGAATTTTTCACCAAAATGGTGAATTAGAAATTCAAAACACAAGCTATACTCCATGGAAAATTATAAGGTTTGTTTCTTTGGATCCTATATTTCATAACTAAGAAGAGCAAGTAGTTTGAGTGCTTGAATCAAAGGTTTTCTATCTCAAACAAATCATTTTAGTTTAGGGTGAATAGTAACTTTCAAGAACAAATTTGTGATTCTTGATTTTATTTGCAAGGTCAAGGTAGCTTAAGCATATATTAAGGCTTCCATGGACATTCCAAGGATCTTTCATGGATTAAAAGCTTCAAGGAAGGTATAATCTCTTAACCAAGATTTGTTATTGAATGTTAAGAGCATAATATGAGTAATATAGTTCATGAGAGGCTTGATGGTTGTGTATGTAGAGATTAGTTGGTTTTGGGTTGTTTTTGGAGTTGTAAATCTTGGTTGTTGATTAATGAACTTAAGTGTAGTTTAAATTCATGATAAAGAATAGTATAAATTGTTAATGTTGAGTTGTTGGGGCTGTTATGATAAAGTATGAATGTAGTTTTGATTGGGTTGTGAATTGGGATTGATTGGTGGTTGAATTGGTTGGTAAAATTTTGGGAAATCGCGTAAACATAGCCGTCGTAATGTCCGATTTTCTTTGGACTGTTTTTGTGCATAACATTAGGACCCGAGAACCCCCTGCTAGATTATGACCACTGCCATGTTTAGATAGCTCATGTTACGAGCTTCGTTTTGATATGTAGTTCGTTTGATTCCGATGTACGGTTTAGGAAAAACGACCGTTTTAAGTAACGGCGTTTCGCGAACGAAACATTTCCCCTCGCCTTACTTTGAAACCTTGGTTAAAGACCTTAAAAGACTAATTGGAGTATGAAACAATTATGTAAGGTGGATTAGGTAGTTGGTAAGGTACTCGCGAAAGAATCGCCATAAAACCCTTAATGGTTAATTTATTAAAAATGGTGGAGCCGAGAGTACTCGAGCGACTTAAGTAAACCGTTAAGCGCGAAAGCGAACATTAGGACTCTAAATGGTTAAAGTCTAGTTTCTTAAGCGACCGGGGTTTAATTCCGACTTATGTTGTTGTTCATAGGTTATCGGACCCACTCTAAGCGTAAGTCTATCCGGGAGCACTCAGGCAAGTATTCTATCCGTTATACTGTTGTTGTGATGAATACACTTGTATATGCACTATCTTGCGATAGATGCATGTTGGTTATTTAGCAAATTCTTGCGATATATTGTAGCATGTGATATGGTATATATGCATGCCTGTTTCATATTCTTGAAATATATATCTGTTGGTTCAGTTGATAATACCTATGCTAGAGGATAGCGGTATCTTGCATATACCCTTAGTATAGGGACCCAAAGGTGAAAATATTTTCAAAAAACCGGGAGTCGAGGATCCCGAGTAGATTTTATATATATGCATATGGATATTTATATATATATATATATATGTATGGTTATAGTTTTCTAAACTATAAATCGAATAAGGTTTATTCGATAACTTGAAACTTTATTTTATTATTAAATATTATTTCGAATATTATTCGAAGGCGTATGACTCCTTTTATTATTTATTGAATATTATTTGAATATTCATTCGAGGGCTTATGACTCTTTTATATTATTTATTGAATATTATTTGAATATTCATTTGAGGATGTATGACTCCTTTATTTTATTTAATGAATATTATTTATAATATTCATTCGAGGTATTATGACTCAGCTTATTTTATTTATTGAATATTATTTGAATATTCATTTGAGGATCTATGACTCCGATTATTTGCTGAGATATATTCTTTATTTTATTAAAGAATAAGGTGTAAATAATCAAACTTATTTTCGATTATTCAAATAAAGATAATACTTTCATATAAGTATATCTTTGGTTATTTGATACTCGTTTCAAGTATAAATTTTAATACTTCTACTTCAATTATTTTTATAAAGATTATTCTTTATGGGAATATTATTTAATTAATAATATTCAGATATTTTCTAATATTCTGGGGACTGATTTACTTCATTAAATCAGCTTTACTCCAAACACTCTTTAAAGTGTTTTCGAGTCTTCAAAATGATTTTTAAAGTCAGAGCGGATCCCAAAACTCATTTTTATATTTAAGATCTTCCTTTTTAAGGGGATTTAAATACTCGCTCAAAACCTGGGGAATCCGGCTCTGTGGGGTATTTTATATTCGCAACGAGGTTGCAGTTTTGGTAAATGAATTGATTACTTGCCCAACGTTCGGGAAGTAAGCCCATCTAATTGAGTCGGCATAAGCGACAGGCCGGGGTACGGTCTATTATTGTGTAAGTGGCTGGGTGGCAGTCCATCAACGCGTGAGGGGCCGGGGTACGGTCTAGCGCGAGGTCCTAATGCGGCCAGGGTGATGACCGGTGAGGAATTCATCCATCTACAGTAGAAAAGGTTACTTATTGGTATCTTTGCCTGATCAGCAAGATATCGGGTTTATGCCAAAATTCTTTTCCTTTCCAAAATTCATTGGATGTTTCAAACTCTGTTCATACTTTACATAACAGAGGTTCCAGGAAATGTTTAAAGAGATATATATATGGGGATATATATATATCGGGACTAAATAAAGTATCTCATAACTTTTTCATTCAATAATATTTCAAAGATTGAATCTATTCAAATCTTGTCTTGTAGTCTCATCTATGTGATGAACTTTTGAAACTGATTGTAACTTGAACGGTGGTAGTTCAAGTGGTATTGGGAAAGATATAAGTATATTGGGGTATTTGGTAACCTCATCTTTTAAACTTATATCTAGTTAATAATTGTCTTATGAATGACAAAGATTCTCAGAAAAACGTTGAGACAAGGTTAGATATATGAGATCACCTTGCAACGATATTTTTTTATATACAGTTATACACTGGGATTTTGTGTATATTATGCATGGAAGAGGACTTCCAATATTTTGAAAAGTATATATGTATATATACTGAATATTTTGCGACTTCATCGCATTAAGATATCAAACTTGGTTCATTTCTTTTGACCAAGACTTTCATGAGTACTATGAGAAGGCTCATATACTAGTAAGTATATACTAGTAATTATCTTACACACGATAAAAGATTCTAGTAAGTATCCATTTAGATACTTATATTATTGTTATCACTATGTATTATCTTGCGAGCTATAAGGCTCACTCTTGCTTTATTTCTTCATCACACAACAACAGTTAGGAGAGATGGCCAGACTCCAGCAGACCCAGCGCAAGCGCGTGGGAAGCGTCCCGCGTCTTCCCGATGATGTTGTAGCTGCTATAGCTGCAGAGGTAGATCCATTGTAGTTCAGACCATCTACTTTTGAGAATCAAATTATGTATAATTATAACTTGTGGCAGATAATGGCAATTAACTGTAAATTTATCAAGTAATCATTTTGGGTTATAATAACTTTTAAATGGTGGATTCAAAGACTTGTACTTATTTAAATTTCATCTCTGAGACTATAACGTGTGGTGTGTGTGTTTATGGTGGGGTCACAGTACAGAGTAGTTGAGTAATTATTAAGATTGGGTATTATTAAGGGAAATGGAACTCGTGACGACCCGGATCCCCGACCCCGGATCTGGGGGTGTTACACAAATTCAGTTTTCAGGTTAGTAATCAAATAAGGATTACACTTTTATCAATTAATCTCTTTTTCTCTGTTTTCTCACAACATCGCCGACTGTCTCTATTGTTTCTGTCTCTCTCTCGTCTCTCAATTCCTCACTTCTTTCTTCTTCTTTCCTTCTCTATTCCTCCTTCTTCCTCCTCTTTCCTCCTCGTCTTTTCCCTCTTCCGTGCTGTTCCGCCGTTGCTGGTTTTTCCGGCCGCCGCACTTCTTCTTTCCGGTTATTTTCAGGTTGTTCATCTCTGTTTCGTTTTGTTGGCTTGACATATATGCATATATATATGCTTGTATGTGTGTATATCAGTTGGGTTTGATTATAGTGCTCCTGTTTCCTTCCTGTTGCCGCCGCCCCTCACCGTTTCCGATGAGGACGGTGGCGCGTGGCTATCACGGCTGCATTTTCCAGTTATTCCTTTTTCCGATTTCAATTGCTTTATTTCGGTTGACTGTGTTGCCTTGCTGTTGCTCTGTTCGATTGTTTTGTTGGATTAAATTTTATTATTTTATTTCTGCAAGAATTATTGAAAAAATATATAAATATATTCGTGATATAAATATTTTATTTCGTGCAGGAATAAATTGTATTAATCGGTATAATTCGCGTAGGATGTCCAATAAACGGAAACCCGCAAATTTTATCATCGTCGGCGATGAGCCTCGGCGAGCCGACGATGGGCGATGATGATTTTTATCTGAGTCCTGCGATTATAAATTAAATAATTAGTTCATGGTATTAATTACGAAATGAAAACGAATGATAATAATTAATAATTGAATTCGTATTGGTGATTGGGATTGGTGCATGGTTTGTGAATTAGATGATTGCGTTGTGTTTGTTGATTGTGATTGACGTCGAATTGATTCGACGGGTAGGCCGATAAACAAAGGAAACGCTGCCCGATTTTCGGGAAATTGATTCCGAAAATACGGGAGTGTAACCCGCACTTATCGGAGACGTCGAATAACCATATATAATTATATTATGTGAACTTAAGTACGATTGAAACAAAATATTTTTATAAATAATCGATTGTCGTGTTTTTCAAAACGACGAGTATACGTATTTTCCGAAAATAAATACCCAACCAAGTTTCAAAGATGTGGACCATAATTGCTATGTGTATTTCAATAATACATATAAATATGAGTTCGGTTATGAAATCGTATGGGTAGAATATGATAGCGATTCGATGTTAAGCTTAAGCGATTATCTGAATTACGGTATTTCAACCATGTAGGTCCTAGACGGAAAAACCGAGTATCAACATCGGACTAGGAATGATCTAGTGATTAGATGTCGAGATCAATGAAGTTCCAATCGAAGAACATGAGTGTTGGGATCGTATCCAAAATGGGATAGTAGTTTGACGATAAAAGCTGAGCGTTCAAGTTGAATCAAAGTCAATTAGTGATAGCGGTTAAAGCTTATCGAGGCAAGTATTCCTGAACTTTCTTTTGAAAATATTGTAATTATTTCTTCATTCCTATTCTAAGTTCAGAATAGTTAACTGTTTTACATTTCGATGTAATTACTCTTATTATGCATGCTCCTTTCATTATTGTTCCTATATTATCGATTGCTCTCTTGAGCAAATACCCATTCTTTCGGGTTATTTGCGAATCCTGAATTGGGATGTTTTGAATTTAAAATGATTTGACAACAAAATACTCCATGGGCTGGATAGTGATGTGTGGGATTAAGTTTTACTTAACCCTAAGGACCGGGACATGACCGGTGCCTTGAGATGGGCCGTAGAACCTGGGGACCCGACTGGATCTATACAAGTAGGTATAAATATGCACTGTATCCTGACTGATCAGCATGATATAGGTGCGAACTAGTGTCCAGTCTAATTTGTTGTTGATCGCCATTAACGACATTCTCTCTCGAAAGGTTTTATGATTCCAAAAACCGGACAAAACCCTGATTCGGGAAATGAATCTGGGAATCGCTTGTCACTTTTGGATTTATAACTAAGGACTGGTAACAACCAAGGTTTAGTCACTCAACTCCCTCGAATAAATAAAACTGAGATTTTATCGGGGAATTTTCCTTTGTTATTAATATTTGGAACTCAAAATTATATACTTGCTGGGTATTTTTGCTCACTCTTGCTTTGTAAATTCTTATTTCTTTCAGAAACAGATAAGGATATATGTGAATAGCCTTGATAGACAGCAGAATTTAGAGAAATCTCCGTTGTAAGAGGTTGAAGATGTTAGAAGAATATGACAAGAACATTAGTACAAAGGTATTTACACTTGTATTCTAGTTACTGTGAGTTGTAGAAGGTTAGATTCTTGTTTCATGCCATAACCTGTAAACGATCCGAATTTAAGGGGTTAATTGAATATTCTTTTATTTAATGTAAAGATTGTTTCGTGATACCAAATCTTGACCCCGGATTTGGGTTTTTACAGATCATAAGCTAAAGATATTGATCAAACGTTGAACAAGTGTATAAGTTCGGAATAAGGATAGTTCCAAAGAACGATACGTAACAAGGCATAAAGGATATCAGGGGATCTCGGTAAACAAGATATAACATGTGAAAAGTTCATAAGGCTCTCTTTAGGATCAAAGGATCATAAGTTAACAAAATGTAAGGATAGGGTATACGCACTTGAAACAAAAGGGGTTACTATTAGGGTTCATCACAAGGATTGATAACAGGTTTATCGCAATGGACAATAACAGGGTTTCCATAAGAATCAATAACAAGTTTCACATGAATCCTTTACTCTATCATGGCATCAACAATAATCTTTCTGTAATCAATTCATAATAGAAGACATAGTTACTTGCCTCAAATAGCTTTCCTGCTTAATGGAACCCGAGCTACTGCCACCTAAGATATTCTTCCCTTTACTAGCCTGAATGTCTCTGCTATCCAAATCTACAATACAAAACAGAACCCTAATTAGCAACTTGATCGATTCCCGACGTTTCTCAGAACGTACAACTCCTACCTCAAACGTTTTAATCTTTAACTTACAAACACGAGTATGATCGCATATCACATAATATGATATACTCCTATACTCTTAGTATCGTAACTATACTTATCATTTAGCAAATAATCACCGATTCGAATATTATGACACGAAAAATACTTTTCCCCTTTTCTTTTTATCAAAAATTCGAACCAAAATGAAGTATAACCAAGTAAATTCTTTTGGATAATCGACATGAATTCACTAATACAAAACATGCATGCTTTTTAGATAGAAACCAATCTATCTCGACCTATATCATACATCACATTGACTCAATCAAGTTATTCAAACCAATACCTTGTTAAAACTATGTTTCATCCAAGTTTTTAATCAAAATAATGGCATGCAAGTAGCAAAATCAACATGCAAGCTCAAGGATCATACATCAACTTTAATCCAAGCCAAAAACTATCAATTCGAACCATTATTTTTAAAAACCGAACCTCACCATCAAAATTTCGAACCAAAATTCTATGTAAAACTCAAATCAATAACAAATTCCATCTTAAATACACTAAATCCATTTCTCTAGATTACAACTAACCTTTTTAACTCTTTTAAGCCTAAATTAGTTACACGCAATCACAAACCTGACATGCAAGTGACCTTTAACCAAAAACTCATCCAAATCAATTATATAATCAACTCAAACACATAATTTGAATCTAACTATGAATGATCATCTAATTTAACAAATAATTTTAACCCAACCCAATTCTTTTTAAACCAAAATAACATTCGGTTTCTTTCAAAAACACAACATGCAACTATCGAACTAAGCGTTTTCAATTTGTTAGAGCTCAACCAAACATCATAGCTCACCACCGACTCACCGGAGTTCATCGTCGGTGGCGGTGGTGCCCTCAATCGTGGGTATCCTACCAAAAACCACTGATTATCAAAAAATCACACAAGATAACTAGCAGGCACTATCACATCACTTTCTTGCAAAGAATCAAACTCAAAAACTAAATTAAACTCAAGAACTGAATGGTTCTTGATAAAAACCGAACATCACACACACAAATACATGCATTCAAACATGTATGTGTATATTTAGAGCATGAGGAACTCAAATCTTAAATAAAGATTGAGTTTTAATGGAGGATTGGGAAGAAACAACAAGAGAGAGAGAGAGAGATTGGAAAGGCCGGGAGAAAAAAAAAAGAAAGGGAGAGGGGTTATATATAATTAAATGGCAGGGGCAATTTAGTAAATTGCCATCTAATTTTATGAATTTTGTTTTCCTTTTTCAAATTTTTAATGTTTTTGAACAATTAAAATCATTTGATAACATAAAACTATTTTGTAATTTCTGAAGATACCACGATTTTTTTTAATAACTAGAATATAAAATTAGACCTCTCCCTGTATTTTCAGAATAATTTTTGAGAAAACTGATTAATTTCTATGGATTTTACAAATAAATCCCAAATAATAGAAATAAACTTCATAAAATCATTTTATAATATCAGAACACCCAAATAAATCCAACTATCATTTTTGAAAAGTATATGGAATTATTCTAGAACTAATGAAACAAATTTCGCACCTCTAACATATTTTAATAATTTTATAAAAATATATAAGAAGCATTAAATCCTTATTTAAATCAAATAAACCCTTTTTAAAATCATTTAAAAACTCGAGAATCACTGATTCATACTCGTAACCATCAAATAACATATATTCACATAATATTAGCCACCACAATTTGTATCTATACACCTTAGCACATAGTTCCCTTTTTAATTACTGATTTCTCGACTAACAATTGCTCGATAGATCCATTAACAACATAACTTTTCAAATATAAACTCAAGTCACAAAATACACAAATGTATTCACATTTATAACAACTTACTATGATCCTTAATTTTATTATTCTTAATCCTTCTCATTTAATTCATCCTTTGAATAACGGGTCCCGTTCTACTTGACGGCCCGATAATCACAGCTTAAACCCTTAACTGACTCATCAAACTGTAACGAGACTTTACTCGTTTCTTATTACTATTTCACAGAAATTATACATAAACCACAAAATCATTTATCCTTTTATTATGTTCACATAAATCCACGTAACAATACATGAACTATACTTTATTCATATAAATACATTACGAAAATCCCAGTCGCTACATAGCATGATTAAAAATTTCAGAAATCGGAACTATTCGGATGAAATACCGATTTGTGATTTATTGAGGATTTTTTTAAAAAAATAAGATAATTTATTGAAAATTTATCAAAAAATTATCGAAAATTGATCAGATTGAATAAATTTTTTAAATTAATTTTTAAGCGATTTATTTGTAATTTTTGAAAAATCAGCGGATTTATAATATTATAAAAATACTCGGATAGTAACCATAACGCTCACTAGCTATCCTAATATTATCGTACCCGCCCGCCCAAAATCAAACCCCAACTAAAATTCAAAAAAATGCAGAAACAGCCTACACTGAAATTAGGTCATCAACAAGACCCTCCGGCGAGAAGAGAAGCCTCCAAAATGGCGAAGAATTCACAGAGCGTCTTCAAATCCAAGTCCAAATTGAAGTTGAAATCTACTCGCAAGCCATTACGAGAAGTCGTTAACGGCGTCAAAATTGCATCCCGTAATCAGCCTACACTAAATCAAAACAATAATACAAACGATAAAAATCAAATCAAAGGCGATGGCGATGAGTCTATGGATCGTCTTCTGCTGATTCATTCAGATCTATCTTCTCTTCTTCATCAG
Source organism: Apium graveolens (assembly GCF_009905375.1). NCBI lineage: Eukaryota > Viridiplantae > Streptophyta > Magnoliopsida > Apiales > Apiaceae > Apium > Apium graveolens. Next base: position 127,985,231 of record NC_133655.1, read on the forward strand.
GTAATTATGTTGATTTTTTTTTTGGTGAGATTTTTGTTTTTGTGAAATGAGTTTTTTTTTTCTCTGTGGCGTTTTGTCAGTAACCTTGTAGGCGTTTCGATAAATTTTAGTAATTTTAAATTGATATTGTATTTTCGCGCTTATGAATTTGATTGAGTTGCTTATATAGTGATTTATGTGCTCTGTGTAATTGGAATGAATGGAATAAAGTAGGAATGAAACGGAAAATTATGAAAAAATTGATGAATTGTCATAAAGTTTGTGAAAATTACGGAAGTAGGACTGATTGATGTTGTGAAAATGACGGAAGTAGGACTTATAGAGAACCTCCAAATTGAGGGTGTTTAGCTTTAGTTTAGATTTGTGTGATTGAATTTGGACAGTGGAATGATAATTCTGAATGTTTACCCACACAATTTGTACAAATTTCATTACATTAGTGACCATTCCCATTCTAGTCAACTAGGGCTGAGCGTACGTGGAGATTATCTGAGATAAATCGAATTTCTGATCTAAAAAGTCTCAAATCTATTTTTTTTGTTACTTTTGACTATGTTCTTACCGGATTTTAAAATATTGGGATGTTTCTGGATGACTAGAGTTGCTGGACTCTGTAATTGTGGTAGCTTATTTACACCGTTATGTTAAGGATTATGTAACTTCTTACTGTATGTAGTATCTGTCAATTTTTTGAAAAATTGTAACAGTTGGTCGGTTCTAGACTTTTGGTTTTTATATTTTGAAAAAACTGAGATATGTCATATGTATAGCAATGTCATTTTGAGGAACTTGGTAACTCTATGTAATCACTTATAATCTATGTTTAGTTGTGGTCCTGCTCATGTACTACAAGAAAATGGCATACAGATCAGTTAACTTCTGCCTAGATAAAATATGGAGTTGGCATACAGATCAGTTAACTTCTGCCTAGATCAGTTGAGCTGATTTGGTTGAGATGTCTGTTGATTAAACAGTGTTTTACTTCTGCCTAGGTAAAATCTGGAGTTGGTATTGGTTGGTTGGGTCGATTTGTTAATATGTCTACTAATGAAACAGTGTCTTTAGTGTTCTCTTTATGTATTTTTGATGAGTTTGGTAACCGGCAATTATAATTTAGAATATGCCTGCTCTTTTTTTGAGGGCCTTGCAAAACACATCTTATGTTTCCCCGTCAATTGGTTATGAATTTGCTATAATTCTGGAAGGTATGTAATACAGTTGGAATGAAAATTGAGAACAAGATTATTGTTTGAGAGAACAATATTAATAGTGGATAAAATGGGAGTGAGCATTTTATTATAATGAAGTTTGTAAAAAAATTATCTACTAAAGAGTTATTATCCTATTTCATGATAATGGCTTACAGAGTTTTACTGTAAATTTGTATGAATGATTGGGAGTCATGAAAATTTAAATACATAAGAGTACAAGTTTAAGTACATGAATTCTGTAACTTTACTCGCTTGAGGTGTACATATCGAAATGCCCATTTTCCTAGCTATACAATAGATTAGCAACAGATTGTACTTTCTGGATGTAGAAGTTGGTAGTTATAATATGTATCCAGTAACAGATGCCCATATGATTGATATTTTTGAATTGCAGATTGATGACCTTGTTGGAAAAGCAATCAGACACAAAGCAACAAGTAAGAATGACACGAAGGAAATAGAATCGTTTGCAAATATGTTATCTGAGATGCAAAACTCATTAAAGGTAAATGCCCTTGATTGTGTTCATTTTGTTGCATCTTTTTTTTTAAACATGACATGTGCATTTTCCACTGTTCTGAAACTGCAGCCATGGGTTCCCAGATTCCAAAAATCTATTTCAAGTTCTTCGTTGGAGTCTAATAGTCAGTTGGAAAAGTCACTCACTAGCAAGACAGATGATATTGCTGCGGATGATGACACGAGTAAAGTTGTTGGGAGCCCCCCTCAAAGTGACTGGGATTTGCTAGTGTCTCCTTCTCCCCTTGTGTCCTGGCGTGCTGGTTGCACTGATGAGCTGGGAAGACAATTGTTTTTGCTTACACCTCTTCCTGAGGGTACAATTTCCAAACTCCGGGGACCATCCAAACCTGCAAATGGAAATTCGAGTATTAATACTAAAACCAATGTTGGACGAGCACCAACACCACTCTGTGTTCTTTCTGAAAATTTGAAAAATGGTTTAGTAGATTGTGTAGCTGCAAAGCCAACTCCAAATCAAGTTCCTGATAGCAGTGTGACCAGTTTTGAAACTACAATGAAATGTAAGTTCAAGTCTCCGGAAAAGGTTTCAAGGTTAGTTTGCTCTAAGGCTTTAATGACCCCCTGCCGGGAAATATCACCTCCCAAGTCCTGTGTATTGCTTGAACCTATATCTGAGTTCACCCAGAAGAAGGTTCGTGGAGTTCGTGCATCGACTCCATTTCCCAGTGGACTTCATAAGCTCTCTGATTCTGATGATGATGATACTGATTCCCCGAGTAGTGAAGCATCTGAGCATCTGATTTCAAAATATCCAGAGCTTGTTGGTATTAAACTAGGTCATGAATTTGGAAATGGAAGGAAGATTGTTGAAGCATCACCAGTATGGTGCATGTCACCTCCCAAAACATGCATTGTGATGGAGCCACCAGAGGACAAGATGCTAAATACTACTAGCAGTTTGCAGTTTCCTCCAATTGCTTGTTCCCCATGCGGGAAAATAAAAAAGGAATCTGAATATCAAGGTAATCAGAAAGGAACCATGAAACTCAGCCATATTATTTTGTAAAAGTAACCCTGAAATTTAACCAAATTGTATCATCCGCTGGTTGTACCAGCTGACATGCAAAAATTTCATGGAAAGTAAACGTAGATGATGCGTGCTTTTTTCCCTTGCAGGTCTTCGTGACGGTTTAGCAGTGACTGAGTTTACTCCCTTGTGGAAGGAGCCTGGTAGCACAGTTCGAACTGGAAAGCGCCCTGGTGAAAACACTCTAAAGAAGGAGTTATGGACAAAGTTTGAAGCAGCGACTAAAAGCGGGCTTTGTTTCGATGAACCTGTTTGCCCAAAAGTTGATAACAAAAGATTTCTTGATCGATTAGAAGAGGTGTCTTCTGGTGAAGAGACAGATGCAGCAGCACAACTTTTTAGATGAGAATTGTGATATTACTATCCCCCAAAGTCCATCATCACATATTCACATTGGCATTTTGAAACATAAACTTTGCGGACTTTGAAATCTTAGAAAGAACTGAACTTAATCATAAACTGTTAGTTATGGATCCTTCCCATATTCTGTATTTTGTGATTAGTAGAGAAGTATGTATATCTTATAATGTTACATATCTGGTTCAGGCCTTCAATTTTCACAGAACTTAGAGCTTGCAGTCTCGATTCGTCAAAGCCTATACCAGATTAATTTTGATGAACTAAAAGCATTTTCAACGGTCTCTTAAACCATTCTTCAAATATATTATAAAATATTGACTCTTAACAATTTATTATGTATTTACCTCCAACAACATTCTTTATATTCACTCTTTAAATAATATTTAAATATTAAAATATTTTTATTTAATAAGAATATAATATAAAGTGAAGAGAAAATGTTGATGGTTAAATTACTTTATAATAAAATATAAGTTAAGAGCAAATGATTGGCTTTTAAAAGAGATGAGAGAGATGAGGCTTTTTAGGTTTTATAGAGGCTCTAACGCCGTGCTCCAAAGTTTAAAAATGGAGAGAAAAAAAGAGAAAAGAAAACATAATTTTAAAATTTTTTTTTCTAGGCGTGCTACCGAATTTTTTGGCGAGAGAAGAGAAGTGATCAGGAGAGAAAATTTTCTAAAATTTTTCCCCAAAACTTTCTTCCAAAAAATGAGAAGATTTGGAAAGATCATGTCACATTATCTTCTTTTTCATGATCATTTTCTCTTCTTTTTACAAAAACTCGGGAGCACACGACTGATTTATTTTCTTCTGCTATTTCTCTTCTCTTCTCCTCCCATCTATTCTTTTCTCTTCAATCCTAAAAACTTTCTGGAGCACAACATAAGAGTCTCTTAGAGCTCCAATTTTGACAATATACTTTATCTTTACACTTAAAAATTTGTTTAAAGAATTTGTTAAGAATACTGTAAAAAAGTTCTAATTTGTAAGTGCATTTAAAGCCCGAAGGAAGAAAATACACTGGTACAACTGTCATCTATACTATATTATTATAAACCAAACATGGTTTTTTTTTGTCGGTTGGTTACCACCATCCTAAAATGGTTGTTAACAATTTCCAAAACAAAGTTAAAGTAAATATATTTTTATTTAAAAAAATTAAATCATGTATTTAATATAATTACAAACTCTTTGAATGATAATCTTACTTGATTTCTATTCGCACTCAACTTCTTTTTTACCTTTTTAGTAGGAAACCAAACACTTCCAAAATTAATTTTGATAATTCAAATTTAAAAATAACAATTTATTAACAAATCAAGAACAAATTAAAAAAAAATAATTATCACATCAATCAGATACACCAAATCAACCGCATACACTGCTCCGATAAGCGTCCACGGTCGGAGGATTTTTTATTACTTTAACTATTTAGAATTTGAATCTGTCAATAACACGATATATAAATTATTAACTTTGTCATGAATTTCAATAAAACATATTTATTATCTGCTATAATTTAATTTTATATAATAAAAAATAATTAAATAATAAAAATTATAATCAGTCCGTGCGTTGCACGTGTTATAGTCTAATATTATATTATATGCCTTCTTTTAAGTATTATATAGTCAAGTTGACCATATTTTGACCGATAATTAAGATAAATTTATCTATTATTTTTATAAATTGAAAAATATATTTTAAATAGAATAAAATATATTTTAAATAGAATAAAATATATTTTCTAATGATATAAATTTTGACATTTATTTAATTATATATTAAGTATAATTTACAGTCAAAATTTGAATAAATTAATTATTGACTAGTCAAAAATGACACATCTATGAGATGGAGGAAGTACTACAATTTATAACTTCGTATCGTATGTATATTGCCCCAATGTATAAAATAAAACTATGAAAAATGAGTGTTTGTTCAGGCGTTTCACAGTAATTTATTTTATCTATTGTTTGAAACTAGCTAATAGATTATTCATGAATTTAGCTTAAATATTTGGAACAACTCATGTATGATAAATCTATACTATATTATAAAAACCGGAATGTGATATAATTTGTAGTTTGGTTATCTCGTCATTTTAGTTATTCTTTTCCATCTTAACCGTCGGATCTTCTTCATCAAATAATTAAAGTCGTTAAATCTAAATATTAAAAAAATACACTACACAAGTTCTCAGGTTCGAATCCCGTCAACAACAATATTTATATTATTATTTATAAAGATACATATAAATTCTCAAGTTCGAATCCCATTAACAACAAATATTTATATTATTATTTATAAAGATACATATAGCTTTTCAGATTCGAATCTCACTAACAACAAAAATTAACATAGATCTCATCAATCATATACTATTTATACTATTTGAACTTAACTTCAAATTATACACAGTGAAAATATTATTATATAATCATTATTTCGTATTTAATTATTTATATAAAATTTTAATAAATTTACATAAAATATAAATAAAAATATATAAATATTAATTAAGACCCATGCATCGCACGGGCTGAAAGTTAGTATAATTTTATTATCGAATTCGTTCCAACACTTACCGGTAACAAAATATATAGATATATTATGAGTTCGTTCATGTTAGTATATGATATTTTTTCTGAACTAAACTTTCAGGTATGTTTAAATAATGTAAATGATTCTCTGTTCAATTTAAAGCTTTGTGGACTAAAGTTTATGGGCAAAGATACAGTGATTGTGCGAAATAAAAAGATTATATGATTTAAATGAAAGAGAAAAGTGAATTATTTTTAATTACTATTTGTTTGAATAATTCTTTTATGTAAATTCTAAAATGAAATTAAAGTACATATTGAAATTTAAAGACTCGGTAGATATGTATTATATTCTAACTGACAAAACAAATGAGACAGTCTTTTATGTAAATGAGACAGTCCCTTTACAAATGAGACAAATTATGTGACAGTGTCTTTTAACTACAGAAAGAAAATAACAGTAAAATAAATGCAGTATGCTGTAAACTGAATAAAGTAAAAACACCAGAAGTTTTCACTTGGTTCGGCCCTTATACCTAGTCTATGGCCTACGTCCAAGTCCTTATGTATTATATCAATTTTAAAAAAAGAATTTACAGTCTTTTCCTTGATTATAAACATAACACTTGAAAAAACCATTTCTCAAGCTAACCTTACTACCTAACCCACTGCTATCCCTTAGCCTTCTAACTACCTTATTATCTTTAAAATCAAGTTTTGCCACAACCCGACACAAAGTTGATATGAATACACGAGTACAAGAATAAACAAATTGATTACAACTCACACTATATCTTGTTCGTCTGGATTTGAATTTGGAGAAAAATGAACAAGAAAATATATCAGATGATAGGAGATAGACGTGAAATCATTAGTTCAAATATGAAATACTTGAGTTGTATTTATATGCAAAGTCTAACATATTTTATTTTCAAACAAGTGATGAGATAAACGTTATCAAGAACGGTTTTGAAAACATTTGAAAAAGTCTTGAAGATAATTATCAGTTAGAGTGTTTGGAAATAGATAAACTTAGTTAAAGATAAGTATTTGAAAGATTCAAACTAAGTTTAAGATAGGGTTTGTTCAGAAGAAGTTTATATCTAGTCAAACTAAGATGTACATTAAAACCTCAAACCTTATCTGCTAGAATGTCTCTGTAAACTGCAATGCATTAATCTCGGATTTGATTCAGTTGCAATCTCGTTGAATCATTCTATTGTAATAATCCCATTCTATTGTATTTGAATCATCATTAGAAACCTTGTAAGCCAACGTTCTCCCCCTTTTATGATGATGGCAAATTGCTTTCCATATGAAAAACACTTCAAGCCCTAGAGGAAAGAATTAGTAGCAACAAAATATATAACAGATATGATATGAATACAACAGTGCGAATGAGACAACCAAATGAGACACAATATATGAATGAATAAGACTGTAAGCATAAAATATAATGAGACAAACCCAATCATAAAAACTTAATAAACCCAGTTAAAGAACAACCCACCCATTCAACCAGGATGTCCAGTTGTCTTAAAAAGAAACATCCAAAATCATTCATCAAACCAACATAAACAGAGTCTTAAACAAAAACAAGCAAACAACAAACAAGCCATGTAACATCAAACAAGTCATGTAAACTTCTTTTGTAATTTTTTTCTCCCCCTTCATCATCGTAAAAGGGCTCTCAGTCTAAATCAGAGACAGTCACAGGAGCCTTGCCTTTCTTATCCTTCTTGGCATCCTTCTTGGTTGGGAAGACAGGTTCTGCACCAAACTCTCAAAATAACTTGTCAAACGCATCTTGATCAGGAGCTTTACCATCACGCTCTCGAAGCCAATCAAAAACCTTTGTCTTGTATTCTTCCCTGATCATCCCAAAAACAGATGGAGGAGGAATGGCAGGTAAAGGCAGATGAGCAGTAATCTCTTCAAGCGTACAGTCTCTTATCCAATCTTTCTTACGGTGCCAGTACATCTTAGCCTTGTCCTGCATCGCAGACAGTTGCTGAGACATGAACTTAGTCTCGGATCCTAGCTGGAAGAACAACTTGACAAATTCCTTCTCCCATACTTTGGTAGTGGTGCACATACCCTCTTGTAAAAAACCAAACTCAAAATTTACCGTCTTTGCCAATCTTTTATCGTGAGCATACAAAACATCAAGCTTAGAGTTGATAGCATCGAGTGACTGACAAACTTGTTTGTTAAACAGTTCATAAGAGGCTCGCATCATGCTAACCTGAGAAATGAGGGATCCTAAGGACTCTACTGAAGCAAAATGCTGATTTAACGAGGCTAAATCAGCATGTTAGGGCGAAAACACGCGCCAATATTCACGCAAGTATACGCGTTCGCAAGTAGTATAAGATATAAATCAGATTCGTTCCCACAGAGACTGGTTTAGGTTAAGTTCAATTTATGCACCTATGCAACAATGTATGGTTATCGCTCAATGCTAAGACAAATAACAAATCGGGTTTTTATTAAACTAAGAGATTATGCTAAATAACATTAACTAAGAGAATTGAGATTGAATTTCTATATATGACAAACATGAGATTCTAACTTCATTAAATACTTCATTCAATAGCCTTATTGTTCTTAACCTTAGCATGTGATGGTGATGACACTAATCAGCTAACACGAAACTGATAAACGCCAACTTTCGTTGCACGAGTACCATTCTACCAGACATCCACAAAAGAGATAGAAGCTGAATAGGCACCAATTATATTGAGACCCTATATGTCTATAGAATTTGACAACATAACGGTTTAAGCACAAGTTATCCATAATGATTACATAGGGCAAGTAAAACGGTTAGAGTTACCCACTGATAATGCATACAATACATGAACCTATGCTAGCATGACAAGTTCTAAACCTCTATATTCGTTGTCGCTTCAATAGAGATTAACACGCTATCTTATATGTTAGCTACGCACATAAGACGAATAAGCACAACCAATACTAAGATATCAATCAATCACCACACACCAATATATGAAAACAATTAACTATTAAAATCCATAAGTAAATCCGCTAGAACCCCATGACAACAATTAGTTCATAATCGATCTCATCGTCACCATGGGTTCCAATGAAAGCATGGTATAAAACAAGATCTTAATAAACTGAATAATAATTAAAGTATGAATAAACGAGATCTAGGTTCAACAAGAACGAAAACGAGCATCCAAAGTTACAAGTAATTCAAAGAATCACAAGTTGAAAATAAGATCTTCTTTTTCGAAGTTGTTCTGTTCTTCTAAGTCTTCTCCTTGGTATCCCAATCTTCCCGGATGATGAAAACCCTTTTTTTAAGTATATATAAGCCCATATTGGACCTGGACCCTTAAAATCGTCAAATTCCACTCAAAAACGGCTTTTTCCGCGAAATCAGCGAAGTCAGTCGCGCATCAGCGGGCGGCCGCGAGGCACACCAGGCGGGCGCCTCCACTAGGGATGGAAATCAGGTCGGATCGGGTCGGGTTTTGCGCAATCCATATCCAAATCCGAAAATATTATTCATACCTGAATCCGATCCGAACCCGAAAAATACCCAAAAATGAATACCCGAACCCGATTCATCGGATTTCGGATCGGATTCGGGTATACCCGAAACCCGAATTTTTTTAAATTGGATATACATATCCGAACCCGAAACCCGAACCCGAAATCTGAAAATTTGTATAATTATTGATATTACAAGTGCTTGGATTGAACACACAACTTGCAGAGAAAGAGTTTTTAACGTGCCATTTTCCACCACTCTATAAATTATTAATTGTGTTATTATATGTATAGCTATTATTTAAAAAATCAACTCAATTGATACCCAATTTTTTAGATTTATCACTAAAAGATGTTTTGTTAACCTTATAAACCTTATCACCCATTTAAATGATTAAATAATTATATTTCATTAAACTTTATAGTTAATTATTTTTTAATATAAATATAAAAACATTTATTCTAAAAATTATATAAAATAATGTATAATGTATACTATATAAAATAATATATATATAATATTATAATATGTTATATATATAATTCTAATAATATATATATAATAAATTGGGTTTTTTTCGGATTTCTGGTTCGGATCGGGTTCTGATAGAGTTTCGGATCTCGGATCGGTATACCTAATATCCAAATCCAAATCCAAAATATTTCGGGTTTAAAAATTGAATCCATATCCAAATCCAAAAAATCTGGTTCGGTAAATCCAAAATTTCGGATTTCAGATCGGGTATCCGTCGGATCAGTTTATTTTGCCATCCATAGCCTCCACCAGCGGGCGGCCGTGCGGCACACCAGGCGGGCGCCTGAGGCCTGTCTGGAAAAATTCTGATAAATCTTGTTTTGGCCATAACTTGAGTTCTACTCGTAAGAATTAGGCGATTCAACTGCCCACGCGAAGCTAACGAGATTCTCTACAACTTTACAATGGCCTTGGATTCCAAATATGATCACTTTTCATCATATTTCCTTTAAAATCTCCTTTCTTCATTTAACTGATACTTGAAATGCAATAACACAAAAACACATCAAAATACCAACAACTTAAGTCCAAAACACCAATTTAAGCTTGTAATAAAGCGTTCCAAATGGATATAAAATCCACTTATCACACCCCCAAACTTGAATCGATGCTTGTCCTCAAGCATAAACAGACTCAAAACTACAAAACAAACATAATGCATGAATGCAACTACGTGAATGCAACTAAATGATAATGTAATCGATCCCCTAAGAATAACCATAACCAAATGAATAAGCCAATGCTTCTAATAATGCAATGACTTAAAACAGAGTTCAAATAAATCCCACAAACCAACTCACAAGCCAGAAATGTGCGTGTATGGAATGGTTAACAGATATCTCTCGATACTAGATCAATAACCATAACTTATTAATCATTGAAACAATCAAAAGTTTATAAACAGAATAGACAATAAACACATTATGACTTACAACACCTCCTTTCTACTAGAGTTATGCAAGGATTCACACTATTTTTGAACACATAATAAAGATGCTTATTTGATCATGCAATGAATGAGGTCCCAAAAGACTTATGCAATAATACCCATGTAGCGAGCATTAGGTTAGCGGATCCCAGACTATAAAAGCCTTAGGTCACTAGGCACAAAGTCCCCTAAAACATAATAACTCGAGTATTAAAGAGCTCACTCTTGATCAATTATGCATAAACACATACCCTTTTTTTTCTCTTTTTGTCTCTTTTTTTCTTTTTTTTTTCTTTTTTCTTTTCTGAATGAGTGTGTTTCGCTCAATCTCATTCAACCCTAGACTACTCATAAAAATATGAGCCGGCTACTAGCCATTTGACGCCTAGCCTTACAACAACAAGCAATGAAATCCAAGTTTTTCTCCAAATAAAAAAATCAGTGGTTTTACGTCATTACGAGAATATCATAAATTCTAAATATAACCAAGTGATTAAATCTCAACAACAAACAAGTATGATCATGATCTAGATCAAAAGCAACCCTATAAGACTTTGTGAAAATATTTGTTTCTGGCATGCAAATTAATTCATTAGGACTTAAACATCCTTCTATTCGTCATCACCACACTCAAATCAACCTCAACTTATCAAATATCATAGTTCATCTTAAGGGATCATGTATGCATGCAAATGCAACTATATGAAATCACATAAAGACAAACAAATATGTCCTAAATGAACAAATCATGCAAAAATATGAATGAACTACAACTAAACATGCAATATGAATCTATATGAATCTATATGGACACACACACTACTAATCCTTACATTATCACCCCCCAAGTTTAAAATTTTCAATGTCCTCATTGAAGGTAATAATAAGAATTTCAGGCATACCTAATTAGCGGGAGAGTCACCCTCGTCGGGTGGAGGATCATGTGGCCAATCAACCTCGCCACCAGTATCTCGGACAACAGTACCGAAAGTGTGTGTCAAATCTGCAGCAAAACGACGGTGAATGTCGTGCATGGACTCCATACGCCTAATTACTTGCCTGTACTGCTCATCCCCAATACCAGTCCTATCAACTACCTGCTGCACATGAGAAGAACCCTTTGTAGGCATTGGAGAGTTCGTTCGGCTACCCTTTACATCATCAATTATATATCCCAATCCCTTATCATGCGGTGCACCTAAGAATGCATAACTCAAGTGATCTGGTAGTGGGTGAAGCTCAAGTGTGGAAACATCTTCAATAGATGGCTCAAGCCGCTCCTGAGAAATTTTCAGCTCTGCTAACCCAAGAGAATCGAATGGCCTATCCAACTTCCTCTTCCACGGAAATGCATTCACAATCTGCAATTACTCTACTTTAAAGCACTCCTCTTTAGCTGTGGGTAACTTTATTTCCTTGAACACATTAAAAGTGACCTTTTGATCGTAAACCTTCATCGAAAGCTCTCCTTTTTGCACATCAATCATAGTTCGACCAATAGCCAAGAATGGTCTTACCAAGATGATGGAAATATTCTTATCTTCCTCAAAATCAAGAATTACAAAGTCAGCAGGGAAGAAGAGTTTATCCATCTTGACCAAGACATCCTCCACTATACCTCGTGGATAAGCAATGGATCGATCAGCTAGTTGCAATGACATGTATGTCGATTTTGGATTAGGCAGACCAAGCTTATTGAAGATAGATAAGGGCATCAGATTGATGCTAGCTCCTAAATCACATAAACACTTTTCGAACGATAAGTTTCCGATGGTGCAAAGAATAGTGAAGCTTCCAGGATCTTTAAGCTTCGGAGGCAACTTCTGTTGCAACACAACACTGCATTCCTCCGTTAGAGCAATGGTCTCTAAGTCATCGAGCTTCACTTTTAGAGAGAGAATACTTTTCATAAACCTCGCATAGCTAGGCATCTGTTCAAGAGTTTCAGCGAAAGGTATGTTGATATGAAGTTTCTTGAACACCTCCAAAAACTTCTCAAACTGCTTATCCAGCTTTTTCTTCTGCAGCCTCTTAGGAAAATGAGGTGGAGAATAGATCTGTTTCTCCCCTGTATTACCTTCAGGAGGAGTGTGTTCCACAGTAGTCTTCCTTGGTTCCACCTCTGCTTCCTTCTACACTTCTTCTTCAGCCACAACTGCATTTTCTGAAACTTATGATTTTTCAGGCTCTTCGTCTTGCTAAATTTGGGGGCTTGCGACCTTTCCAGACCTTAAGGTGATGGCGTTCACCTGTTCTTCAACTTCCCTCTTGCCTGGATTGTTTCTGTATCACTAGGAAGCATTTTTGGTGGTCGATTCAATAAGGCATTAGCAATTTGCCCTATTTGGTTCTCCAGAGTCTTGATATAAACAGCCTAGCTTTGGCATATAAGAGCCTGGTTTTTGCATATAAGCCTCAACTCCTCCAATTCAGATTTTTCATTCGAAGATAGACATGCACCATGATTTTGTTGTTTTGGTGTAATTTTTTGCTGAAAACCGGGAGGGTTGAATAGCTTATTTCCAAACTACAGGAACGGTTGTTGCATCACATTCTGATTGTTGCTCCAGCTGAAGTTAAGATGATTCCAGTTGTTATGATGATAAGTGTCTGGAACTGGTTGCTGCGATCTCTGAAAGTTGCTCACAAACTGAGCTGAGTCACTAGATATAGCGCATTGCTCCGTCACATGTGGACCTGCACACAACTCACAAACACTAATTATCTGCTTAACACCATAATTAGCCAGAGAATCGATCTTCAATAGACAACGCCTTTAGTTGAGCAGTGATAGCCGTAGCTGTATCCACTTCAAGAACTCCTGCGACCTTGCCCTGTGGACATCTCTGGGTTGGATACTGATATTCATTAGCAGCCATCAATTCAATTAGATCATAAGCTTCCTCATAGATCTTTGCCCATAATGCTCCGCCAACTGCTGCATCAAGCATGGGTCTGGACTGTGCTCCCAACCCATTGTAAAAACAATTGATTATCATCCAATCAGGCATTCCATGATGAGGACACTTCCTAAGTATCTCCTTGTAGCGCTCACAAGCTTCACACAAAGATTCTCCCATTTGCTGCACAAATTGAGTAAGAGCATTCCCCATTGCAGGTGTCTTCGCCATAGGGAAGAATTTAGTAAGAAATTTTTGAGCAAGATCCTCCCAAGTAGTAATTGAACCAGCTGGTAGAGAGTGTAACCAACTCTTAACCTTGTCCCTCAGAGAAATTTCTGAGCAAGATCCTCCCTAAAAATTAACACCGAGTCCCCGGCAGCGGCGCCAAAAACTTGTTAGGGCGAAAATACGCGCCAATATTCACGCAAGTATACGCGTTCGCAAGTAGTATAAGTTATAAATCAGATTCGTTCCCACAGAGACTGGTTTAGGTTAAGTTCAATTTATGCACCTATGCAACAATGTATGGTTATCGCTCAATGCTAAGACAAATAACAAATCGGGTTTTTATTAAACTAAGAGATTATGCTAAATAACATTAACTAAGAGAATTGAGGTTGAATTTCTATATATGACAAACATGAGATTCTAACTTCATTAAATACTTCATTCAATAGCCTTATTGTTCTTAACCTTAGCATGTGATGGTGATGACACTAATCAGCTAACACGAAACTGATAAACGCCAACTTTCGTTGCACGAGTACCATTCTACCAGACATCCACAAAAGAGATAGAAGCTGAATAGGCACCAATTATATTGAGACCCTATATGTCTATAGAATTTGACAACATAATGGTTTAAGCACAAGTTATCCATAATGATTACATAGGGCAAGTAAAACGGTTAGAGTTACCCACTGATAATGCATACAATACATGAACCTATGCTAGCATGACAAGTTCTAAACCTCTATATTCGTTGTCGCTTCAATAGAGATTAACACGCTATCTTATATGTTAGCTACGCACATAAGACGAATAAGCACAACCAATACTAAGATATCAATCAATCACCACACACCAATATATGAAAACAATTAACTATTGAAATCCATAAGTAAATCCGCTAGAACCCCATGACAACAATTAGTTCATAATCGATCTCATCGTCACCATGGGTTCCAATGAAAGCATGGTATAAAACAAGATCTTAATAAACTGAATAATAATTAAAGTATGAATAAACGAGATCTAGGTTCAACAAGAATGAAAACGAGCATCCAAAGTTACAAGTAATTCAAAGAATCACAAGTTGAAAACAAGATCTTCTTTTTTAGAGTTGTTCTGTGCTTCTAGGTCTTCTCCTTGGTATCCCAATCTTCCCGGATGATGAAAACCCTTTTTTAAGTATATATAAGCCCATATTGGACCTGGACCCTTAAAATCGTCAAATTCCACTCAAAAAAGGCTTTTTCAACGAAATCAGCGAAGTCAGCCGCGCATCAGCGGGCGGCCGCGCGGCACACTAGGTGGGCGGCCGCGCGGCACACCAGGCGGGCGCCTCCACTAGCGGGCGGCCGCGCGGCACACCAAGCGGGCGCCTGAGGCCTGTCTGGAAAAATTCCGATGAATCTTGTTATGGCCATAACTTGAGTTCTACTCGTCAGAATTAGGCGATTCAACTGCCCACGCGAAGCTAACGAGATTCTTTACAACTTGACAATGGCCTTGGATTCCATATCTGATCACTTTTCATCATATTTCCTTTAAAAGCTCCTTTCTTCATTTAACTGATACCTGAAATGCAATAACACAAAAACACATCAAAATACCAACAACTTAAGTCCAAAATACCAATTTAAGCTTGTAATAAAGCGTTCCAAGTGGATATAAAATTCACTTATCACAGTAGAATTCTCATTCAATTTGGCTAACAAAGAGTTAGGGACAATAGTATTATCCTGGTCATTTGGCTCAAAAGCATAGTGTGGTGATTTGGGCAACCCACCAAACGATCGATGGGCATTTATCAAAGAGTAAATC
This sequence comes from Apium graveolens, assembly GCF_009905375.1. Lineage (NCBI taxonomy): Eukaryota > Viridiplantae > Streptophyta > Magnoliopsida > Apiales > Apiaceae > Apium > Apium graveolens. The sequence goes on from NC_133655.1 coordinate 128,000,846, forward strand.
ATTTGAAACAGAGACTACAAGACTATTTGCAGTCAAAACCGACATATCAAAAACAACATTTAACTTCTCCGACTTAACAGACTCAAAAGGAACATAGAAGTAAGTAAAGATCTTTGTCAACAGGGCTGGATAAGGAAGGTGCATGGATTCATGTTTCGAACAATGAATCATGTTTTTGATAATTAAGATGCAAAATCACAAGGGATTTTCTTAATAAACATAGACAATAAAATGGATTCCTGAAAATTCACTCGGTCTCTACCACTCTTACGAGGCAAAATGTTTGTATGAAACAATTTAAACAATAGCAAAGAAAAAGGGGTTAAGTCTGATACCGAGGGCTTCACGGACACATTAATGAAGTTCTCACCAACAAGTGCTTTTAACTAATTTTCATACTGCAATCCAGGAACATCCATGAAAACTTGATGTGTCTTATACGGGCAAACACCTTTGTCATACAGATCTCCAATACGAGCAAGCATATTTGACTTGAATACGATCGGAGTACCACGAACATTAAAAAAATACCAAATCATCTTGTAACAGCTGGAGATTAGCATAAAACTCTCGAACCAATTCGGGGTAGACAACTTCGGACGGTGAAAAAAGCGATTCACATCCTTGAAACTTGAACAATTCAAGAACTCCAATACGAGTTAGCAACTCCACATCACACAGTCATTCTTTTAAAATCGGTTTGACCATGATCTTTGAAGACCCAAGTGTTGCATGCAGAGGCGAAGATTCACTAGAATCGCGACTTGATACTTCCGATTCGGCTTTGGTGACCCGACGACTCTTCGAGCTTGAAGCATGAGCACTAGAGGGCCGAGGTGCGGCTGAACGAGAATTGGTGTTTTGAGTGTTTTGTCTAGCCGTTGGAAGGTGAAAGGTTAAAATAGAAAGAGAGAAAGGATTTGGGTAAGAGAGAAATTGGGGAAATATGAAAAAGAAGAAGAAAGAAAAATAAAGATATATAAAGATGAGAAGACAAGGAGTTAGAAGTGGAAGTGGAAACGAAAAGGAAGAGAAAAGAGATGTACTGAGATAGAAGTACATGCACGAGATATGAGGAGATGATAAGTCATATCAATTAGATAGCCTAAATCTATTTACATGCCACACGGAGAAACACACAGACTAAAAATAATAAAATAATTATAAAACAAACACAAAATAATAGACATAAATACATGTAATATTATGCATGAATACAAACTATATTCCCTAGTAAAATCAAGAATAAAAGATATCATAAAACACATAAATATCATGAAATAATTCATAAATGATCACGTAAAAATTACATGGAACACATACCTAATTCACGACGCATAATACAAAAATGATCTTCAGCTAAGGGATTAGTGAAAATATCTGCACGTTATTTCTCGGTAGATATATAAATTAGCTCAATGTTACCTTTAAAAACATTATCTCGTAGAAAATGGTGATAAACATCAATATGCTTAGTACGAGAATGCATAACAGGATTTTTAGAGATATTAATTGCAGAAGTATTATCACAATAAATAAGAATATTTGTATAAAAAATACCAAAATCATGCAATGTTTGTTGCATCCATAAAATTTGAGCACGACAACTTCCAGCTGCAATATACTCTTCTTCAACTGTAGAAAGAGCTACAGAGGTTTGCTTTTTGCTATGCCATGCAACCAAATAATCTCCTAAAAATTCACAAGCACCACTTGTGCTTTTTTTAATCAACCCGTGACTCTGCATAGTCAGCATCTGAAAAAATGATTAAATCAAAGGAAGATGAACTATGATAAAATAATCCCAAGTTAATTGTACCCTTTAGATATTTAAAGATACGTTTAACGACATTCAAATGTGATTTCCTAAGTTGAGACTGAAAACGTGCACACAAGCATACACTATACATAATGTCAGGTCATATGGCAGTTAAATATAATAATAAACCAAACATACTTCAAAATTTAGTGACATCTACATGTGTACCTTATTCATCCTTTGTGAGCTTAACTGAAGTACTTTGGAGTCGATTTAGGTGTGACATGTTCAAGTGCAAACCATTTGAGTAGGTCCCTAATATATTTGCCTTGGTGAATGAATATTCCTGCATTAGACTGATTAATTTGCAAACCTAGAAAGTACTTGCAATTCACCCATCAAACTCATATCAAATTCCTTATGCATACAGTTAGAAAACCACTTACACAAAGATTCATTAGAAGATTCAAATAATATATCATCTACATAAACCTGAACTAAAAGAAGTTATCACGTTTATGAAATATAAAGAGAGTTGGATCGAGTGTACCGTGAGTGAAGCCTTTGTTTACAGTAAACTGACTGAGACGTTCGTACCAACAACAAGGGGACTGTCTCAATCCATAGACAGATTTCTTGAGCCTGTAAATATAGTTAGGGTACTTTTCATAAATAAAACCTGGAGGCTACTTCACATATACTTCTTCCTTAAGATAGCCATTAAGAAAAGCGCTCTTAACGTCCATCTGATATAGCTTGAATTTCTTGTGAGTTGTAAATGCCATAAGTATTCGAATATATTCCAGACGAGTTACATGGGCATATGTCTCATCATAATCGATCCCTTTCTGTTGATTGTATCCCTGAACAACTAAACGAGCTTTATTGCGAATGATATTTCCATCTTCATCCATCTTGTTCTTGAAAACCCAACGCGTTCCAATGACTTTAACATTCTGAGGAGGTGGAATGAGTTCCCAAACATCATAGCATTCGAACTGGTTCAATTCTTCCTGTATTGCCAAAGACCAATGTTCGTCTGCAACTGCTTCTTGAGCATTTTTCAGTTCGAACTTAGCAACAAATGCACAAAATGCACATAAATTATGAAGTCTGCTTTGTGTAGAGATTTCTTGATCTAGATCAGTGAGAAGATTATCTGGTGGATGACTCTTTACAGTTCTAGATGACTTAGGAAGACGAATATTACTCATCTCTTCCTCACTAGGTTGTCTGCCTGGAAATGAATAGGAGTTGTCTCATTCAAAAGAGACTGTTGTTGTAAAAGACATGTCTATACTTTAACAAGACTAAGACAATATGTCAATCCTAAGTAAGTTGTATTGTTATCTAAATTTGTATTTTATACTTGAAACACTTAAAGCCTGTAAAAATACAAAGGAGTAGACTTGAGTCTTTTTCCTAAAACAGTATCAAGCCTAAAGATTCTATCTGGAAGAAGATCAAGAAGATCATGCCTCATAAGAATTTTGAAGAAGCTTGGAGTTGAATAAATCCGTTTGGAGAAAAATATTCTAAGTCAAGATCTCTACCAGTCACATATTTAATGTTATAGAGAAGTCATTCGAGAACTCCAGAGAGTACCGACAGATGAGCAATATCTACTCGACGGATGAGAAATATCTGCTCGACGGATGAGCTATATATCTACTCGATGGATGAGCAACATCTACTCGATGGATGAGCAATATCTACTCGGCGAATGAGCTATATATCTACTCGACGGATGAGCATTATCCACCGGGAGTGAAGAAGTCTGAAAAGCTACTCGAGAACTCAAGAAGATATCGACAAGCCAATTCTAAAGAACTGAAGATTGGCGATATCGACAAGTCATTCCTTCACTAGAGAACTCAGAATTATCGGTAAGTCATAGTGAAGATATGAAGACTAGAAATCTTGACAAGCTGAAGACCTCTACAAGTCAAACTTAATATGGAGTGCTAGAGACCTCGATAAGCCTATGTACTTATTGAGATGTCAAGTGTGCTACTAATTCAAACTGGAGATCTCGAGGTACAGTCTCAAAGTACAGAATTGTAGATCAATTCAATATCCAAGATAAACAATCAACAAACAATCCAACAGCTGGATTGATAAGTCTACAAAAAGCAGCTTGAAGAGTGTGCAAGATCAATGGCAAAGATTAACTGACAGAGGAAGATTAAAGTAAACACGGGATGATAAAGATATGCTAAGCCAGAAATGGAAATCTGCTTTTCTATAAATAGAAATAACAAGTGACAGTTTAGAAAAGCTAATAGCATGTTTATTATCCACTGTGTAAACCAACAGTTAACTGAGTTATAAAGTTAACACTGGTCCTCTAGTTAGATGTAACAATTTAAGTAAAATCTCTTGTATCACTCTCAAGAAGAAGCTGAGCTCTTTAACATCAAAGAGCTTAGAAATTTTGTAGCAAAACAGTCTTAATTTTTAATATAAAAATTAAGTGAGTTTTGTAGATTTGTGTTCTTTATTTTATGAAAGTTTAATTTCTGCATGAACACTTTTCTATACAATATTTAATTTACTTTGTTCAACCATTAACTTTCAAGAAATGCCTAAAATAAGAAAAATACATTCACCCCCCCTCTGTGTGTGATTCATTACCTAACAAGTAGTATCAGAGCAAAATCTGAAAGTAAACATATTCAAGATCTTGGAAGAATGAATACACAGAAAATCAGTAGCATCAAAATTCCCACCTTTGACAAAGCTAACTATACTCTTTGGAAAAAGAAAATGATATTGTTTATCAAGATGGCCAATCCATTCTATATTCAGATTCTCAAGAATGGACCCTTCATTCCCATGGTAAGAGTCGAGAAATCTACAGATGGAGACATGGTCATACCAGCTCATTATGCTCCAAAAGATCCTGCTGAGTATTCTGATCCTGAAAAGGAGAAAGTTTCCCTGGATAACAGCTTGCAAATGATATTGATTGAGTCACTTGACAATGTGATGTACAACAATATTGTCAACTGTGACACTGCTAAGCAGATATGGGAAAAGATTGAGATACTATGTGAAGGAATTGAGGAGGTTAGATCTAATCAAAGAATGATAATGATTTCACAGTATGAGGGTTTCATGGCTAAGCCTAAGAAAGCATTACTGATGTGTTCGAAAGATTCAACAAGTTGATAAATGACTCGCAGTTTCATGACAAATACTATGAAGCTGAAGAGGTGAATCTAAAGTTCTTGCTTACTCACCCTGACTATTTGGAACAGAAAATCTCATCAATCAGGGAAGGGAGAGACTTGAGCAGAATAACTCTGGAAATTCTATATGGAATTCTCAAAACATATGAACTAGGATGATTCAAAAGCAATCGCTGAGGTCTGGTCAAAGACATGTTATGGATGGATTAAGTGCTTTAATTGTAAATGAAAGCCACTCATTCAATAATGAACTAAGATCCCAAACTTAAGTTGCCTCGACAAGTGAGCAGAGAACAAATGATTCACATGAGCAAGTCATATTAGAGTTGGAAAAGGATTAGTTCTACACTCTTAAATAACTGAATGAGCTAGATCAGTCAATGGCCTATCTAGCTAGAAAATTCTCTAACATTAGAGTAAAGAAGCCAAGGTACTTCAGGAATAATGGACAATCCTTCAACAAAGACAACAGTTGGAAAGAGAAAGGGAAGTACAATTCTGACACCAAGAGTGGTTACAAAACTGGATATGTTGACAGATATAATATAAGGTGCTTCAATTATGATAAATTAGGCCACTTTGCTACAGAATGCAGGAAACCTAAGAAGGTGAAGAAAGACAAATCTTATTTTGAACTAGAAGCAAAGTATGAATCTCTTCTGAAAAAGTAACAAAACAAAGCTTACATTGCGGAGGGAAATAGTTGGGATGATTCAGATAATGATGAAGATGAGGAAGTTGGAAACTATGCTCTAATGGCTTTGGAGCAAGGTGAATCATCCTCATCAAAAGCACAGACACCAACTCTTACCACTATTGATTTAAACATGAATCAATACAAGGAAACTGTTGAAAAGATGAGCACAGAAATGTTTCACATTCACACAAGCATGGTTGCTGCTAAATAAGAAGTTAGCAGATTAAAAAAGATAAATAAGAAGCTCGAGAGTGAGAAGCAAGAAACTGAATTGTTGCTAGTTGGCTTGAAGCTTTAAAACAAGAAAATGCTTATCTCAAGAACAAGCTCAAGTGTGCAAATGAAATTGAAGTAGTGTTAAAGGGGAAGCTAGAAAAGAATGAAGTAAAGATGAAATCTTTCATAAATGCATCTGAACTGGTCGAACAGTATCATGAGAAGAATAAGCCATGTGCAAATATTGCTATTGGCCTTGACTATGATGACATGTGTGACAAAAAGAAAACTGTAGGTGATAAAGGGAAAGCCAAGAAGACTGAGAATGCTCCAACCTTTTTGAAAGAGGTTAATGCACCTATATTGAAATCATGTGTAGTCAACTTCAGTGAAGAAGAATTGAGTATCAAGCAAGAAATTGCTAATCAAGATAAAGAGAAGAAAACTGAAGAATCAGTTCAGTCTTCCAATACTAAAGAGAAACTCATGAACAAACAAAGTCCCAAGACTCCTGTTTAAGAAACAAAAACTGAAGATGCAAGAAAGAGAAAGAAAAATATAAATGAGAAAATAGTGATAAACAAAAGCAATAATTTTGCTTATATTGCAAATGCTCCTAGAAAGAAGTGTGAAAAATATGGCTCTTCAAATCACCTAACTCACCTTTGTAAAAAAGGTTGTTAGCAAGCCAGCTGAAGCAACTTGCAAATACAATGAAGCAAATTCTAATGATCCCTATTCATTCTGTGATAAGTTTGTCTGCATTTCTTGTAACATGAAGGTAATGAAGAGTTGCCACAAACTGAGAATAGACCTTAAAAAATCAAGAAATGAGTCTACATCAGAAGGAAAACATGCACAACAATCATTGAATTCTGTTTCATCTAAAATTACTCATTCTACCTCTACTGAACAAGTTACCAAGAAGAAACTACCCAACACTGCTTGGGTTTCCAAACACACTTAAAACTCATTGTGTGCAGGGCTAGTGAAGAAAGTCATCTGGATCATAGACAGTGGATATTCCATGCATATGACTGGTGGTAGAGCCCTGCTATCACAGTTTGAGGAGTAAGCTGGCCCATTGATGACCTTTGGAGACAAAAATAAAGGATTCAAATGGGATATGGCAAGATTGTTTTGAAAATGTTGTCCTTAAATAATGTAGCACTGGTAGCTGATCTTGAAGTGAATCTTTTTAAAATTAGCATATTGTAGACAATAGTCTCAAGTCATATTCAACAAGAAGAATACACTATTATCATCATGAAAACCAGTGAAGTTGCTCTGAAGGGAGCAAAGAAATGAAGCTTGTTTGTTGAAGATTTTGACTCAACAAATAAGGATAGTATTTGTTGCTTATACACCAAGGTATCAGGAGAAATAAACAAGCCCATCTCATATATCTAGGTTTGATTGCACAACCTCAGGGGGAGTAAGAGGATCTTCAGATACTGGAAGGAAGCTCAACCTAGGACCACGGTATCCCAAGGGAATCAGTTATGGAGCTGTTGGACTCACAAATACAGATTTTGCTGGATAGAAGGTGTCAATTTTGTCTTTCAAAGACCTGTATCCTGATATTGCATTAAGCTCATTTTTGTACCAACAGAAAAATAAGTAGCCGACATTTTTACTTAACCTTTGGATGAAGCAACTCTCACTAGATTTGTAAGTGAAATTGAAATGCTTAATTCTTCATTATAAGGCAAGAACTCAACTAATATTTTGCAGCAGATTAATCTCCAGTAAATCAAAATTAATTTGATTAAATTGGAAATTAACTAAAATATGAATTATAAATATTTCAGAAATCTCTGCATATTTGTTTTTCAAATTCAATTAACTTGGAATTTGTCAAATTCTGAGTAAACTGCTTGGTTGTTAATTTACATCCTTAATATGTAAAATTAACACAAGGCAGAATTACAAAAACCAAAAGTATTTAGAGAACTGAGTTCTCCATAAGTATAAATTGACTTCTCGGCAAGTCATTTTAGGACTTCTCGAGTGAGTCCTCGATAAGTCAATTTACTGACTTCTTGAGTGACTTCTCGATAGGTTTAAAATGACTTGTCGATAAGTCCTTGTAGAGTTCTCTAATAGTGTTCATTCACAGAGTTCTCTACAAGTACAATTCTTGACTTCTCAAAGACTCGGAACTGAGATAATTTAAATTGATAAATTATTTTGGTAAAATACTTTTGGAAAATTTATTCTAATTTTATTTTGAATTTATTCAAGTAAAAGTTAAAATTAGTTCAGTCCAATTTTTGGACAAACTGGGTATTTATTTGACATTTCGATAAGTCAAGTTTGAGTTATATGTAAGAGTAATTTAAAATGACTTCTCGATAGACAAACTCCAAATATCTAATTTTTGAGTTCTCGACAAGTCATCTTCTTTTACTATAATACCCAGACTTCTCGATACATAATATTACTCACAGCTTTCGAGATCTAAAGTGACCTAGCTTTCAATCCAAAACCGTTTTCTCTCCCGTTTTTCATTCCTTCTCAGAAATTTCTCTTAACCATTCATTCTCATCAACCAACAATGGCCCAAAATGTTGCTAGGACATTTATTCCAGCGAAAGGAACCAACTATCTTGCTTTCACTGATGCAAACCAAGCTCCTGATAGTTTGAATCGTTTTTCATTCCTTCTCAGAAATTTTTCTTAACCATTCATTCTCATCAACCAATAATGGCCCAAAATGTTGCTAGGACATTTATTCCAGAGAAAGGAACCAACTATCTTGCTTTCACTGATGCAAACCAAGCTCCTGATAGTTTCAAGGGGTTTATGAAGCTGCTGTCTGAATCCTATCTTGCAAGTGCTTTGACTGCAAATCCAGTACAGTATCTAGACATCCTGCATGAATTCTAGACTACAGCTATAGTGAGAACTGATGTTAACAATAACTCTCTTTCTTTGGTGGTGACATGCATAATTGGAGGCCAACGAATAGAATTCAATGAACAAGATGTGAATAGAGCCTTGGGGCTGCCAACTGAGAATCTGGTGGAGGTACCAACTCCTGATAAGCTGACTGAGTTCATGGACTTCATCAATTATGGTGGTAGAATCAATATGTCAAGCTTAAACCAAACCAATCTAAGGAAGGAGTGGTCATTTATCTTTGACTCTGTAGTAAGGGTCTTTACTTGCAGAAAAATAGGATATGACAATATCTCAAGTGTTGTGCAAAAGCTGGTGTATTTAATTGCCCACAACAGACACCTGAATGTTGGTCTGCTGATCCTGGAAGAACTTGCAACCAGGTTGGTTATGCCTCTAACAGCTAAAGGTAAGGAAACTTTCTTTCCTAGATTTATTAGGTCCACTTTAAATAATAAAGTAGCTGACATACACCTACTGAATGGTATAGATAGTACTAAAATAGGCAACTGTAAGCAAGTGTCCAAAATAATACTTGACACACTTACTACAAAGAGTAAGGTGAATGTAAGTCTGAAAATCACTCTGTTTATGTTGGAGAGATTTAGGACTTATCCTTATCCTATGCCTGACATGAGATCCAATGCACAATCTAGTACAACCATGATTCCTGAACCTGTGGAAGTACAAACACAGGATTACCAACAAGGATCTTCCCATGCTGCAACCATTCTTTCACAACCTTTAGAAGCTAGGAAACCAACTACCTCATCTTCCCAAAATGGTGAGGTCAGTAAAAGGAAGAGAAAGGGGATTAGCCTAGTTGTGATAACTGAGAGTGGTGAGGAGAGAGCTGAAAAAGAACCACCTCTAGTCAAAAGATCAAAAAGGAGTAAACCAAATCAGCTGACCACTCTATCCTCCTCTACATCCTCTCAACAGGATGCAGTTGTAAAAACAACCAGAAGTGAGTTTGCACAGCCTGCACAAGAAGAAATTCAAGTGTATGGTAGGAGAAATAAGGAAGGCACACATTGTGAGAGCACATCTCTTGAAACTTCCTCATCTATTCAGGGGAGCTGCCAACACTCACAACTGAGCAACAATCTCTTTTATCTAATATTTCTTCTATTTCAGTTCCACTTGAATCCATTTCTTAAGTACACCAAAACTCAAGTGACTTAGCTCAAGAAGCTTTTCTCACCACCCAGACACCTCATTTAGATGGTGAGAGGCTACATGTTGGGGTAGACCTTGATGACACCATCACAAACATGGGGGATTCATCATTTTTTACTGAAGACCCCATGGATACCTCTAATGCACCTTCATGTGCAAAACAGTCTTCACATACTGAAAGGTTTGAGGGTAGTATTCCTGAGGGGGAGCTATCTAAATCCTCTCCAATTCAATTGGAGATTCCTTATGAAGGAATAACTCCCCTCATCACCCTAGCATAAACTGCCTCTGCAGTTGAAGCTAGGAGTACACTTGCCCATGATCCTGTCATGGGGGAGGCAAGCATAGCACATTCAAGTGCCAGTGTGTTGCAAGACACATAAGGGTTTGAGAATGGTGCACATGACAGTAACCCAGTAAGATCCCCTCCAATTCAATTGGAGATTCCCACTACAAGTGGAGGATAACACACTGTCAAAACCACATAGCAATATATGAGTCAAACTGTGATCTCAGTCACAGGAGTTTCTGATGAACCATACACCTCTCAACCTCAACAACCTCACATACTCTCTCAGTGTAGATGATCTACTAGTAGAGTAGATCTCTGGACTGGCCAACATCTCACAGCATCTTCTAACTTCAGACATGAGCAGCCAGGACTATCAGGCTATCATGTTTGCTTATAATGAAGAGGTTGAGGAACAAAAAGAGAAAATTGTCAATGATGTTGAGCCAGATGGGAATGTGGATGCATGGCTGTCTGATGACTTTGCCTTAGAGATGAATCAAGTTCTGGCCAGATTTCGAGAAGAATATGTTACTATTCTGAGCAGCAATGCAAGAGACTTGAATCCAGAAGCTGTCTATGATGCCATTACAGATGTATACAAAGCTCAGCTCAAAGCATTTCATCTGTTAGGTAAGACTCTTGAAATCAAACTTACTGGCCATGAAGACAGAATTAGGAAATTGGTAAATGAGAAAATGGACAAGATCATACCATCTCAAGAGCAGATCTCTTCTAAATTTAAACATTTTTCTAAGAAAATGACCAGGATGGATCTTGCCTCCATTGAGAAGGAAGTCAAAAATCTCAAACAATCGTTCACTAATCTCCATGAAATGATCCAGAACCAAATTACTCATTCAAATGAGACCAAGGTTCAGCTGGATCAACTTCACCAGAGCAGATTTAAGCCCTCAGCTTTGCTAATGGAAGGAATCAAAGAGGCTATAGAAGAACACTTTGGCACATCTAGCAGCTCTTATCAGCCTGGATCCACTTCAATAAATATGCAAATTCAGTCTCTACAGGGTCAAGTCACAGCATTACAAAACTCCAACTCCTCTCTCACTGCACAAGTTGAGGCTTTGACATCTCTTGTCAAAAACCAACAAACAGATATCCAAACTCTGGTGGATTCCCATAAGCATCTTCAAATGCAGAATTATAGCTTTAGGAGCCATCATGGGTAAACTCAACATACCACTACCTTCTTTCCTGAACAAGTAAGGCCTGAAATCCCTACTCCCTTTTTTATGCCTGTCAACAAGACTAAGGGGGAGATATAGGTTAGGTTGGCACAATCAAGGTCATCTCAACATCAAGTTCAGGGTGCTGGAAAGAAAATTAAAGAAGTTGATCTTGACAAAGAGAGACTTATTAGGTATGCTGAAGGACCTAATTTGAGCAGAGAGTTTGAAGAACTACTCAATGCTTTAAAAGCTTCTCTTAACAACAATCACTTCACATATAAAAAGTCCCCGGAAAAGACAATCAATTTCATAAGAGTGATAAAAGTCAACAAGGACAACTTTCTGGAAGACAGTATAATGGTTAATGCAAATGACTCAGGGACACAGATCTATGCAGGTGTCCCTCAATTGCCTTATCTCAAGGAGGGCATCTGAGTTAGATATCTTTATCAGAAAAGTTAGAGTTATAACTCGTGAAGATACCAAGCTACTGATTACACTGAAAGATGCTCAAGTAGCTGCCTTTTCTGAAGCATATCTTCATCCAAGCAAGGGTATATCATATATCTGTCCAATCAATAAATAATTCAGATTTTTCAATATCCCTAAACAATGTGTCAGGAGCAATGAAAAGCTTATCATGATCCTAGGAACTAGCTTAAAAGCTAAGAAAACAAGAACCATGATGATTTGGAAATGAAAAAGCTACTAAGAAGATATTTGGATAATGCAGAAGTCAACTTGACCAAAACTCAGTTTAACAGTGATGACTTGGATGATGATGAGCACAAGAAGAGTGATCAGAATCTTTCTAGCTCAAATCTGAGTCAGCCTAGTAAGCCATCTGGTAGCAAGGGTGGAGAGAAGAAGAATAAGGAGGATGACAAGAAAAATGAAGAGAAGAAGAGAAGAGGGGAGAGGAAGAGCAGAAAACCTCATGATGATTCAGGAACTCAGACAACCTTAAAAATCCAAATACAACCACCTCAAACCTTAGCTCAACCCACAACATCAACTATCTCTAACATCAAACCTTCCCAAACACCTAAGCCAAAATTTCTTTACAGCCAAACTGCCAGCTCCTTCCTAAAAATTCCAATCACCTCAAGCCTCACAAATCTCAAGAAAATAACAACCCTACTTTTAGCCAAACCTTCACTAAAATTCAAGCTTAAATATGTTGGGAGAAAGTCTAAGAAAGTCAAGCCTGTAAAGGAAGTGGAAGTCACTGAAAGGGGCATTTGTAAATACTTTAAAGAATCTGACTTTCTACCTCTAAATTGGTGCACCTCAGATGAAGACCATTTCCAACATCCAGTTGAGGAAATCGTTAAAATCTGGGTTGTATCCATGAGTGAAGTTAAAGTCTATTTTAAGGATGGTACATTCACTCTTCAAAATAAAAACTTAATGGATTCTTTGACTCCTGCAGAAATTAAGAGAGTGTTAAGTTTGTTAAAAGGCAAGGACACTGTTACAAGGACTTGGAGATCATCTTTGGCTGAATGATTGATTGAAAGGGAAGAAACAAATAAAAGAGATAAGGCTGAAGCTGAAGAAAGAAAAAGGAAACATGATGAAGAAATAGATATGTTTATAAAAAGATCAGAAGAGTTGAAAGTAAAAGGAATGAGTAGAATTTCTAAAGATGGTAGATTTCTAAACATCAAAGTTGGTGGATTCTCAAGATTCAGCTTAGAGTATTTGGACCAGGGTTACCCTAAGGTAGCAAGGCAAAAACTTGTGGAAGCTCTATGTGGACCACTCATCATAGAAGAACTTGAAATTCTTGATCACTTGAAGGATAAACTTAGAAAAAGTTGATGTAAAAACTGTCTTTACCTGATTCTTGTAATCTTGGAACCTGGTGAATCTTATGTTGTACAAGCTGTAATTCTATCAACCTTTATGTTTTAATTCTATCTTCCATCAGTTTTAAACTTGGGGTTAGTCTTGTTAACATGAATGAATTTGTGTGAAGCAATCTTCTCACAAATTGGGGGAGATTGTTGTAAAAGACATGTCTGTACTTTAACAAGACTAAGATAAACTGTCAACCCTAAGTAAGTTGTATTGTTATTTAAATTTGTATTTTGTACTTGTAACACTTAAAGCCTGTAAAAATGCAAAGGAGCAGACTGAAGTCTTTTTCCTAAAATAGTATCAAGCCTAAGGATTCTATCTGGAAGAAGATCATGCCTCAGAAGAATTTTGAAGAAGCTTGGAGTTGAATAAATCTGTTTGGAGAAAAATATTCTAAGTCAAGATCTCTACCGGTCACAGATTTAATGTTATAGAGAAGTCATTTGAGAACTCCAGAGAGTATTGACGGATGAACAATATCTACTCGACGGATGAGCAATATCTAATCGATGGATGAACTATATATCTACTCAATGGATGAGAAACATCTACTCGATGTATGAGCAATATCTACTCGACGGATGAGCTATATATCTACTCGCCGGATGAGCAATATTCATCGGGAGTGAAGAAGTCAGAAAAGCTACTCGAGAACTCAAGAACATATCGACAAGCCAATTCTAAAGAACTGAAGATTGGTGATATCGACAAGTCATTCCTTCATTAGAGAACTCAAAGTTATCGATAAGTCATAGTGAAGATATGAAGACTAGAAATCTCGACAAGCTGAAGACCTCTACAAGTCAAACTCAATATGGAGTGCTAGAGTTCTCGATAAGCCTATGTACTTATCGAGATGTCAAGTGTGCTACTAATTCAAACTGGAGATCTCGAGGTACAGTCTCAAAGTATGGAATTGCAGATCAGTTCAATATCCAAGATAAACAATCAACAAACAATCCAACAGCTGGATTGACAAGTCTACAAAAAGCAGCTTGAAGAGTATGTAAGATCAATGACAAAGATTAACTGACAGAGGAAGATTAAAGTAAACATGGGATGCTAAAGATATGCTAAGCCAGAAATGGAAGATCTGCTTTTCTATAAATAGAAATGACAAGTGACAGTTTAGAAAAGCTCATAGCATGTTTATTATCCACTGTATAAACTAGCAGTTAAATGAGTTATAAAGTTAACATTGGTCCTCTAGTTAGATGTAACAATTTAGGTAAAGTCTCTTGTATCACTCTCAAGAAAAAGCTGAGCTCTTTAACATCAAAGAGCTTAGAAATTTTATAGCAAAATATTCTTAATTTTTAATATAAACATTAAGTGAGTTTTGAAGATTTGTGTTCTTTATTTTATGCAAGTTTAATTTCTGCATGAACATTTTTCTATACAAGATTTAATTTACTTTGTTCAACCATTAACTTTCAAGAAAAGCCTAAAATCAGAAAAACACATTCACCCCCCCTCTATGTGTAAGTCATTACCTAACAACTGTCTCATTTCCGCTTGTGAAGATTTATCCGGAGGAGTAGCAGGGAACACATTAGAGACACTATCAGGAGTCTTTTGTGAGCTAGAAGATTTATCTGAATCTTGAGAAGAACCTAAAGAGTTAGCAGAAGACTGCGATGGACCTGGAGAGTCTTGACTGCCCAATTTGTCAAAATGAGACTGACTCTTTTCAGAATGAGACTATCTCATTTGGAAATGAGACGATTGATCAACAGTGTCTTCGTCAATTTGAGATATATTGCTTGAAGATTCATTGAAAGCAATATTTATGGATTCTTCTACTTTGTTCTTGACATAATTAAAAACTCGATAAGCCTTGCTTGTTGTAGAATAACCCAAGAAGATTTTTTTCGTAGATTTTGCATCGAACTTGCCTCGGTTATTTTGATTATCTAAAATAAAACACTTGGAACCAAATACTCGAAAATAACTAATGTTAGGAGTCTTTTTCTTAAGCAATTCATAAGGAGTTTTAAGCAATATATGACGAATAAGAACTCTGTCAAGAACATAACATGATGTATAAAAAGCTTCAGCCCAAAAATTACGAGGAAGCTTACTCTCATGTAGATGAGTTCTTGCTGTCTCCTGTAAAGTTCTGTTTTTGTGTTCAACAACTCCATTCTGCTGAGGAGTTATAAGAGCGGAAAACTCATGAGTAATTCCCTTGGACTTGCAACAAGTTATGAAATCCTTTTCGAATTCACCTCCATGGTCACTACGGATAGTCTTGAGCTTATATGAATACTTAGTTTCAAGGTTAGTAATAAGATCTTTAAATTCAACAAAAATTTCATCCTTAGTACATAAAAATAATACCCATGTAAAACGTGAGTAATCATCAACTATGACAAATGCATAATTTTTACCTCCAAGACTTACATACCTTTCAGGACCGAAAAGATCTAGGTGAAGAAGCTGCAAAGGATCAGTTGTTGACACACGATTCTTAGCAATAAAAGATATTTTCACCTGTTTTCCTAGCTGACATGCCAAGCAAGGTTCAACCTTCTTGTATTTCAGCTTGGGCAGACCTCGTACCAGACCATGAGAAGATATCTTTCGAAGAAGATCCATGTGAACATGACCTAGACATCTATGCCAAAGATTCTGCTGTTCTTGAACAGTAGCAAGACAAATTTTCTTCTGCTCTTCATCAAAATCTAACACAAAAATATTCCATTTTCTTTTGGCAACTAAAGCAAACTCATTAGATTGAGTACCAATATAACATACATCTTTATCTAAATTAACTTTATGACCAACATCAGTAAGTTGACTTACACTAATCAAATTATATTTTAAACCATCAACTAGACAAACATTAGAAATAGCAAACCTGTCATTTCCAATAGTTCCTTTACCAATAATACGAACGGTGTTAGAATCACCAAGTGTAACTAAACCTCCCTCCTTAGCCACAAGTGAGAGAAACTTGGTTTTATCACCGGTCATATGGCGAGAACATCCACTATCGATTATCCATTCATTACGTGGAACATGGACCTTCAAGCATACCTGTAAAAGTTGCTTTATCTCTTAGGTACCCACTTAACTTTGGGTCCTTGTAATAACCCCAATTTTTGAGAAATTTTTGAAACCCTTATGAATAGTGTTTTTGCTGAACGAGAAAACTTTTCATGCCACGCTATGTAGGGGTTCTGTCATTGATCTTATGAGATATTATTAGTACTCTATGAAGTATATAAGTGTATGTAAAGATCGTCAGAATCCAATTCCGAACACTTTGGTTTTTCCCGGAAATCCACAAGATACGGAGAAAATTGAGTATAAGGTAACAGGATAAAAAGGATTTAAATTAAAGGATTATAATAGAGGATCATAAAAAGGAATATAATGTATTGAGAAAGGTTAAGGGAACCTAAGTAATAAGATCCCGGGTATGATCCTTCAAACGATAAACGAGAACGAAAGTTAAGCGAACCGTACAACAGATCAGCGGTCATTAGGCAAACGATTAGGAAGCTAATCAAAGGGATTAATGGGAGTGATGTCATCCAACCAATAGAAAGAAGACAAGGAAGGAAGGATGACATCATGTGGATGATATAAGCATGACATGGGAAGGAGAAGGTGTGGTGGCTTTGTAACCACACAAATCCAAGGGCAAGAATGTAATTTACTAAATCAAAAACAAAACCAAATCAACCAACCAAAAAAATCAAGACAAGGCAAAACACAAAATTTTTCTTCTTCTTCATGAAGCTCTCGGGTTCTTTTCTTAAATTTTGAAAGTCCAAGCTCCTCCACTTGTTATTTTCCAAGGTAATTATCCTAGCTTCTCCTAGTTAAGTTACATACTTCCTATAAGTTTAAGCTTCTAAATCCAAGCCAATCTTTTTCTATAAATCATCAAAGAAGATGGTGAATAGTGTTTTCAAGAACTAAAATTTGTGTTCTTGAAGTTTTGTTTAGATTAAGCTTGGATAAGGGCTTTAAAGATGATTCCAAGCCATCCCCTTGATTCTCCACTCTCCAAGGAAGGTATAATCTCTTAACCAAGCTTTGTTATTGAAAGTTAAGAGTATAAAATGAGTATTAGAGTTCATGAGAGGCTTGATGATTGTGTATGTAGAGATTAATGGGTTTTGGGTTGTTTTTGAAGTTGTAAATCTTGGTTGTTGATTAATGAACTTAAGTGTAGTTTAAATTCATGATAAAGAATAGTATAAATGGTTAATGTGGATTTGTTGGGATTGTTATGATGTGATAAGGATGGATGTTGGTTGTATGTTGGATTTGAGGTTGGTTTGTGGTTGGTTTTGTATGGTTTAAAAATGGGAAATCGCGTAAACATAGCCGTCGTAATGTCCGATTTTCTTTGGACTGTTTTGTGCATAGCATTAGGACCCGAGAACCCCCTGCTAGATTGTGACCACTGCCATGTTTAGATAGCTCATGTTACGAGCTTCGTTTTGATATGTAGTTCGTTCGATTCCGATTTACGGTTTAGGAGAAACGACCGTTTCAAGTAACGGCGTTTCGCGAACGAAACTTTTTCCCTCGCCTTATTTTGGAATGTAGGTTAAAGACCAAAAAGGGTTAATTAATGTATGAAACATTTATGGTAAGTGTGTTAGGCAGTTGGTAAGTCATTCGCGAAGGAATCGCGTTAAAACTCGTAAAGGTCAAGTTATTAAAAATGGTGGAGCCGAGGGTACCCGAGTGACTTAAGCGAATCGGTGAGCGTAAAACTAGCATTAGAGTCTAAGTTAGTTAAAGCATAGACTTACAAGTGATTTTGGTTTAATTCCAACTTACTTGTTGTTTATAGGTTGCCAGACTCGTCCCGAGCCTTTCTCACCCCCAAGTCGCTCAGGCAAGTATTCTATCCGATACACTGTTGTTGTGATGTAAATGTATGTATATGCATTATCTTGTGATATTGCATGATTGTTATTTAGCAAATGTTGCGATATATTGTAGCATGTGATATGGTATATATGCATGCCTGTTTTATATTCTTGAGATATATATCTGTTGGTTTATTTGATAATACCTATGCTAGAGGATAGTTGTATCTTGCATATACCCTTAGTATAGGGACCCAAGGGTGAAAATATTTTCTAAAACCGGGAGTCGAGGATCCCGAGTAGATTTTATATGGATATGGATATATATATATATATATATATATATATATATTTATATATATATATGGTTATAGTTTTCCAAACTATTAATCGAATAAGGTTTATTCGATAACTTTAAACTTCATTTTATTATTGAATATTATTTGAATATTCATCTGAGGATGTATGACTCCTTTCTTTTATTTAATGAATATTATTTATAATATTCATTCGAGGTATTATGACTCAGCTTATTTTATTTATTGAATATTATTTGAATATTCATTTGAGGATCTATGACTCCGATTATTTGCTGAGATATATTCTTTAATTTATTAAAGAATAAGGTGTCAATAATCAAACTTATTTTCGATTATTCAAATAAAGATAATACTTTCATATAAGTATATCTTGGGTTATTTAATACTCGTTTCAAGTATAAATTTAATACTTCTACTTCAATTATTTTTATAAAGATTATTCTTTATGGGAATATTATTTAATTAATAATATTCAGATATTTTCTAATATTCTGGGGACTGATTTACTTCATTAAATCAGTCTTACTCCAAACACTCTTTAAAGTGTTTTCGAGTCTTCAAAATGATTTTTAAAAGTCAGAGCGGATCCCAAAACTCATTTTTATATTTAAGATCTTCCTTTTTAAAGGGGATTTAAATACTCGCTCAAAAACCTGGGGAGTCCGGCTCGGTGGTGTGTTTTATATTCGCAACAAGGTTGCTGTCTTGGTAAAAGAGTTTTTTTGATTACTTACCCAATATTCGGGAAGTAAAATTCTTGGAACAAGTTAATCCATTAACAGGCATCGCCTGGGAAATATCGGTGAGTTTTCCTTTCCAACTAGGTACGACTTCTTGGTGGAGCCGTATCAACAAGTTTCTACTTGGGGAAAGGGGGAAACGAGCTTTACGTTTCAGAGTCATGGATTTCATCTGAACTAGGAGTGGCGTAAGTGGCCGAGTAGCGCCGGCCCAGCCTTATTATATTGGCCCAAATGGCCTGGAAGTTCCGCTAAGGCGGTCCATTCCTTAGGAGTTCAGTGTTCGGTTGACAAGTAAATCCGACAGGTTCTCCTCTACATGTAGAAAATGGTGGGGTTGTACTACTACGACTGATCATCGTAAGTGGTCTTCCTGGCGCGGCAAACTCCCGTAATGAGTTCATCATCCAATTGGATAATTTCTGCAACACTACCCAGAGCACTTCGATGGAAAGGCTACAGTTGGGCGATTGTTGAGTGTTGGCAGGGTCAAGTTTTCATAATGATGTTTACATCAAATGAAGTATCTCGTAACTTCATTTTATTTTGATAATATTTTAAAGATTTAATCTATTCAAATCTTGTCTTATAGTCTCATCTATGTGATGAACTTTTGAAGCTAATTTATAACTTGAACGGTGGTAGTTCAAGTAGTATTGGGAAAGATATAAGTATATTGGGGTATCTTGTAACTTCATCTTTTAAACTTATATCTAATTAATAATTGTCTTATGAATGACAAAGATTTTCAGAAAAACGTTGAGACAAGGTTAGATATATGAGATCACCTTGCAACGATATTTTTATACAGTTATACACTGGGACTTTGTGTATATTATGCATGGAAGAGGACTTCCAATATTTTGAAAAGTATATATGTATATATACTGAATATTTTTGCGACTTCATCGCATTAAGATATCAAACTTGGTTTATTTCTTTTGACCAAGACTTTCATGAGTATTATGAGTAGGCTCATATATTGTAAATCATTATACATATTATTTTGGTGGGCTTGCTGCTCACCCTTGCTTTCTTCTTTCATCACACAACAACAGTTAGGAAAGATGGCCAGACTCCAGCAGACCCAGCGCAAGCGCGTGGGAAGCATCCCGCGTCTTCCCGATGATGTTGTGGCTGCTATAGCTGCAGAGGTAGATCTATTGGTAGATCAGGCATTCTATTTTTGAGAATCAATTATGTATAATTATAACTTGTGACAGATAATGGCAATTAACTGTAAATTTATCAAGTAATCATTTTGGGTTGTAATAACTTTTAAATTGTGGATTCAAAGACTTGTACTTATTTAAATTTCATCTCTGAGACTATAACGGGTTGTGGTGTGTGTTAGTGTGGGGTCACAGCATAAGGTTATTTATTAATTAAGTGAAGTGATATTGTGGAAAGAAAGACCGTGACGACCCGGATCCCCGACCCCGGATCTGGGGGTGTTACAGAAATGGTATCAGAGCTAAGCGTTATAAACCTCAGAGATGATGGGACGTTAAGATAATAAGTTAACTAAGATAATAAGAACTCTTGCCAAGTTCATAGTCGGGCTACCTAACGTAGCACTGACAGTTAAAACCCTTATGGGAACCCTTATAAATATCGTGATAGGAGCGTAGTTCGTTATCGTATATGGTAGCGGGACTCCGAACCCTGAGGTTGAGGAGCAACATCGCGATGATGTGTTATTACTCATTGGAGATCAAATTATGGATCCAATAGAGCGTCCTAACGCAGGACCGGATGATGTTGATATTGAGGAGGTAGCGGTTGAGGAGGTTGTCCTAGAAGGGATAGTTGTTGAGGAGGATCCCAAGGAGGATCCTGGTAAGATTGGATAAAGGACCACTGATGAATTGATGACCATGGTTAGGGCAACTCCCAGAGGTAGGATTGGCCGGTCACTACCGGAGGTTCGTTCAAGTTGTAAAGATAGTAGCCCCTTTAACGCGGCTTACTCGTAAGACTGAGAAGTTCGAATGGACAGAGAAATGCGAGAACAGCTTTCAAGAACTGAAGCAGGGGTTGGTGATGGCCCCTATGCTGGCATTGCCGGATGGAAAAGGTGATTTTGTGAAGTGTAGTGACGCTTCGCACAAGGAATTAGGGTGCTTCTTATATAGCACAGCAAGATAATCGCGTCTGCGTCAAGATAATTAAGGGAATTTAAAATTCGATATCCCCACCCATGAGCTTGGGCTCGTGGCAATAGTTTTACCCTAAAGATTGGAGGCACTACTTGTATGGAGAGAAGTGCGAGAATTACCTAAGCCATAAGTGCTCTAGTACACTCTTACGTAGAAAGAGCTCAACATATGCCAGAGGAGGCAGTTAGAGCTAATCAAGAATAATGATTGGGAGATTCTTTATCATTCGGGGAAAGCCAATGTGGTGGCTGATGCCCTTAGTAAAAAGGAGAGACTCAAGATGATAATGTCTTTGGGAGAGTTTATAAGAGATTTTGGAAATAGTAGTGAAGGTAACCGGAGCCGGTACCGAAAAGCTGTTTGAGATTGCAATAGAGACCGAATTATTGGAAAAGAGCATACGGTGCCAGAGAAAGGTGATGAATGAAGGCAGAGAGCCAACAAATAAATATGAGATTAATACCGAGAAAGATGATAAGGGAATAATGAGGTATTCCTATAGAATTTGGGTTCCGAAAGTTCAAGAGCGTAAGGATGAGAACTTAGATGAGAGCCATAGTTTGAGGAATAAGATTTAGAGCAAACCCTGAACGTGATAGTCAGGGAGGTCGCCATCAAGATAGAAGGAACCCATGACATAATGGAGTGAAAAATGAGGATTTTAAATTAAAAGATGACCCCAATTATGGGGAGTAGGATGAAACATTTCATACTAAGGAAACAAAAAGTCGAGCGAGATAAGGAGACCCGAGACGGTACTCCTATACGGAAATTCATGGACCTGTCTAAAGAGAACTTAGACTATTATCCCCAACCACCACCCTGAGGAGACAGTGCGGTGGGAAATTCTTTCAGGACCTTTAAATCGCTAAGCTCTCAGAGTTCCAAGGAACAAGCTGACCCAGTCGAGGCAAGAGCCTGGCTAAAGGAAATATAGGAATCATTTGAGATTCTAAATGATTGACGAATCACAAAAGACTGTTTTTATCACTTACCCTCCTAAGAGAGAGGCCACCCGCCGGTAAAAGGCCAAGGAAGGCACGGAGCAAGAGATTATAATAAACTGATTTAAGTTCAGTCAATTGTTTTCAGGAAAGTACTTCCCAAGGTTATGTAGATAGTGTAAAAGCTTTAAAGCCAGAACAAAGGCAGACGAGTATGATGAATTATGAATCTAAGCTGTAAAAGTTGTTAAGATTCGTTCTGAAGACGCGAATCCAGAATGACGGGATATTTGAAATCAATGCTTATGTTGTGTTGGTTCATGAAATAATGATAAGAGAAAGGAAAATAAAAAGGAATTAAAGTGGAAAGGAATATAAAGGCAACAGAGTTTGAGGAATGATAAGGGAGTTGGGTATGAGGAAACCCTAAAGACTCATATTAATAGAAATAGAAAAGTATATGATCGTCAGGATGAGGGTGATTCACCATGAGTTAAAGTTGACGGTTGAAGGCATAAGAGATGCATATATTTTATCCCCTTTAAGTTGGGAGGATTCGAGGAAACATTGAGATAGTTCGAAGGATAAACAATGAGACGCGGATAGACTGAGGAGACAAGGAAGTAAGAAATTAGGAAAATTGGATAAAGGAAGTGACCTTCAAGAATGTGAAGTGTAAGACCGGTGGCTTGATACCCAGAAAGGGAGACGCCAGGTATGAAAGATATCCCAACATTGAGATGACTGTTGAGATAAATAAAAGAGGTAAATGAGTAGTTAGAACTAAAAGGTTCACGTTGAACACGACAAACATCTTCTAGAACATCCCTATTATCATTACTGAATCAGGCAAGAAAAGCGGATAACCGTTCTTATCTTTTGGAGGCCATATTGATTGACCTCATTTTGAATACAGATGTTATTGTGAAATTAGGCATATATTATCGAGGTGGGAATGATTGAATAAGATACCCTTATCAGGGATATATGACTTGATTTATCCATGGATGGATGCAGGTACCTTTTAAAGGTGGAATTAAGGCTAGAACATCGGTAACTTAAAATGAATCCTAGGGGAATGCATAAAGGTTTGCATTTCACCCTTAATAGGGACGGTATGAGTTTTGACAGTATGATTTGGAAAGGGTTAAGGTAACAATAACCTTTAAGAATTCGTGGAGAAATTTTCAGAAGTATATAGACAATGGTTCTAGTAATAGTAAATGGTGTTTTGATATGCCCTGTATCTAGGGAATACAGGAGGAACGATTCAAGGATAACCTTAGAGGTTTTACAAGGAGAAAGGTAATATTCAAAAATTCTCAAGAATAGAAATGTTGATAAAGGAAATATGACGTAATTATGATGTTGCCAAGTGGGGCACGTGTTAAACCACGAGAAAGTATGGATCGAACCAGTAATGGTCGAAATTGTTCAGGGCAATTAGGACTTAAGATAAAAGATGTTCTAATTATGATTGAGAGTCAGTCATGACAGTGATTAACCTCTAAAGACTGAGGCAATAACTTATGGAAAAAAAAAATGGTGATTTTTTTTTTACTCATCAGATTTTAAGGAAAGCATTTTCACATAAGCTGTGATTGAAATAAGGTAGAAAATTTATTTGGAGGTGGTTAAAATGACATTGACTGTAAGGAAATTTTACTATCAGGAAAGGCTAAAGAGGTGGCCGACACTTTAAAGGTAAGAGGATAATTATAGGCGCTTGTGCCAAAAGAATATAGTGATGATGGTTAAAACAGTGAAGGTTGTATTATGGTTTGGAAGATTGACATTCCTCCTGATGACTGTGCAATACCCAACCGTAATAGTAGTTGGTAAAGGTTTAATTCGTGTAATCTCCATGAACGGGCTATCTATCTTAGAAGGTCCTATCTTGAGATAAGCCAAGACCATGTTTCAAAAAGGACTAGATGAACCCTTGAGTTAAGTCTTCTATTTAGGGCGTATGATTAAGAATGGTATTAACCTGCTATCTTTGCTTTGATTGAAACTCTTCTGCACTTTTATCTACTTCATGTCATGTATGTATGTCAGGATCAGGAGTGTTCTTCATGAATCATGAATGGTGATTATGTTACCTCCTTAGAAGGATTTGATACGACATGTATGGACTCCGTATGGTTAGATATTAAGATTTTATGGAAAGGTGAATGACGACAGTAGGTCAGTGGTGGACCATAGTAATGCAGTAATGATTCTGCGAGTAATGAGTTGATTACAACCGTGAGAGTTGTATTGGAATGGGTGTTGAGATTGAGTACCACTAATCGGGTCATGGTAGTGTATAAGTTATCATTGATAGAACATTGATAGACTAATTAAGTAGAGTATCTACCTATTGAATATTTATTCTTTCTTATCAATAGAGAGTCATATTATTATACGAGGAAGGTTACGGTGCAAGCATAGAATTCTAGTAACGATGATGTCTAGAATGAGATCCCAGATTCGATTTTCGATGTCGAGGGAGTTTCAAAGGTAATTGTGTATAAGCTCGAGGAAGAGCATGGGTCCATAGAATGATGGACGGGATAGCGAAAATATTTAGGCACGTGAAATGCGATGCTATAATACTTGATGTTGATTAAATACATACATGTTTTGTTCTTCTATGACAAACCTCTATAGTTCAGAGGTAGGTTCCAAGCCAGATATTTTGTGGCAGTATATTTTTTTTTTATATATACAATTCTCTTCAGTTCGTTCTTTTCTCTTCTTTTCATTTCATGTAAGCTGAGAAGAACAACCCTTCCAGAAGGGGAGGTATTGCCGAATGACTATCTATCTTTGTGATAGAAGCCTAGTAGGGTACCATCTATTGTTTAGTTGCTTGTCAAGTACTAAAGGCTGGCCACCTTCTGTACTAACTATGCGATATAACAAGTGTTCATGATCATAGTGATCTCTCAACAAATTCCTTTAATTCTATTTGATTGATCAAATTTTGGAAAATAGAAACAGCTGAAAAAGGAGTAATAAAGTTGTGGTAGTATTCGGAATGGAAACACATTCGTGATACTAAGGTTGACGTGGTTATTAAAAGGTTATAGAACGCTAACGAGCAAAAGTATAACCAGTATAATATTAGGAACGGAAGGTAGTAGTGATTACGAACTGGAAAAGAATGGGTATTGAGAAGTAAAAGCTTTAATGTTAAAAGCTATAATGAGAGTCTGTGCAATAGACTTGAAAGAATTTGGAATGATCACTTAATTCGGATTGAGTTATCTTACGACAATAGATCATATGTCATTATCGAGATGTCGCCTTATGAGATCCTTGAGGGAAGACAATGTCGATCTCCCTTATGTTAGGATGAAGTTGTAGAGCGCAAGATACTCGGACCCGCAGTAGTCCAAAAGATCAAGGATATGATAGATCTAATCAGAGGACGGCTGGTAGTAGCCCAAGATGGGAACATGAAGTATGTTGATTTGACACGAAAGGACAAGGAATAGGAAGTGGGGACCTAGTATTGTTATAGGTATTCCCTTGGAAAGGAAGGATGAGGTTCGGAAAGAAAGGGAAGCTAAGTCCACGAATTGTTGGACCCTTGGATATATTACGACATATTGGGAAGATAGCATATGAGCTAGCCCTACCCCCGAATATGTAGCAAGTTCATAATGTGTTCCAAGTATCAATGTTAAGAAAATGTAATTCGGATGCCAGATAAATAGGGGCATATGAGCGCATAGGCATGCGACCAGACATAACCTATAGGGAGTAACCAGAAAGGGTTATAGATCGAAAAGAGACAAGTGCTTAGGAGAAGGGTTATCAAACTAGTCAGAGTTTGGTGGTAGAACCATAATGTGGGAAATTGACTAGAGAGTTAGAAGGCACAATGCTAGAAAAGCATCCCCAACTGTTTTCTATCTGATTCCGGGACGGAATCCTTTTAAGGAGGGGAGACTGTAATAACCCCAATTTTTGAGAAATTTTTGAAACCCTTATGAATAGTGTTTTTGCTGAACGAGAAAACTTTTCATGCCACGCTATGTAGGGGTTCTGTCATTGATCTTATGAGATATTATTAGTACTCTATGAAGTATATAAGTGTATGTAAAGATCGTCAGAATCCAATTCCGAACACTTTGGTTTTTCCCGGAAATCCACAAGATACGGAGAAAATTGAGTATAAGGTAACAGGATAAAAAGGATTTAAATTAAAGGATTATAATAGAGGATCATAAAAAGGAATATAATGTATTGAGAAAGGTTAAGGGAACCTAAGTAATAAGATCCCGGGTATGATCCTTCAAACGATAAACGAGAACGAAAGTTAAGCGAACCGTACAACAGATCAGCGGTCATTAGGCAAACGATTAGGAAGCTAATCAAAGGGATTAATGGGAGTGATGTCATCCAACCAATAGAAAGAAGACAAGGAAGGAAGGATGACATCATGTGGATGATATAAGCATGACATGGGAAGGAGAAGGTGTGGTGGCTTTGTAACCACACAAATCCAAGGGCAAGAAGGTAATTTACTAAATCAAAAACAAAACCAAATCAACCAACCAAAAAAATCAAGACAAGGCAAAACACAAAATTTTTCTTCTTCTTCATGAAGCTCTCGGGTTCTTTTCTTAAATTTTGAAAGTCCAAGCTCCTCCACTTGTTATTTTCCAAGGTAATTATCCTAGCTTCTCCTAGTTAAGTTACATACTTCCTATAAGTTTAAGCTTCTAAATCCAAGCCAATCTTTTTCTATAAATCATCAAAGAAGATGGTGAATAGTGTTTTCAAGAACTAAAATTTGTGTTCTTGAAGTTTTGTTTAGATTAAGCTTGGATAAGGGCTTTAAAGATGATTCCAAGCCATCCCCTTGATTCTCCACTCTCCAAGGAAGGTATAATCTCTTAACCAAGCTTTGTTATTGAAAGTTAAGAGTATAAAATGAGTATTAGAGTTCATGAG
Source organism: Apium graveolens (assembly GCF_009905375.1). Lineage (NCBI taxonomy): Eukaryota > Viridiplantae > Streptophyta > Magnoliopsida > Apiales > Apiaceae > Apium > Apium graveolens. Next base: position 128,028,076 of record NC_133655.1, read on the forward strand.
AGGCTTGATGATTGTGTATGTAGAGATTAATGGGTTTTGGGTTGTTTTTGAAGTTGTAAATCTTGGTTGTTGATTAATGAACTTAAGTGTAGTTTAAATTCATGATAAAGAATAGTATAAATGGTTAATGTGGATTTGTTGGGATTGTTATGATGTGATAAGGATGGATGTTGGTTGTATGTTGGATTTGAGGTTGGTTTGTGGTTGGTTTTGTATGGTTTAAAAATGGGAAATCGCGTAAACATAGCCGTCGTAATGTCCGATTTTCTTTGGACTGTTTTGTGCATAGCATTAGGACCCGAGAACCCCCTGCTAGATTGTGACCACTGCCATGTTTAGATAGCTCATGTTACGAGCTTCGTTTTGATATGTAGTTCGTTCGATTCCGATTTACGGTTTAGGAGAAACGACCGTTTCAAGTAACGGCGTTTCGCGAACGAAACTTTTTCCCTCGCCTTATTTTGGAATGTAGGTTAAAGACCAAAAAGGGTTAATTAATGTATGAAACATTTATGGTAAGTGTGTTAGGCAGTTGGTAAGTCATTCGCGAAGGAATCGCGTTAAAACTCGTAAAGGTCAAGTTATTAAAAATGGTGGAGCCGAGGGTACCCGAGTGACTTAAGCGAATCGGTGAGCGTAAAACTAGCATTAGAGTCTAAGTTAGTTAAAGCATAGACTTACAAGTGATTTTGGTTTAATTCCAACTTACTTGTTGTTTATAGGTTGCCAGACTCGTCCCGAGCCTTTCTCACCCCCAAGTCGCTCAGGCAAGTATTCTATCCGATACACTGTTGTTGTGATGTAAATGTATGTATATGCATTATCTTGTGATATTGCATGATTGTTATTTAGCAAATGTTGCGATATATTGTAGCATGTGATATGGTATATATGCATGCCTGTTTTATATTCTTGAGATATATATCTGTTGGTTTATTTGATAATACCTATGCTAGAGGATAGTTGTATCTTGCATATACCCTTAGTATAGGGACCCAAGGGTGAAAATATTTTCTAAAACCGGGAGTCGAGGATCCCGAGTAGATTTTATATGGATATGGATATATATATATATATATATATATTTATATATATATATGGTTATAGTTTTCCAAACTATTAATCGAATAAGGTTTATTCGATAACTTTAAACTTCATTTTATTATTGAATATTATTTGAATATTCATCTGAGGATGTATGACTCCTTTCTTTTATTTAATGAATATTATTTATAATATTCATTCGAGGTATTATGACTCAGCTTATTTTATTTATTGAATATTATTTGAATATTCATTTGAGGATCTATGACTCCGATTATTTGCTGAGATATATTCTTTAATTTATTAAAGAATAAGGTGTCAATAATCAAACTTATTTTCGATTATTCAAATAAAGATAATACTTTCATATAAGTATATCTTGGGTTATTTAATACTCGTTTCAAGTATAAATTTAATACTTCTACTTCAATTATTTTTATAAAGATTATTCTTTATGGGAATATTATTTAATTAATAATATTCAGATATTTTCTAATATTCTGGGGACTGATTTACTTCATTAAATCAGTCTTACTCCAAACACTCTTTAAAGTGTTTTCGAGTCTTCAAAATGATTTTTAAAAGTCAGAGCGGATCCCAAAACTCATTTTTATATTTAAGATCTTCCTTTTTAAAGGGGATTTAAATACTCGCTCAAAAACCTGGGGAGTCCGGCTCGGTGGTGTGTTTTATATTCGCAACAAGGTTGCTGTCTTGGTAAAAGAGTTTTTTTGATTACTTACCCAATATTCGGGAAGTAAAATTCTTGGAACAAGTTAATCCATTAACAGGCATCGCCTGGGAAATATCGGTGAGTTTTCCTTTCCAACTAGGTACGACTTCTTGGTGGAGCCGTATCAACAAGTTTCTACTTGGGGAAAGGGGGAAACGAGCTTTACGTTTCAGAGTCATGGATTTCATCTGAACTAGGAGTGGCGTAAGTGGCCGAGTAGCGCCGGCCCAGCCTTATTATATTGGCCCAAATGGCCTGGAAGTTCCGCTAAGGCGGTCCATTCCTTAGGAGTTCAGTGTTCGGTTGACAAGTAAATCCGACAGGTTCTCCTCTACATGTAGAAAATGGTGGGGTTGTACTACTACGACTGATCATCGTAAGTGGTCTTCCTGGCGCGGCAAACTCCCGTAATGAGTTCATCATCCAATTGGATAATTTCTGCAACACTACCCAGAGCACTTCGATGGAAAGGCTACAGTTGGGCGATTGTTGAGTGTTGGCAGGGTCAAGTTTTCATAATGATGTTTACATCAAATGAAGTATCTCGTAACTTCATTTTATTTTGATAATATTTTAAAGATTTAATCTATTCAAATCTTGTCTTATAGTCTCATCTATGTGATGAACTTTTGAAGCTAATTTATAACTTGAACGGTGGTAGTTCAAGTAGTATTGGGAAAGATATAAGTATATTGGGGTATCTTGTAACTTCATCTTTTAAACTTATATCTAATTAATAATTGTCTTATGAATGACAAAGATTTTCAGAAAAACGTTGAGACAAGGTTAGATATATGAGATCACCTTGCAACGATATTTTTATACAGTTATACACTGGGACTTTGTGTATATTATGCATGGAAGAGGACTTCCAATATTTTGAAAAGTATATATGTATATATACTGAATATTTTTGCGACTTCATCGCATTAAGATATCAAACTTGGTTTATTTCTTTTGACCAAGACTTTCATGAGTATTATGAGTAGGCTCATATATTGTAAATCATTATACATATTATTTTGGTGGGCTTGCTGCTCACCCTTGCTTTCTTCTTTCATCACACAACAACAGTTAGGAAAGATGGCCAGACTCCAGCAGACCCAGCGCAAGCGCGTGGGAAGCATCCCGCGTCTTCCCGATGATGTTGTGGCTGCTATAGCTGCAGAGGTAGATCTATTGGTAGATCAGGCATTCTATTTTTGAGAATCAATTATGTATAATTATAACTTGTGACAGATAATGGCAATTAACTGTAAATTTATCAAGTAATCATTTTGGGTTGTAATAACTTTTAAATTGTGGATTCAAAGACTTGTACTTATTTAAATTTCATCTCTGAGACTATAACGGGTTGTGGTGTGTGTTAGTGTGGGGTCACAGCATAAGGTTATTTATTAATTAAGTGAAGTGATATTGTGGAAAGAAAGACCGTGACGACCCGGATCCCCGACCCCGGATCTGGGGGTGTTACAGTCCTTGTAGGTTAGTATCACATATCTTATATAAATGTCTATCTGATTTCTTAATCCACATCTGAACAATATTAACTGAGGCATGAGTAGATTTATATCTAGTAGACGATCTATAAGATGAGTCAGAAGAGTGGCCCTTGATACCACATAATCTAGATTTGGAAGTAGTGTGACCTGATTTGCCACAATCTCGATATTTCTCATAAGGCATCTTGTATTTCATTGGAGCTCGCTTGTAACCACCTTGAAATGCACGTTTCTTGATTGATTCACATCCTAATCCTCCTTTATCAAGAGAATGTTTTTGTTTAGCAAGTAAAGCATTCAGAGTTCCTTCACCATGAAAACTCTTTGCTAAATCTTTTTCAAGTTGTGGCACTTTCTACTTCAGTTCAGGAACCAAAAGATCATGAGCACTGTCTCTTTTGACAGTTTCTGGATCAACAGAGACTGACTCTTTCTTCAAGGCTTTAAGACATACATCCTTCATCTCAATCTCATTCTTGAGATATTGATTTTCTTCAGTAAGCTTAGATATCTTTTCAACCAAAGATTTATTTTCAACAACTAGTGTTTCATCTTTCATAGGATCATCCATTTCACTGAGAACTTCACTCAATGCTTGTTTCAAATAAGCATTCTTTTCTTTTAACTTTCTATTCTGAGCCTGCAAGGTTAGTACAGTTTGAGATACATTAGAATGTTTACTATATTGAACATTTTGTACCTCATCGTTGTCACTGGAACTGTCTTCGAGTCCAACAAAACATAGTTGAGCCACTTCATCATCTGAATCGATCTCAACATCAGACTTCTCATCACTCCAAGTGACCAATGCTTTCTTTTTGTTCTCCAGCTTGTAGCAGTCCTTTTTGAAATGCCTTTTATTTCCACATTCAAAGCATGTATCCTTGCTTTGATTTGCTTTATTCTCCTTGCTAGCATTAGATTTGAAGTCCTTATTTGGAAACTATGACTTCATAGGTCGTTTAGAGGCATTCCGTTTGGCAAGAAATTTATGAAACTTCTTGGTCAGAAGAGCAATTTCCTCGTTAGAATCACCAAGAGACTCATCAGCTTCGACATTGAGTGCAAAAGTCTTTTTTACGAGGAGATTCATCTTCTTCATCATATCTGCATAGCTGATTTTCGAACTCTTCCAATTCACTGAAGAGTGTTAAAGTGTCCATAGTCGAAAGAAGTGTTGAATCCTGCAGAATGGTAACCTCTGGTGCGAACTTCTTTGGCATTTCCCTAAGGATTTTCCTATTGATCTCATATTGAGGAAAGATCAAATCCAATAGTGAGACAGAGTTCATTAGTGGCAGGAATCTTCCTTGAGCATCCCGTACGTTTTCATCTCTTTCCAACCTGAAATCTTCATAATCGCTCATTGGCATACTTAATTCGACTTCACATACATTAGAAGTGCCTTCGTGGATGACTTTGATCGTATCCCAGATCTGTTTCACAGTAGTACATGCTGATTTTTTTCGTAACTTAGGTAACTACCGTGCCATTAACAAGTGAGTTCATAGCTTTAGCATTGGAATTCATTTCACTTACTTCCTCTAGAGATAGTTCCTTCAGGGATTTAGGCTTGCCATCTTTCATAGGGACTGTGAAACCATTCTAAACAGCATCTCATTCAAACGCATCACGCTGGAGAAAGGATTTTCATCCGGAATTTCCCGTCATTGTAGTTTTCAGCACCTTAAAGCAATGGTGGATAATTATTTTGTTAGGTCACATAACACTGTAGAAGGGGTTGAATACAGCTTTACTACAATCAAATCGATTTTGAACACAAGTAACAGTAAACATATATATTCAATAAGATAAACTATGTTACAATGGAACTGTTCTCTCTCAGTGATGAACAAATATCACTAAGAGCTGCTAGGTTACAATGTATAATCTTCTCGATAATGATAACACATATAGTGTAAACCTAAACTCTGTGTTTATATAGTACACAGTTACAATATAACTTCTAATTGATATGGAATATAATTCTGTCTCCTAAAATATATCAATCAGATATCTTCTACAAGTCTTCCAGTCTTCTAACTCTTTCCATGCATATCTTCTTTTGTTTAAGTCACGATCTTCTATTATAAATCAGCTTCCTTCCTTAACTGTAAGTCCTCCCGCACTTAAGTTCTGATATGACCTTAAGTTTTGATATTAAGTTCTGACTTCCAGTAAGTCCTGATTTCAGTAAGTCTGATATGTCCTGTTTGTTAAGATTTGAAAACTAAACATGAATCATATTAGACATGACATATCAAATATATTTAGCAATCTTCCCCAACTTGTAAATTATGCAAAATATACAAGTTAATAGATTTGATGATGTCAAAAACATTTAAGTACAAATGCAATAAGAGTTTAACTAGATAACTACCTACAACTTACAGTCCTTGTAGCTTTTACCAATCTCACTGAGTCAATCTGAATCCATGATAATTCTTGACAAAGCTTGATATCAGCTTTTCTTCTTTAATCCTCAGGACTTGAGAGAGTGTAGCCTTGACTTGCTTCATCTCTTCATTCTAACTTCCAATCTGGTAGATTGCAGTCCTTAAAACAGAGATATGGTTTCTTTCTAAATCATCATTCGGTCTTATTACCCTCGGATGAGAAGAATCTTCATTGTAGCAAAGACATTTCTCTTTCAGTATCACTTCAAGCTTAGCAGAATTCTTCTTCATTGGGATTTCATTACCATCATTTTCAATAATATTTGGAATGAATTCTGTAACTCTTGATCCAGAAATTCTTGCTTTATCTCTGATGATCTTCAATATGAAGTTTGACCATCTCCTGGTAATATCAGACTTTACCTCTAAAAGGTAATGAAAGAATTGAAGTTCTTTCAGTGATTTGTTTAACACATCTGATTCTAACATTTGATATGTACTTCCATCTTCAAGAAATAGAATCAGATTTTCCTTAACATTGTGCTTGTCATGAGCATCCAGTACCACTTGAACAGAGATAACCTTATCAAGATGTTACTGTGTAACATCTTCAAGCGGCCTGACAGTCAATAGAAATGGATCTCAAATAGCAACTTCAACTCCTGTTTTGATCTTAGCTTCTTCAGAACTTAATCTAGCCCTGTCTCTTGGTTCTCTATCATTTAACCCAATAGTCATGAATGTAGACAACAATTGGCTTTTTTTTGGATCTGATGGTTTGACATTTTTCCACAGAAGTTTCTTTTTATCAACTACTTCCATTTTATCTAAATCAACTTGAACACTGTCAGAGGTTGACTTGATAACTTTATCAGAACTTGTTGTTTCTGTTGTAGCTTGTTGTTCTTCACTCTGAACAACTTGAACCTTGTCATAGGTTGTCTTTGATTCTTCAGAAATCTTCTTTCTTTTCAGAGTTTGAACATCTTTATCTTCAGCAAGATCATCATCAGTAACTTGAACCATTTTGCACACTGGCTTTATCAGAATTTGAGGAATTTTCATCTTCAGTGGCTTGGTTGGTTCATCAACTTTTCCTTTCTCTTTATCTTTGGGATCAATCTCAGATTGTGATCTTGCCTTGGGCTTTGATGCCTCAGTATGTGACTTCTCCTTCATCACAATGCCTTTTACCTTAGGTCTTGGAGGTTTATTTGCAATAGAAGCTTTTGGCTTTATATTTTTCTTTTCAGCTTTAAATTTAGCTTCTTCCTCGAGATTTTCTAAATCCATTCCTGGATTATGCTTCATAAATAATCTTCTAGCAATTTCCTCATCAAGTGTCTGAATCTTGGGATCCTTGTAGTAGACTGTTGTCTGCTTCCCCTTGAGCTTCTGAGTTTGCATGAACTTTTGAGAATCTTGACTTCCACCTTGTATCAGAACATCAGGCTTTGTCATACTTTGCTCATCAGAACTTGATATCAGATTTTGAGTATTAGTACTTGCTATCAGATTTTGATTTTGAACAGCTTCAGAACTTGTCTTCTTTTGAGTAGAAGATTTGTTTGCTTCAGTAATTAGTTTCCTTGAAGAAACCTTGTTGCTCTGCTCTTTTCCTTGAACTTAACCTCTACCTTTGCTAGGGTTTCCCTGGTTATCAGCTTCACCATCTTTCTTCTTCAGTAATTGATCATTTGAGCATTTGGACTTAACTAACTTCTCCCCCTTTTTGGCATCATCTGATACTAGGAGTGAGAGAAGAAGTTCAACTAAAGATTGGATCTCATCCAATTGAGCCTGTTGAGAAGCTTGATTAGTCAGAACCTCAATGATTTGGGCATGTTGCTTCTCTTGAGTTTTCTCAATTGCTTCTACCTTTTTGAGTGTAACTCAGGATATGTCGATTCAAATTTAACATTTGTTTGTCAAATCACCACAAATTATTAGTAACCATAATTTTAATCAAAATATTCATCAAGAAATACCGTTCAAATAGATGAAGTAAAGATTAACAGGTTTCAATGAAAACATTCACATTCACATAATACGAGATAAACAAAGACTAAATCTTGCAATCCACAGAAATTTTATAAATTTATCAAAATAGTACATTTTATGAAATTTGTAGATTAAATGCAAAAGATTACAAGATAATCCTAGTCTAAGATTGGTTCCTCCTGCTACTGACAAATAGCACTGCAAGACGGATGATATGTTCTTGCTAAAGAAGAGCCACTCTCCATTCTTCTTCCAAGTGATCAAGATGAAGTTGATAGTCCATCTTAAAGAACAGGAGATTTGTCTGAACCTCTTGTGGAACCAAGTTCCATATCTCATCAGGAATGGCAGTGACGTGCCATTCATGTTCCCAGTCACCACAACTGAACTCGACATTGAAGTTTTCATAGTTCATCAACATGTTTACAAGAACCATTTTTATGAAGGATGAAAGTGGTGAGAACCAAAAGAGAGAGAATGATTTTGTGTGAGAATAGAAGATGATTAATGTGAGATGAAATGGCTGTTAATTAGCCAATGGAATATCAAGAGACTAGAGGACTAATTAATGATTAACTGTATAGTTAATGATGCCTCGTCTCCCTAGACCGATATGTAATAATAATAGTCAGTAAAAAGTTAAAGTAGGAGTTAATGGGTACTAGAAATAAGTAACAATTAATGTGCACATGCAGTTTTTCAAGACAAACACGTTTACCACTAACCCAAATGATTATGACTATTTTTATCTCACCTAATTATATTCTGATTAAATATGACCGTTACAGTATTTACCACAAATAAGTCAAGTAAAGAATAATGCCACGTAAGCATCAGTGTGTCCATCAGAATTTAATATAAGAGCTTGACTATTATCAGATTTTAACAGTCATCAGAACATGGCTTCTGATCTAGCAACTGGTGTAAATGTTTCATCATTATTAATACCCTCCTGTTGAGAGTAGCCTTTAGCAACCAGCCTTGCTTTGTTCCTTGTAATTATGCCATCACTGTCAGTTTTGTTTCTGAACACCCACTTTATGCCAACAACTGATATGTTCTTTGGTCTTGGCACTAGGGTCCAGATTTTATTTCTTACAAATTCATTTAACTCTTCCTGCATTGCTTTCACCCAATCAACATCTTGAAGAGCTTCTTCCACTTTCTTTGGTTCAGTCTGAGATAGAAAAGAATGATAGAGACATTCATTTCATGTTGCAGTTCTAGTGATGACACCTGCTTCAGGATCTCCAATTATTAAGTCAGGTGTATGTGATTTGGTCCACTTCCTTGCAGATGGAAGTTGATTTCTAGAACTGGATCCTCCCCCATAATCCATGCTATCTCCATCAGCATTTTCTGATGCTCCCCCTGTAGTTATGCTCTCCGAAACTTCAGAATTAGAGTTGGTTCCTTCAGGATTTGAAGAATCAGAGTTTTCAGAATTATCAGTATTTGTCTCATCAGAACTTGATGAATCAGAACTTGAAGAGCCAATAACAGGTTCTGCTGCTTCTTGAGAGTCTTGAGTTGTGGTAGGATCTTCAGCTTGCTCCCCATGGACATGTGCATTTTCCTTTGGAGTTGTTAACACAGTTTCAATGACATCAGAACTTAACCCGTCAGAACTTACAGGATCAGAGTTTAAGTCATCAGAATTTACAGAATCAGAATTTAAATCTTCATTTTCAAATCTCAGTTGATCATGATCATTGAAATCTTCAAGTCCAGTAATCTTCTTATCATCAAAAGTTATATTGATAGATTTCATGACTACCCTTGTTCTTAAATTGTAGACTCTGAAGGCTTTTGAGGAAAGTGGATATCCAACAAAAATTCCTTCATCAGCTTTTAGATCAAATTTCGACAGCTGTTTAGGATGAGTCTCAAGAACAAAACACTTACAACCAAATACATGAAAGTATTTCAGATTTGGCTTCTTTTTCTTCACCATCTCATATAGTGTTTTTCCATGCTTGTTAATGAGTGTTGTATTCTGTGTAAAACAAGCAGTTTGCACAGCTTCAACCCAAAAGTAGGTTGGTAGCTTTGCTTCATCAAGCATAGTTTGCGCAGCTTCAATGAGAGTCATGTTCTTTCTTTCTATAACTCCATTTTGCTGTGGAGTTCTAGGTGCAGAAAATTTCTGTTTGATTCCATGCTCTTTGCAGAACTCTTCCATAATTGAATTCTTGAACTCAGTGCCATTATCACTTTTTATAATTTAAACAGAATCTTTGACCAACTTATCCAGCTGTTTGACATGATCATTTAGAGTAGATGCAATTTCATTCTTCTTGTGCAAGAAATACACCCAAGTGTACCTTGTGAACTCATCCACTATAACCATAACATATTTTTTCTTTGCAATAGACACGACATTGACTGGACCAAATAGATCAACATGCAGTAGGTGATAAGGCTCAAGAATTGAAGATTCAGTTTTGCTCTTGAAAGAAGAATTTCTTTATTTTGCCTTTTGACATGAATCACAAAGGCCATCAGGAGCAAATACTGATTTTGGCAGTCCTCTCACAAGATCTTTCTTTACAAGCTCATTTATGTTGTTGAAATTTAAATGAGAAAGTCTTTTGTGCCAATTCCAGCTTTCTTCAATTGATGCTCTACTCAACAGACAGATTGCAGAACCATTAGAACTTGTTAAAAGTCTGGCTTAATAAATGTTACCATGCCTGTAACCTTTCAGAACCACTTTGCCTGTAGAATTGCTTACAACTTCACAGTGTTCTTCAAAGAAATCCACATGATAACCTCTGTCACAGATTTGACTCACACTTAGCAGATTGAGTTTAAGTCCTGAGACAAGAGCCACTGTTTCAATGATTACATTCCCAAGATTGATATTGCCATATCCCAGAGTTTTTCCCATGTTGCCATCTCCATAAGAAACTCCTGTGCCAGCTTTTTCCACAAAGTCTGATAGCAGGGCTTTATTTCCAGTCATATTTCCTGAACATCCACTATCCAAAATTAGGATGTTTTTCCTATTGCCCTGTAATCACAAAGACCACTAATGGTTAGTTTTAAGGACCCAGACTTGCTTGGATCCTTTGGCCTTTTTAAGTTTGTTATCATTTGCAGCGGATTTAATTTCAGAGTTTATGCTAACTTTTTGTTTATCAGAACTTATATCAGACTTTGCATCAGACTTTACACTAGAAGAAATTAAAATAACTTTCTTCAAAAAAGGTTTTATTTGATAATATTCATAGTACAAACTATGATATTCCTTACAAGTATAAATGGAATGCCATAAACTACCACAATGAAAACAAGGATTTTGTGGCTTAAACCTAACAGACTGACTCTTAACTCCTGATCTAGGAGGTAAAGAGTTTATATTCTTATTCTTCCTGCAAAAAGAAGCAAGATGGTTAGTGTTACCACAGTTATAACATTTCTTTCTAGGAGCATTAGGAACAGGCATATAATTATTGCTTTTACTCACACCTTCCTTTCCATTCCTATTTTTCCTAGCTTCCTTTACCTTGCTGACATTCCTAATCTTTTTCAGCTTATGCTTAAGCTGCTTCTTTGTCATTAAGCCTATGTTGACTTCAGCTGGTTTATCCTATTCTAATTTGTCAGAAGTTGACTTCTCCTTAACTTATGTCACAGACTCTTTTATCTTTTGAAAATCAGACTTTACAGTTTTAGTTAAAAACTTAACAGAATTTACCTTAGGCTTAGCAATCTGTTTAACAACAATTGGCTCAATTTATTCAGTTCCTTTTTCACTTTTATCATCTCCATAACCTAAGCCCTCTTTCCAGTTTCCACTACTTAATAAATTCTGAGTTGATCTGCCAGAGTTAGTCCAAGTTCTGATAATCTCTCTTTCTTTTTCTAAGTCAGCTTTTAAAGATTCATTTAATTTTAACACTTCATCTCTAACATATAAAACATCATCTTTTTCTTTCTTAGTTTGATGAAGAACAACTAACTCCTTTTCTAAATAATTATTTCTCTTTTTATAAGCAGAATTTTTAGATGTTAATCTTTCACATATTAAAGTCTGATCTCTATAACTAATAAACATGGTTTTAAGATATAATCTCAACTCAGTAATATCATCAGTATGAAAAACATAAGTTGTTTGAGGTACCTTCAATTCAGCAGTTTCAGGGCTGCTATCAGCATTTGCCATCAAGGCATAGTTCACCTCATCTTCAGAATCTGAAGTGTCTGTCCAGCTTTTCTTCTTTGTGACAAGTGCCTTGCCTTTGTCATTTTTTCTTTTCTTGCAGTCAGGAGATATGTGGCCTCTTTCATCACAGTTGTAGCATTTGACATTTGAGTTGTCTCCTCTGTCAGACTTTCCTCCCTTGCCTTCAGACTTTCTGAATCCTTTCTTATCAGAACTTACACCTTTCCTGGAAAACTTCTTTCCCTATCTGAATTTCCTGTAGGCTATCTTTGTGATACCCTTCACCATAAGAGCATACAATTTCATCATCTCTTCATCAGCATCCATTTCAGATAAGCTTTCAGTTTCTGAATCATCATCATCAGAATATGAGGACTCTGAATCAGACTTTATGATGAGAGTCTTTCCTTTGCCCCTCTTTGAGGCAACAACTTTTGAAGATTCTTCCTCAGCCTTGAGAGCAACTGTCCTTGAATTTCTTCCATGCCTCTTGCTCCTATGATCCATCTCTAGTTCATAAGTCTTAAGCATACCATAAATTTCATCAAGAGTAGTTTCAGTAAGGTCATAGTTGTCTCTTATGGTAATAGACTTCAAATCCCAATTTTCAGGAAGAGCTAAAAGGAATTTTTGATTTGAATCTTCAAGATCATATTCCTTGTCCACCAGTGACAGTTCATTCAAGAGTTTGACAAACCTGTCATATAAGTCAGTTAAAGACTCATCAGCTTTTAAGTCAAAGTGCTCATACTCTTGAGTGAGTATAGTCTTCCTGTTCTTCTTGATTGCATCAGTTCCCTGGCATCTTGTCTCCAGAGCTTCCCATATCTCCTTTGTAGTCTTGCAATGTATTACCCTGTTTGACATGACATTATCAATGGCACTATGCAGCAAATGCCTTACCTTTGCATCCTTGGAAATAGATGAGATGTCTTCAGTTGTGTACTCACCTTTCTCCTTTGGTATGGTCTTTGCTGGTTGATCAGCAATTACAATAGAGAGTTTGGTAGGCTTATGTGGTCCTTCATTAATTCTGTCAAGGTATTCTGGATCTGTAGTTTCCAAAAAAATAGCCATCTTCACTTTCCATATGGGATACTCAGAAGGTCTTAGTATGGGAACCCTAATAGTCTCATATCGACTGTGGGTTTGAGTCTTTTGATTTTCTTCAGTTTTGGTGGGCTTGGTTGGAGTTTGTGCTTCTTCAGACATGATTATTTGGATCTTTATTGTATGTGTGTAAACAAAAAAGCTCTGATACCACTTGTTAGGTCACACAACACTGTAGAAGGGGGTTGAATACAGTGTTACCACAATCAAATCGATTTTGAACACAAGTAACTGTAAACAGATATATTCAATAAGATAAACTATGTTACAATGGAACTGTTCTCTCTCAGTGGTGAACAAATATCACTAAGAGTTGCTAGGTTACAATGTATAATCTTCTCGATAATGATAACACATATAGTGTAAATCCAAAGTCTGTGTTTATATAGTACACAGTTACAAGATAACTTCTAATTGATATGGAATATAATTCTGTCTCATAAAATATATCAATCAGATATCTTCTACAAGTCTTCTAGTCTTCTAACTCTTTCCATGCATATCTTCTTTTGTTTAAGTCACGATCTTCTATTGTAAATCAGCTTCCTTCCTTAACTGTAAGTCCTCCCGTACTTAAGTTCTGATATTGAGTTCTGACTTCCAGTAAGTCCCGATTTTAGTAAGTCCTGATATGTCCTATTTGTTAAGATCTGAAAACTAAACATGAATCATATTAGACATGACATCTCAAATATATATAACATATTTGAATACCTATCTGGTTGAGCCATTGAACGCTAGCAAAATAAACACTAAATAGAGAATTAAATGCACCTGCTCCGATACCAATTGAAATTTAAAGGCTCGATAGATATGTATTATATTCTAACTGACAAAGCAAATGAGACAGTCTCTTATGCAAATGAGATAGTCCCTTTACAAATGAGACAGGGTATAGGACAGTCTCTTTTAACTGCAAAAAGAAAATAACAGTAAAATAAATGCAGTATGCTGTAAACTAAATAAAGTAAAAACACCAGAAGTTTTCACTTGGTTCGGCCCTTATACCTAGTCTATGGCCTACATCCAAGTCCCTATGCCAACTAGCATAGAGAATGTATTATATCAACTTTAATAAAAGAACTTACAGTCTTTTCCTTGATTACAAATATAGTACTTGAAAAAAACCCTTTCCCAAGCTAACCTTACTACCTAACCCACTGTTATTCCTTAGCCTTCTAGCTACCTTGCTATGCTTTGAAATCAAGTCTTGTCACAACCCGACACAAAGTTGATATGAATACACGAGTACAAGAATAAACAAATTGATTACAACTCACACTATATCTTATTCAACTGGATTTGTATTTGGAGAAAAATGAACAAGAAAATATATCAGATGATAAAAGATTGACGTGAAAACATTAGTCCAAATCTGAAATACTCGAGTTGTATTTACAGGCAAAGTCCAACATATTTTGTTTTAAAATAAGTGATGAGATAAACGTTATGAAGAACGGTTTTGAAAATATTTTAAAAAGTCTTGAAGATAATAATTTGCTAGAGTGTTTGGAAATGGATCAACTTAGTTAAATATAAGTATTTGAAAGATTCAAACTAAGTTTAAGATATGATTTGTTCAGAAGAAGTTTATATCCAGTCAAACTAAGATGTACATTAACATTTTTAAACCTTATATGCTAAAATGTCTATGGAAACTGCAATGCATTAATCTCGGGTTTGATTGAGTTGCAATTTCGTTGAATCATCCTCTTGTAATAATCTCATTCTCTTGTATTTGGATCATCATCACAAACCTTCTAAGCCAACACATATTATAAAATAGTTATGACCACAACACATAATATAGGACCCATGATGTTTTTAACCCATATACTTTTAAAAATAATATAAAAAATATATCCATTTTTTTTCTTCTAAATTCGCGATTTTTGATAATTCGTAAATTGAAAGCTCAATCAATCTAGTTATATTTCCGAATTCCAATTTCTGCAACACTGACTCGGTATGAATTAGAAGGTACATTTACATTTATTTATTTAAAAGCAATAAGTCTTTAGGCAAGCCCCTCCCTCTGTATTAAAAACCCTAAAGCAAAACCCCAGAGCTACCAAAACCCTCCATTTCTCTGGACTAATTTCTTACTATGGCCGATTTGACTCACTGCGTCAAGCACATCGAATCGTTCGTTGACTCGTCCTGCACCCCTGCACAGCAGGTTCATTGTTCTTCACTTCAATCCTTATTTCAATTTCTCATTTTCGTGTTTAATTTATTCAAATACAACTTCTTATGTATATACAATAAATGTATATCTATTCAGTACAGTAATTCTTCCTAGCATATGATGAAGTATTTCGATATTGTATAGTTTCGAGTTATCGTAGTTGAATAATTTGTAATTGCTTTTCGTGTTTTAATTTACAGGCTGCAAGTGTTGATGCAATTGCAGCTCTAGTTAAGAATGATATAATAAAACTGGAATCACTGGTTAGTTTTTCCTTTGCTTTGCCGTTTTTCAGCTGCGGTTTTTCGTTGTTGTAGTTTAGTTTTGTTATTTGTTTGTTTACTGTTTCTTACATATGCTAATTTCAAAACTTTAGGTTAGAGAGATGGGGCTGTATTTGACCACCACTGACAGCTTCCTTCGTGCAAGAGGTAAATTTATTGATTTATATGTAAAGAAAGTACTTAGCGCAGTGTGAAAAACTAATTTGTGACAACATCTTATGGTTAGCTATTAAAGCGGATAGTATTTATTTAGTATAGGGTTCCCTAAACCAGTTTGCGCTTTCTTGTAACTAAGAACTCTAGCTTGAATTTATAAATTTCAATTTTGAAAATCAATCTCTCATATACGCATCTTAAATTCTTTCATCTGCTGGTACGGTTTTGCTAATGCAGAAGATAAGCTTATGAAATAAATTTATTTAAAAATTTGACTAGGAAATTGTGAAAGTCAAGGAATGTTTAATGAAACTAGCCAATCCTAGTCAGAGTTTTCGAGAATGATGGCAAGGTTTACTGACATACGTGAGTAAATAACTTGTAGTTGTTTTTGAATAATATGTTTATATATCTTACATGTGTTTTTCTATGCAGGAACTCTCCTTCTTGCAGAATTGCTAGCTTGTCTAGCATCTAAGCCACTGGAAAACGAAACTGTACTTAGCTTGATAGGATTCTTCACTGAAAGACTGGTGAGTGAGCTAAAATAATTTTTTTTGTTTGTTTAATTTTGCAATTGATTTTCGCTAGCATACTCAGTTTAACAGGAATTCATCCAAAATTATACCATCAAAATTATTTAAGGGAGGTGACCGAAGCGAGGCACACAAGTTGTATAACTCTGATACATATACATTTACAATTATGCACATATAAATAATAATTCAAAATTTAATATCTAAATGCAGTTTACGGTGAAAATATGTATCAACTTAACACAAACTTATAAAATTTAGCATGTACCTTTAATAGTGTCACTGACAACAATTATTGGTAGTAACACTATTAATCAAATGCATTGCATTTAAAATAATGAACAAAAGATGTATTAGATGGCCTTATCCAACATTTCATTTTCTTTTAGTCAAAGAGGAGCAATTTGTATCCAATTCTTGCATTTACCAGTTTTTTGTGTTTACGAGGAACAAAATATGTTATTAATTAAATTAATTATATGCAGTATAGAGATGAAAGTGTATTTATCTATGTATTTATTATGTGGGGCTAGTAGATAAATTAATAGGTAGTTTATTTAGAATACTGATAAGCTCAATTCTTTACGGCCTTAATCCATGTGGTTATGTTTTAATGTTTCTATTCCTTATATAAGTGATATTCCTTTATAAGTATGTAATTCTGCACATATTATGTTGGACTTGGATATGAGGTGTTGTGCAAGATTCTTGAAGTTTCTATAACTAATTATGGAGTTAATCATGCATTAATAGGTTCATGTATCTGCTTATCTTTACTCTCAGTTATTTGATTCTTTCTGGGATTTTGTCGAGTTTAACTTCATCTTATTTACGAACATCTTCAAGAGACTTTTAGTCCCCTAAAAAATTATAAGCAGTTTATCTCCTAGTCATAATTACTGTTGGATCTATATTAGAAGACATTTTGTTTGAGGCTAGGCAACAACAATTCCTGGTACAGATTGTGTTTTCGTCTCTGTTGGATGTAAATTTCCTCGGTAACTTTGACGAATGGGCAACGCTAGAAAATGGTTAGAAAGAAATTAGGAGAAAGAAGTATCAAGAATGTTAGTGGAATTTTTGGCTCTCATAGCACTTGAGGTAGGCAGGACAACTTCACGAGTAGGGGTGGAAAGAACGGATAAAAATTTATTACCACAGAGAATCGGCAAAAAACACGATAAAATCTCAGTTTTAATTCATAAGAAAGTCGCCGCTATTGAATGAAGAAGATTATAATTGTTTATGTTTAATTTGTAAAGCTTAGTGAACAAGTAAACTTGGAAAATTAGAAATTTTAGATAAATAAACAAATTCTTTTGTTATTAATTATTATCTAGTACTTACCTGCCACCGGTCTACCATATATCTATTTTCAAGAATATCTGAACTATAATATAATCATTGATGACAAAACTTACTTAAAAAAAGGTAACAATATAAAATAATTAATAACTAATTTAATTATTTTATGCTATTCATCAGTTTCTTTCGAAGTATTTTGACTAATCATGCTGAATACTTGCAATTTTATATTCCTACGTCATGAAAGTAGATGACACTGTATCTATATCAGGTAGATTGGAAAGCATTGCATGGTGCACTTATAGGTTGCTTGTCCTTATTGAGGAGGAAAGGAAATGTGGGTATAGTTAGCAGCAGTAAAGCACAAGCAGTTACTCAGTCTTTTTTGCAAAATGTGCAAGTTCAGTCTTTAAGACAATCTGACAGGAAGGTAAGATGATTTATGGTGTCTGAATATTATTTGTTGGATAAGATCCAACAAAAATACCACTACGTTTTTACCATTTTATTTTATATTGTAACAATGATTTTTATTGCAGCTCTGTTTTGAACTTCTGAGATGCCTTTTGGAGCGCTATCCTGATGATGTAGTACATTTGGTATATTCCTATACTCTCCTGGTATTAATTATTTTACCTGTACTTTGTAGTTCTTTCGCAGCAGAAACATCAAAAGTATGACCTCACAGAACTTTATAAAAATAGCAATTTCTTTCAGTTTATCAATAACACTTTTAAGTAATCACTTATTCTCAGTGGCTGAGGAAGGAATTTTTTCCAAGGTACTTCTACAGAAAAATAATTACAAAGAGGAATCGAACCCTCACCGGTTCAATATGAATTGACCTGCTACACCAGCTGCAATTATGGAACATATATGACTAAAGTTCCCTCTAGCCTGATGTTCTAGGCTACTTGAAATTGAAAAAAACCTGAATAGAGATTTAAAGCCGGTTTCCTGCTAAATAATGCTCATCTTGAACTAACTTGGCTATCAAGTTTTCAAGAGCTGGAATCATATTAGTTATATATTTAGAATCTGTACCTGCTAAAATCATTTCTAAATTTTTGTAGGAGTAAATGGAGGAATTTAGACACGCTGTGGTTTGATTTGGAACTTAAAGCTTGAAATAAGTGACTTAGAAACCTATAGTAGTGTTGTTAGTGAGAGATAGTGGATTGAACTTGATAATTTCTCGAGTGACATTAATTTAAAGCCTTTTAAGAAGAGAATCCCAGTCTACATGCTTACAAGTTCATATGTTCAGGTCTACACCCTGTGATAATGTTCTATACTTCAGTTTATCGGGCAAATGAACTATATTTGGAGCATGTTCAACGTTCCTGCCAGCTTCTTTTTTTAGTATCAATATTATCTACAATTCAGAACGGAGTTATATCATCTTCATGTTAGAACTTCTACATTGGGTAAACATTATATATACATACATTACACACACACACGTCTATATATATTTCCATCCTGTTGTGCTCACTTGGGGTGTGTGTGTATATATATATATTTCTATTGCCATCCTGTTGTGCTCACGTAGGGCATGGTGTTAACATTTTAGAACTTTTGCATTATAATTGAGATTTAAATATTGTATCATATTTAATCTTTTAAGTTATTACATCACCTTTGTAAGAGTTTATACAGATGAAGCTTTGGGTGACATATTGGTCAAAAACTATTTGCATCGTTTTCTAAGAACATAGGTCTTTTCTTTTGTTGAAATAGCAAGGTCGCTTTTGGCGCTCTATTCACCAGGTCATGGTTCGAAAATAACGGATAAAGCTGAGGGATCTTACTTAACCTGTTGGTGCAAGAACCTTATGCACTTGTTACTACCTTTGTCGGAGTAGGTTTTAGGAAATATTGCCAACGTTCTCCCTTTGGGTTTTAGAGTACTAGATAGAGAATCGATAGAGTTGAAGAAAATGAGTTACTAAGCTTCGACTATATTGTGTTTGACAATTTACTTTGCCTATTATGTTATGAGATATATTAATGGAGTTTTTTGTTATTAACAATATATCGATAGTACGGCATTTTCTAAAATTTGTTTTAAAGATACATTTTACTACTTTTCTAATATTAGAGAATTATTTTATGGTCTAGGAGAATGTACTTATCCCTGGAATTTGTGAATCTATTGATGGAGAGAAGGATCCTGAATGTCTAATGCTAGCCTTCCAAATTGTAGAAGTTCTGGTGCATTTATATCCAGATCCAACTGGCCCGCTTTCAAGTTATGCCTCAGATCTTTTTGAGAATTTGAGCTGTTACTTTCCTATTCATTTTACACATGTAAGATCTGTGTTATCTACTTACCTTGTTCCTTGTACATATTTTATGTTATAGACACTGCTATTCATGAACATGCAATTCTAAAAATCACCTAGAGCACAAGTTTTTCTGCTCTTAGTAGCACATGTGATTTTAAAATTTTCTAATTGCAAACTTAGTAGTCTGCTGCGTATTTGTACTCCATCAAATGTTCTACAAGCTCACTGCTCATTAAAATAGGTGACCGCAGACTGTTCTGGTGCATATTATACGTGTATTTATCTAACCCATAAAATAAATGAAAAGAATTGTGACAAAAAAAATCTGCTAGAGTGTTAACTAGTGTTGTGAAAAGAGTTACTCACGAGCTTCATGAGTAGGAATGATTCACAAGTTGAAAAATTACGATTTTTTTTGTGTGTTTAATTTGGCAATATTATGTGCAAAAATACAAAAAAACGCAAGATAAGAATTCACGAGGGCAATCTTACAGCTGATAGTGACCATTATACAAAGAAACATAAATGCAAAAACAGACACTTGATCTGCCCGCACCTCGTACTAGTCCCACGGACCTTCTTCCCATCTATCGTTAATGAAGACAATGAAGAGGAAGAAAAGAAAATTAGGCCTCAAGATAGAAGTAATTGATTCTGAAGCATAGTTATTGAACTTGGGCTGATTTATGTCAAGTGGTCTTTTTTTATTTGTGTTACAAGCTATTTTCTCAAGTATTGAAGTAGCAACAAATTTGTTTCAGTAATTGCACTAGTTCAACCTTTGGTAAAGAAACGTTTGCTAAAAATTACTTTGCGGTTTTTAGTGAGTTTGCGCCTGTCACAACACACTGTAAATTGATGTGTGCATGGGACTGAATCTACTTTCTGTACATTTTCCTGTGCAAAAATATCTGTAATTAACTTATTCCAGATAAACCAAATTCTAGGCCATATATTGGTATAAAACGTATTGTTCCCGTTGCTCTTGATGATAATAATATGTAAAGCATGACAGTAACTGCAGTATTTATTTTGGCCTGTTGCTATTAGTTCTCACATGTGCCCCATACAAGGCTGGAGTAGGTTTCTTTGCTAATATTATTTATTTTTGTTTAGCTCAACAGGCCAAACATTGATATTGAAATAGAATATCAGTAATAACACCTAGCATTAAAAGTTTCCCCATTATAACATATATGCCTACACCGAAATATGCTTGTATCTTAAATTGTTGACTAGTTGCCAACTAATTAGCAAGTCTTGAAATCGCAAGAGATTTAAACAATCGACTTAGATTTAGAGGCAATTCGTACTAGCCAGGTGATCTGTTGACGAGTCGGATATTCCACTAATCAGCTTTGGATTTTATATATTGTAAGATATTATGTAATAAATTTTTGTTATTTATTTTCCGATTAAAGTGATCAAATGAATTATTTATTGTACTAGTCACTAGATTATGTAACGGGCATCTAGCTTAAAATTATTTCCGTAACTAATTAGTGCTTGTATAGCTTTAATATATCATTTATTATATAATGATTATTGATTAATTATCATAAGTCACTGGTATATAACTTTCAAAGATTTACAAAAGCATTTGCCTTCTCATAAGGTAGGAAATAATCTTTTTGTTTACTAATTTTATCTTCTTATTAACTGTTCAGCAAGTAGTACTTGATGCTATCACACATCCAAATATGTATATATATATTATCTAGATATTATTTTGACTTGTCGACTAGTGATGAGTAGTTGCTGTTGGGACCCTGTTGACACGTCTCATCATACCGATGTAATGCCCATATTTTTGTATGAGTTCTGTTGCATGCTTTGGTACTCCCTCTGTCCCATTTTAATTTCTTTTTCACAGACTTGCCCACAGACCAATTTTTACATTAGTTAAGATGTTTATTCAGATACTTTTACAGAACTTCCTTGATAAAGTTCATAGTTATAATCAAACTAAACTAACATTCTTATTGGATGGGAAATATATGCTGCATTAATGAGGGCAGAAATAAAAATTTACTTGCTATATAATGTGTGGAAATGTGAAGAGGTCAATTGTATTGGAACAAAAATCAAATTCTAAAAAGGCAATTAAAATGGGACAGAGGGAGTACAATTTTCTCTTCTGTTTTAGTAGCATTTTGTTTTTAACCTCATCCTGATCACAAGGAGAGGTTCACTATGATTCGTTGCGGATCCATTGATGGAAGGGGATAACAATGAATGGAAAGCTCACTGCATTTTAGTACTAATCTCTTTTTTCTGGCATCAGCTCTGTAGATCATTAATTGCTATAAAGTAGATTTTCATATTTAGGTATTGTAAGCAACTTTTTTTAATTACTTGAAGTTGAGGCCCTAGTGTTTAGGGTCTAGAGATCTTTGATTTACATGCGAGCAAAGAAAGCGGGGGGGGGGGTTGTGAATCTTTATTTGGGATGACTCTGAAAGCTTTTGATTAAAAAGGTTATGATGTCAAGCTTTTTCTCTCTCCTTTCTCTTCTGTTGGACTTAGGAATATTTGGTTGCATGTTCATGGTACTCCCTTTATACTCGGGTGCATTTGGCACCGATTTTTCTTGCTTATAGGTTATTAAGCCAGTAAATAAACCCTAATATTTCTCTTTCTTCACAACAAAAGTCGAAAATTTGAATCCTTTGCGTATATGCTTGCTACAATTTTTAGTATTTTGTTTGTAGTCTCATTCGTATATTTCCTTATTTAGCCGAAGGGGGAAGATATTGATGTGAAGAAAGAAGAGCTTTCGCGGACATTGATGGTAAGGGCCTAACTTCTGGTGGCATACCCTTGTCAAATATCAAAATTTGCTATGGATCGAACACTTCTATAGCTATTTTATATATAATTGCTTAAAGCTTGATTTTTGTTGCACTAACTTATGATGTACTCAACAAGTACAATTTCATGACTGTTTGTATGTCTTTAACTGCTGCGTGCAAATTTATTAAAGTTTCATCAGAAACATGCCTTGTTAGGTTCTGAGTGGTTATGTTGAAGGTTTTCTATCATCGAAAGTGTGACAGTTAGAACCTAAAAGCAGTCGAGTGCGCACTTACATTAAATGTTTTGCTTTATAAATGTTTTTTAATTCTTATATTTGCTACGAGTGGTGAGTGCTGTCTGTGCAATTAAGTTCTTTTAAGTGTCCTCTTTGTTTTTGTATTAGCAAACATAAAAATTAAGATTTCCAGCTTAAGAAAAAAATGTCTAACATCATTATTGTAAAATTTACAGAAGTGCCTGACACTAATATCGTGGAGTGCAGTATATACATATTGATGTACTTAACCAGTGATGCATAACAATCAAAAGCATAGTGATATTTACATGTAGAAAAATGAGCTATGATAAAGATAATTGAAAGAAATGTAGCAGTGGGCGAGTACTCATTTTGTACTGCAAATGCTTGAGGATAAAATGCCTATGCCTTATTTGGACAATATAATTTTTACTAAACTTATTTTGAAATTTAACCATTAGAATATATTTATATCATGTTTTTTTTTTCTGTTTTGCTCTGTAAAGTTTTGAAAAAGAAGAGTGATCATTTGGCCTCTCGTCTTCACTAATATTATGTTGCTCATAATATGATATAAATTTCTTGACAAACAGTAAATTGTGGTGGAGGAGAATTTCGATGTAAGCCAAATTCTACATTGCCTTCCTTTTGTTAAAAATCTTTCGTGTTTTGTTTATCTTCTAGGTGGCATTTGCTTCCACACCTCTGTTTGAGCCATTTGCCATTCCCCTACTTCTTGAGAAGCTTTCTTCTTCTCTGCCACTAGCTAAGGTTGATAAACTTCAAACTCATGTTTACTACATTGCAGCTCATTACTTTTAGTATATTTCTCTTTCTACCCAGACCTGTCTGACTTTGATTGGTCACAGGTAGAATCCTTGAAGTATCTTAGTTATTGTAGTGATAAGTATGGGGCAGCTAGAATGGCAAAACATGTTAAAGTTATGTGGTCTGCATTGAAAGATATAATCTATACTTCACCAGAATCCGTCTTATCTTTGGAATCAGAATTGGTTGATGGCATGAGCTTTCAAGAAAGTCATACTGTGACAGAAGCCCTTCTACTTCTACAAAAGGTTATTTACCAAAACAGCAACCTGCTCTTAGATTTGATTGTCAGTGATGAAGACATAAAAAGAACTGTAGATGACATTCATCAATTTAAGGATTTTAATGGTATTACCTTGCAAAGCAAGCAAAGATTACATGCAGTTGGTTGTATTTTGTATTTATCTGCCAAAGCTTCCATTGCTTCGTGCAACAGAGTTTTTGAAGGTTTCTTTCCGTGCCTAATCCATGCTCTTGGGATTTCACTTGGAAACTCAGATGCTCCTCTTTCTTCACCATGCAATATCGGAGCAACTTACCTCTGTGTTGAACTCCTTGCTGGCTGTCGAACTTTGGTTATTGGAACAGAAGGAAGTACCTCAACTAATATATTTTCTAAGGAGGCATGGTGTAACATGCTATGTAGTTACGGTACTTCATTAATTGAGATTTTTGGTTTAACCCTGGTGACAGGTCAGGATGGGAGTACTCAGAATGCTTATTTACACTATGGAGGTACTTTTCCATGTGGATCTTATAGTGTCTCTCGTACAAAATATAGATGTTTAGTGTTGACGACTGTGAGTATATGTATATAACTGTATCTAAGCATAATGTTTTGTTTGATAATATCATTACAGTTTACAAATTGGTTTTATTGTGTATATTACATCTTTGTATAATTTGTCACATCTTGGATTTGTACTTCCATTGCTGAAACTACATCAGTCTTGTCTTCCTTGTTCCTCTTTGTCAGACATTGTAATATGATAACTGTGACTCTTTTTAAATGCCTCCTTATTTACAAATTTAGCTGTATTGTATATTGAACACTTCTGCACATGCTAAATGATGTTTTTTTTTCTTCCTATACATTGCAGTAAAAGGCCTCCAAATATTGGCTACATTTCCTGGAAACTTCCATCCACTATCTAAATCCGTATATGAGAGTATCTTGTTAAAGTTAATGTCTGTCGTAACTTTGAATTTTAAGGATGCTTTGTTATGGAAGCTGGCGTTGAAGGCACTAGTGGAAATCGGTTCTTTTGTTGATAAATCTGAAGACACTGAGAAGGCTCGAAGCTTTGATGCCATTGTTGTGGATAGAATTGCTTCTTTAATGTTATGTGATGATCTTACTATGCCTTCACAACTGAAGCTTGAAATAATTTCTAGCATTGGCACAACTGGGCTGAGTTGCATGCAAAAAATTCTTCAGGGGCTGGAGAGTTCTTTATCGGCTAGTTTATCTGGCGTTTTCGTATGTTTATTTTTTAATATCTTTTCTTTAGAACACATACCTTTAGTTAAAAAGAAGGTTGACATGCAATTTTCTTCCTTTAACTGGTTCATATACATAATATTTAGTTGATGTTTACTTTAGTAGGGGGTACATGATAAAAATCTCCTAAAAAAGTCATCGGAGTAGGGATGTTACTTACCTTAAATTTGAGGACATTGGATGCATTCCTTTTTTGTTGCTTTGTTATTTTATTATTTTTACTAATTCTTTCCTATGAATGCGGTTTCTTTTTCCTTTTTATTTTGTTGAAAAAGCAACACAATTTTGGTATAGGTTAACGGGGATCCTAAGCTTCTTGGAATAGCGATTGCTCTTTTGGAGTGTTATTCCTGCAAAGTGCTACCATGGTATGCCCTTCTACAGCTTTCTTCTGGACAGTCCATCCATTCTTTGTTGCTCTCTCATTTGTAACATCTAAAGTTCAAATTAAATAAAAAACAATTTATTCAGAAGCTCTAGGTCACAAGTGTGTTTCAAACATGCTTGGTTTGCGACATTTTAATCACATTACATTTTTCTTGTATTTGTTACGTAGATGCTAATGAAGCGAGTGTTAGTTGGTTTCCATTGAAATGAGTGTCTTTGATGTTAGTCATAAGATAACGGTCACAATATTTGTCGATGATGAATGCCTTGGTTCTATTTTATATCTAAGACAGAAGTTAATTAAATATAACAGGGCGGGAGTCAGCTCATATGTCTTTTAATAAATAATTTAAGTAGTCTCAGATTTCTTGTGTTGCATTGTTGTCATGGCACTCGACTGGTCGACTATTCGGTTTGCAAGAGGCAACTTGCAAATTTTCGACTAGTCAATTGATTTATGGACTAGCCGTTTGACTTGGTTGGCTAGTACACCCATTAAAAATATAAAATAAAAAAACTTAAGACCTACTTAACATCAGCAACATTTGACATGCTAATCTCAGATTAGATATCTTTGCGCGTGTGTGTGTGTATGTATGTAATAAATTGATTAAAACTGTATATATGTGTGTGCATGGAACGGGAGAAAAGATGTCTGTGATAAACATATCTATTTTGTAATTGATATACATACACGTATGAGAATGCTAGACTCTTGTTGTGGGAAACCACATTTATATTAGTTAATTAATTAATATTTATTTATCGAATAGCCAGCGACTAGTCTACAAGCTTGACCTCTATTGACTCGATTCGACCTATCGACGTGACAACCATGTTTTGTTATATCCACTTTGATTGTTGCGCCTGTCAAAAAGTAGATTGCTATGCAAAGAAAATTGTCTACATTTTATTTGGAACTCGTTTTAATATGGCTTTACAATCACACTCATAACCCAATCTTCTTTTCATGCCATGAACTTTTCATAATGTATTAGCAGTGGACTATATATCTGAGGACAGGTAGCACGTGTTCACATTGTAATCTACCTGTGGCTTGCACGTTTCGCTTTTCCTAATATTCCAGGTGTCTAGCATCTGTAATAATTGCTGAAATGGATCAGGTTTGACAGTATTGGAGGTCATGAGGAAGTCCAGTTTCACTTCGCGCTTAATATATGGGACCAAATTGAAAATAACATGTCTTTCTGCGTTAGTTCTCAGGAACAGGTAATTGCAGCTCGTATTCAAGTACTGCTAGTTATATAAATTTCACTTAACTTAAAGCCTTGAAAAAATCAGAGCCAGTTATCATGTTTATTGAACTGATATCAGCAGTTAGAAATATTGTAAATGTGTGAAAATGTACTCTTTAAAAAGCTAATATTTTTTATTTCAGCAGCTACTTGATGCGGCAATGACAGCCATGCAATATGCTGTTGGAAGGTGTTTGGTGCAAAGTCAGACAGTAATTGTTAATAGAGCTTTTAGCTTGCTTTCATCTATTACCTCTATCCCATTAAAGGATCTGATGAATGATACCGCACCTGTAAACGGAGAAGGTTTTGAGTCCAATGATGATCTGAGCTGTTTTTCGTGTAGAGATAACTGGATCATTTCTTTATTTGCTTCAGTGGTCAAAGCTCTTCGCCCTCAAGCACACATCACCAATGTGAAAGTGATATTGCAGTTGTTCCTGACTACACAGCTATATGGTCATGTAGCGTCAGCTCAGGCATTAGGCTCTATAATTAATAAACTAGCTGTAAAAGTTGACGACATGGATGCTTCAAAAGTTTTTAGTCTTGAAGAAGCAATGGATATGATATTTAGCAGCAGATTATGGATTTTATGTAATGAAGGTCCAACTGAATTCCTGGTGGCTGGTAATAATGACGATACAAGTTTTAGATACAACAGCCTCTTAGTTAAGAGTCATGCTATCGAAGGTTTAGCATGGATAGGGAAAGGATTGCTCATGCGAGGTCATGAAAAAGTGAAAGATATCGTAGTGACTTTGTTAAGTTGTTTACTACCAAATTATGAACAGGGCCTTCAATCTATTATGAGGACTGCTGCAGATGCTTTTTATATACTTATTAGTGATTCTGATGCTTGTTTAAATAAAAGGCTTCATGCAACTATAAGACCACTCTATAAGCAACGTCTTTTCAGTATTGTACTGCCCGTTATACTATCTTTGATATCGAAAGCTGATTCATCAATCCAAAGGTAATACTTGTTCCAAGGCTGTCCGAGTTCTGTTTATTCTCTTCATTCTCTTCATATTTTTTTTTGTGAAAGTTATAAAATATTGAATGTAACATATAATGAATTTACTATTAAGCTTTTATGCTAATACTTGCTTGGTCAGTAAAATGGCAGAGGTTGTAAAATATATTATTAATAGCTACAAGTGTTAATGTTTTTTGTAAAAAAAGAATGAAGATTTGGAATGTGCATCTTCCCTTGGCTTATTTGTAATAATTATGATAAGCTTAAAGCTTTTGTCAAACTCTTTACTGTTACAGAGCTATGCTGTATCGAGCTTTTGCTAATGTTGTATGTGGTACTCCACTCAGTGCTATTTTGAGCGAAGCAAAGAAGGTGAACCAACTAGTCCATTTAATGTTTTTCCAACTTTGAACTTCTCTATGTTTGACTATTAACTTGCCGTTCTCATTGTTTCAGCTCATCCCCATCCTTGTAGACAGCTTGTTCGTATTGAGTGAGGATATTCTTCATAAGGATATAGTTTACAGTATCTTACTAGTCTTATCTGGAATCTTGACGGATAAAAAACGTAAGGGCCTATCTATTAAGTTCTGTTTTTTTTATCAAAATGATATATAATGATATACCTCAAACCTTTGGATTTTGATCTAGAAAATCTTGTAAAGCTATTCTAGTGGAATAAGGACCAGTTAATAATCTTACTTTCTAACACGGTGCTCATGAAAGACAACAGAAATACCTTCATTTCATTCCTGTAAAAATTCGTATGAAATATGCCTAATATTTTGTGTCTCTTTCCTTTCAAACAATTCAATTGTAGCTTCTTGAGATGTTAAGTTTGATCACCATAATTAACTCTTCTACATAAAAACAAAGTGGGTACTGTGTATATCATACCCTTTTTCTTTAAGCATTTTGCACAGGGTTTAATCGTGCTTAAGTAAAATGGTAGAAGGATTGATGACCAGATGACCTGCCAGTTTGGTCTGTGATTTTTGAAGCCATAGGGAGATAGTAAAGGCTGTACAAACAGTATATTCTGGGCAATGTGGAGTTCTTTTTTTTCAGCATTATGTTTGGCATGCTTCTCTATATTTTGTTTAGTGAATATTTATTTTTCATGTTCTACTCTCCTATTGGTTGGATTTTGTTTATCCCACCAAAACATTTAGTTCCCATTTCATGTCTGCAGGATCAGAAGTTGTGGTAGAAAATGCACATATCATCATCAGACGCCTTATCGCACTCCTATCCTACCCTCATATGATGGTACGATTATGAGACTTCCACGTTTGATTAGTTTTGTTACAGGAATTTAATATTTTTCTTTGGGATCTCATTGGGTTCCATTGAAAGCTGATGCATTCATTAGGTATAAAATCGATTAAGTTCAAGAAAAGCTTCCTTCTGTATTTCTTGTAACTGTTGCCAGTTGTCTGCTAACATAGAACATATACAGTAATTGCCATCGCTTGCTGGGATGAAATTAGAATATAACTCTGGATATTGGTTGTACTCTTTTGTGTTATTTCTTTTGTTCCTTTTGACCGGATCCGTAAGTAATAAAAAGGTGTGCAATAAGCTCATACATTGCAAATATTGCTAAGTTTTATTTTTAAGTTAGAATTATAAACTTTGAACATGTCCAGGTGATACGAGAGACAGCGATTCAATGTCTTACTGCCATGTCCGAGTTGCCTCATGCAAGAATATATCCAATGCGAACTCAGGTTTAAAATCATGATTTTCATATGAACCCCCCCCCCCCCCCCCCCCGCGACACAAGCACACAAATACTAACTCAGATAAGTGGAGATGGATATTGAATTGGTGCAGTCTTATGTAATGTCATCAGAGTATATATCACTTTTCATGTTTCCTTTTAGGTTCTATTATCTATATCTAAAACTCTGGATGATCCAAAGAGGGCTGTTCGTCAAGAAGCCGTGAAATGTCGCCAGGCTTGGTTAGAGCTTCCTAATCTAATTCAGCGCCTTTTTTATGCCAAGTTATTCGTTGTGAGATGTTCTCAGCATTTATTTTTCTTTAATTTTTCATGAACTAGGGCATCTATGGCTTGAAAAACTTTACATTTCTAGCAAGGATCAGATGGGTTTTTTCCAATAGGTATGATCTTTTCCCTCTGTAATCTTCGCTAAATTGATAGCTAACCAGCATTTAATATTGGTAGGATAAAACTATAACAGAAGAAAATTGAGGTCTGACGAAACCTTGAAAGTTATTAGTCGACGTGAGCCAATTATCATAGATCCCCAGATAATAGGTGTAATGTTAAATCTTTTTTATCATGACCTTTCTAGCTGAGAAGATACTGTAGTGTATTTTTTAAATGTAACAATATAGACTGAGTTGCAGTTGCTTTAGTTAAACCTCACTTGCATTTTAGGGAAGCAAATTAATAAGGCATAGTTTGTTTTCCCTCTTTTTTTGAGAACATAGTTTGTTTTCCTCCAGTGTTGGCTACATGGAGGAATTTTTTTCCACAGATTCCAATAGTTCATATTGCAATTTTTAATCTGCGCATAGCTAGAATCCCAAAGATGTGGATACAACCCAGCTCACACTAATTTTCGGAATTCAAACAGTCAGATTCCAAGTTTGTTCATGGAAGATGTTCAGCATTGGTTGCAAGTACAAACAGTTCATAGGGGAAGCGCTTCAATTCCAAAACAAATCAAAAAATTTGAAGCAGCATGGCTATGGATGGGATCATTATGGGGTGATTAAAATTGTTAGGATTTTAATGATTATGATTCATAATTTCACAAGCTATGGGGGAAGCCTAAACAGGTTTGTAATTTACTGTAAATAGATCTGCCAGTTTTTTTTGATAGCAGAACACAACAATGTATATAATTAGATTAATTTTTTTTCAAATGGTGACAGAGTGTACGACTTTCAAAACAACTTAGCTACGAAATGTTTAGAGTAAGTCCAATTCTAGATGCAAAATAACTATAGTTATTGTTATAATTTAATATCAAAAAGTATTTTTTGGTACTATAATACAACTTCAACTCCGGTGCTAATTTCATTTTGAAATTAAATAATTTCAAATTTAACTCATTTTTTTCTTTTACTACTATATCTTTAATTAAAGTTTATCAATATACATGTCATTTATGATTACTTGATGATGTGGTATGAATGTATAAATGCATTATTGGTTTCAAATTTAGAATCAAGGATGCATATATGCATATTTGCATCCAAGGATAGAACTATTTTGAAGTTGAAATTTTTAGCATTTGATTTTAAATTATAGAAATAGTACCACTTATAATATTGCATTAGACTTACTCTTATATTTATCGTTTAGAGCAAGATGTGAGAATTGAAAGTGTGCATTATTGACTTTAAGTTAATTATATATAATTTTTAAAATAACATATAGGTTGAAAATTATTTATACATAAGATTTTGCTGAAGGTGCAAAATATAAAGTGAGCATCGATGACTCCTAAGTTTAATTTTGAGTAAATTTGATCGAAGATAGTTTTAAATATTTTGCGGCTGCGGTTTTTGTGTGTGGCTATGGGGAGCACCCATGTATGAAAACAATTTTTTACGCTCATGTGGTTTGATTGTGTATTTGTGTTCGATGTACTATGTCCCTTTTGTATTTGTAGTAGTCAAATTGACAATTTTTTTATTTAATATTAAAAATTGTTAATTTATTATTTTTCAAATTTGAAAGTTATGTTATAAAATAGATTAAATGTACTTTTTAATAATCTTTTTTTTATTATTGTCAATTATATAATAAGTGTAAATTTTGGTCAAAATTTCATCAAATTGAACGATTAAAAGTCAAGATGAACATGTAGGTGGGATGGAAGTAGAGGTGTCATGTGATTAATCAGCAAAATTGGGAAATTTGTTTTTTTGATTTTTTTTGCCCACCCAAATTTTCACCGAATATTATATACTCTTCTGCATATTTTTAGATACAGTTTATATTAATTTTTAAAAAATAAGTATAAATTGATTATAGTTGGAGATGTATACATATACAAGAGGATATATTACTTTTATCAAGGTTTCACTTTCAAAGTTAAGAAGAAAGAAAAAGATAAGTTTAGTAAATCTTGTTCGGGCTTTGCATATATTTAATAATTATTTTTAATGAATTTTTTTAAAAAATATTGCCTCAAATTCGCCCGTGCTATGATTATTTTCTTGTTCCGCCGCTGGATGGAAGGAGTATATATAAATATTGTTCTGCGACTGAAGTTTATAGTAGGGGTAATTTACTGTCTAAAATATCAAGATGACTTGTTTCCTTTACTAATGGATATTTAATGGATAATTTAAATATGCATTGGTTTGTATGGCCGAAAATTTAGTCTACTGAAGTACCAGATGACTTCTTTCCATTACTAGTGTAGGACATGCCTCCACTTCCTCTAGTCACGAGAGTGGGATTCAGGTAAAATATAAGTTCTCAATTATGGTACTTGCAACAAAAGAATAACAATATATTTGTACATTTGATCTGTCTCGCCACTGAATCAGAGGTCACTTCCAAGTAAAATCTATTTTTTGAAGGACGAACAAAAAGATGTTCATTAAACCCACCTTTCAACAAAATAAATCATGTTTAGACACTGAAAGGAAGCACTGCACTTAAGTACTATACCTAATATTAAAGTTGCAATCAAGATTAGTAAAACACTGCTATATAGAAATAAATTTCACCTCATTCCTTATTCAACTCGGATATGTTCCGCCTTTCCGTGTATATCAAGGATAGACTTTAACAACCCCTTATTTACGAAGTTGGTGAATCTTGATTGGAATTTTTGTAATTAATTTTTAGTGCGGGACTAATGGCACATCATAGGTGTTGGGTTCCGAAGGCATAAAAGGCAGCGGATAAATGTAAATAAAATAAAAATTTCGAAACCCAAAAACATGATCCATGTATAATTATGGGCAGATTATGGAGATAACGAATCATACCTTTCAAGAGCTTAACTTTCACGAACTCAACGGAGATCCTAGCTATCATGCTTTGTGTCTATCTCTCGGAGAAACACCTCTATGGTATCCACACGAGCACCTTCAAGAACGTCTCACGAACTTGACTACGGAATGGATGTAACGATCTGAATTGCCTCTGCCTCTCTTTGCTGCTAGGGTTTTCTCAAAAACGTACAAGCCTCTTTAACCTATCATTATGTATTTATAATGGCTGATTAAAAGGCCCATAACAGCAAAGCCCAACCCTAGTAGGTATTTGATTAAATAATAAAAATGAATTTCTATTATTTAATTAATAACTAAGTCATACTTAATTATTATGGGCAAAAACATTCCTTTTAATTCGAATTTATATTATCTCAGTTAAGTCTTACTTAATTATAATAAAATTCAAATAATCATCAATTAATTTAAATCCATAATTTAAATTAACTATTCCATTAAGTGCTCTATTTGTGCGACCCTATAGGCTATTATTTAATTGACAATAATTTTATTCTCTAATAAAATTATAAACAATGAGCGGTATCTAGTAATACATCATTGTTACCCAATTAAACAATAATTAAATCGTGATTAGATAAAACCTTTCGTGATTAATGTTTTTCATGTAATATAATCCCTTTAACCATACATATTATAGATTAAACTCGAGGCATGTATTTAGTCATCCTCTTCAACATTTAATCTGGGTTTACTTGATCCATGAGTAGATTATCAAGACAAATCATTATTTGAGCATGTCCATGCTTTTATAATCTCACTCAATCAAGAGGTCAATAATATCTCTCCTAATTATAGGAGAGTTAAATCCTTTATCTATCATTCATATTTCTCATACGACTCATGATATACCCGATGTCCACTTTTATCATCACCCGATCAAAAGTAACTTTTAATGTAGTCAAAGTATATTAATCCTCGTATAGAAATATAATGATTTCAAGTCAAAGGATCGTTACACCATTATCACTGTGAGTATTTCTTATGACTTTATTAAACATGAAGAATCTCACTGTGGGTCTGTCCAGTACCATGTACTCTCATATGTACCTATGTATTGACTTTAGTATCTCCATACTTATAACCAATGAGATGTGGTTATCTTGTCAAACAACATACTAGTCTATCTATGTATTATTATTGTCCTATATAATAATACTCGACTAGGGACCTTTAGGAATATGATATATTATATAATCTCAAGTTCAAGTCATGTACTTAAATTATACAATTTGTATCATGATTCTAAGAACATTTATTATGCTAACAAAATATCGCAGTAATTAAGGTCATAATAAATACATTTATTGAATGATCAACTGACATAAAGATTTAAAAGAATAATGTATTGCCTCTAGGACACCTACACTAACAATCTCCCACTTGCACTAGAGCCAATCACCCATATATCTAATACCCATGGAACTAGTGTGACCATCGTGCTTCTGCTGCGACAAGCCTTTGGTCAGTGGGTCTGCAATGTTATCATTTGTGTGCACTTTACATATGTGTATATCACCCCTTTCATTAATCTCTCGAATAAGGTGAAATCCCCTGAGTATATGTTTAGCCCGGGAGTGTGATCTAGGTTCTTTAGCCTGTGCAATGGCTCCATTATTATCGCAGTATAGATCAATGGGATCTGCGATCGATGGAACCACTCCCAAATCAGAAATGAACTTTCGAATCCAAACGGCCTCCTTAGCTGCTTCACAAGCTGCAATGTACTCAGCCTCCATTGTAGAATCATCTACTGTTTCTTGCTTTGAACTCTTCCAGCTTACAGCACCTCCGTTTAGACAAAACACAAAACAAGACTGTGATACAGTATCATCTCTATCTGTTTGGAAACTTGCATCGGTGTAACCTTTTACAACGAGTTTCTCTTCTCCTCCATACACCAAAAATGAATCTTTAGTTCTTTTCAGGTACTTAAGAATATTCTTAACTGCCGTCCAGTGACCTTCACCCGGATTAGACTGGTATCTGCTCGTCATGCTCAAAGCATACGAGACATTTGGGCGAGTACATACCATTGCATACATGATAGATCCAATTGCTGAAGCATATGGAACTTTATTCATGTGGTCCTTCTCATCCAATGATTTCAGACACTGATCCTTAGAGATCGTTATCCCTTGAGACACGGGGACATATCCCCTTTTTGCATTTTGTATTCCAAAACGATGCAAAACCTTATCAATGTATGTGCTCTGACTTAGACCGATCATCCTTCTAGATCTTTCTCTATAGATCCTCATTCCTAGAATGTAGGATGCCTCTCCTAAGTCTTTAATGGAGAAATTGCTCCCTAACCAAGTCTTAACAGCCTTTAGAGAAGGTATGTCATTCCCCATTAGTAGTATATCATCAATATATAGTACTATGAATGCCACATAGCTCCCACTAACCTTCTTGTAAACACACGGTTCATCTTCATTTTGAACAAAGCCGTACTCTGTGACTATTTTATCAAAACGGATATTCCATCTCCTAGAGGATTGCTTCAATCCATAAATGGATCGACGCAATTTACATACCTTGCCAGCATTCCTTGGATCGATAAAACCCTCAGGTTGTGTCATGTACACATCCTCTTCAAGGCTTCCATTAAGGAAGGCTGTTTTGACATCCGTTTTCCAGATTTCATAATCATGGAATGCTGCAATGGCAAGTAAAATCCTTATAGACTTGACCATAGCTACTGGTGATAAAGTTTCATCATAGTCAATACCATGAATTTATTTGAAACCTTTTACAACCAGCCTAGCTTTATAGGTCTGAACATTTCCATCCATGCCCTTTTTCTTCTTAAAAACCCATTTGCACCCTATGGGTTTTACCCCTTCAGGTGGATCAACCAAAGTCCATACTTGGTTTTCGTACATGGAATCTATCTCGGATTTCATGGCTTCAAGCCATCTCTTAGAGTCTGGACTGTTCATAGCATCTTGGTATGTGAGAGGCTCATCTTCATCTATGAGCATCAAATAACCGCACTGAGTCATGAGAAATCTATATCTCTCTGGCTCATGGCAAAATCTACCAGATCTACGAACAACCTGTGTTTGTTGAGCATTATCATTATTCTGCTCTTGTTCCACTTCAGGTTCAATGAAATTTTGCAGTTCTCGATCTTCATCGAGATCTATAGTTCTCCCACTGTTTCTTTTGGAAATAAAATCTCTTTCCATGAAGACAACATCTCGAGCAATAAACACTTTCTGCTCAGAAGGACTATAAAAATAATACGCCTTTGTTTCATTAGGGTATCCTACAAAAATGCACTCTTCAGATTTAGGTCCAAGCTTATCAGATTCTTGACGTTTCACAAACGCCTTACATCCCCAAACTTTCAAAAAGTTCATGCCTGACCGTTTCTCCTTCCATATCTCATATGGAGTCTTTTGAACCTTCTTAGTAGGAACACGGTTAAGTGTGAAAGCCGCTGTTTCTAGAGCGTAACCCCAGAAACTAATTGGAAGATCTGCATGACTCATCATCGATCACACCATGTCCAACAAGGTGCAATTTCTCCTCTCTGAAACTCCATTCCATTGAGGTGTTCCTGGCGGAGTGAGTTGTGATACAATACCACACTCTTTCAAATACTCTCTAAATTCGGTGCTTAAGTATTCACCCCCACGATCGGATCGTAAGATCTTAATACTTGCATCTCCGCCAATTTGCTTCTCTACTTCAACCTTGTATTCTTTAAATTTTTCAAAAGAATCAGATTTGTTCTTCATAAGATATACATATCCATATCTACTGAAATCATCAGTAAATGTTATGAAGTAGTAGTAGCCTTCTCTAGCCATTACACGCATTGGGCCACATACATCACTATGTATTAGCTCCAGACGTTTAGTGGCCCTTTGACCCTTACCAGTGAAAGGGGCTTTAGTCATCTTACCAAGCAAACAAGATTCACATTCTTGGTATGATTCAAAATCAAACTTATCCAAGTATCCATCCTTATGTAATTTGGATATGCGTTTCTTATTTATGTGGCCTAGACGACAATGCCAGAGGTATGTTTGATTTGAGTCATTCATTTTAAGTCGTTTGTTTTCTATATTACAGACAGGGTTATCTAAATCAAGAACATATAAACCATTAAATAAATGCGCAACACCATAGGTTAAATCATTCAAAGCAAAAGAGCAACTGTTGTTCTTTATTGTAAACGAAAAACCTTTCTTGTCCAAACAAGAAACAGAAATAATGTTTCTGCGAATCGCAGGCACATAAAAACAGTCTTCTAGTTCTAAAACAAGCCCATAGGGCATAGATAAATAATAAGTCCCTACAGCTAAAGCAACAACTTTTGCTCCATTGCCTACTCTTAGGTCCACTTCTCCCTTAGCCAAAGTTCTACTTCTCTACAGGCCCTGCACATTTATACAAATGTGAGAAGCACATCCAGTATCAAATACCCAAGATGTAGAAATAGACAAATTGACTTCTATAACATAAATACCTGATCCAGAAATCTGAACTGCTTTCTTTTTCTTCAGATCC
The DNA here is from genome assembly GCF_009905375.1 of Apium graveolens. Taxonomy (NCBI): domain Eukaryota; kingdom Viridiplantae; phylum Streptophyta; class Magnoliopsida; order Apiales; family Apiaceae; genus Apium; species Apium graveolens. Next base: position 128,065,321 of record NC_133655.1, read on the forward strand.
TCTAAGTAAATTGGACAGTTTCTCTTCCAGTGACCATCTTTCTTACAGTAGTGACATTCACCCTTGGTCACACCACCTTTAGGCTTTAAAGCCTGTTTGGGACCTGACTTTGGCTTGGGTGTAGAATCAGATCCAATCTTTTTCTTACCCTTCCATTTGCCCTTCCCTTTGGCCTTACCTTTATTTCCCACCATCAGTATAGGAGCAGGTTCAGCTGTCTTCATGCTGGTCTCATATGTTCTCAATATATGCAACAATTCAGTAGGTGTTTTGTCAAATTCATTCATATTGTAGTTCACAACAAACTGAGTGAATTTGTTGTTCAAAGAATTCATGATTAGGTCAATGCCAGTTTCCGGACCAATCGGGAAACCCAAAGTTTCAAGGTACTTAATGTAACCAATCATCTTCAGAACATGTGGGCCAACTGGTTCACTCGCCCCTTGTTTACAATTAAAAAGTGACTTACTCGTGTTGAACCTTTCTTGACGAGTTTGGCTTGCAAACATGCTTTGCAAGTGCTCATTGATAGTATATGCATCCATATGCACATGCTGTCTTTGAAGCTCAGCACTCATAGTTGCCAACATAAGACATGCAACATCATTTGCATCATTCTCATCCCTTGTGCGTGATGCTCGTTCATCAGCAGTAGCACCCTCAGGAAGGGGACCTGGAGGAGGAATATCAATGACATGAAGCTTGCGCTCCTACCTAAGGACAATCCTCAAATTCCTCTGCCAGTCTAGGAATTTGTTTCCTCCTGTCAGCTTGTCCTTCTCAAGGACTGAACGTACGAATAATGTGTTTGTGTTGTTTGCCATTACTCAGTATCTACAATAATAAAAGCGCAAAATAAACATTAGATTGTCTGAGTTAAAATTTTATGTTCATATGATTATGATATATTCATAATATATCTCCCACTATTTTTTTATCAAATTAATAGCCCTAACTATTAATTCGGAAAGTATATCCCATAAATCTTTCTAGTGAGCCAAGATCCATATTTCGTCATGTTTTAAGTCAACCACTGGTATCCTTAAAACATGATTATTTAGGTAGACAACAGTTGTCAATTATATCATATATAATTCTCGGATAATTTGGTGAACAACAATTGATCTTATCTATCTAATAGATTTTTAACCAAACTCTATGCTTCTAAGTTCATAATAGTTGAATATAACCGTTTATATTCACCTTATTATGATGACTCAGTTAAGTTAGACCCAATAATACAATGTCCGAATATAACCGTTTATATTCGTCGCATTTCACCACGATAGATAGGAGTCCCCTGCCACTGACAGCCCTTCCCCTTATCGATCTAGGATTCAATGAGTGTTCATTCATTGGAAAGCATCTGATTAAAACTTAATATTTTTACTTAGGGATTTTTAATTTAGAACGATCATGATCCCATCATATAGAGATTCCCAATTTTTCCTTGAATAAAATACTTCAAATCAATACTCGTCAATGGTTTGATTTCCAGGTAGTGGAGGAGTCACATCGGTCTCGCTTAAAACCCACAGCCTTACAAGTTCTATGAACCCGTTGTTGACAAAATCGCCCCATGTCAGAAATAAAGAAAATTCGTATTTTATTCCGTGTTTCATAAACACGAGAATCTCATGATCGTTTGTTAATTGTAAATCTTGAGTCGTTACAGATTTTATCTTGTTTAAAGGCATGGCATGGGTGATGTATCTAATACATACATGCATCATTAATCTAATTAAAACATACATTTTCTACTCTAGACATACTATTTATACATTATATGAAAAGTGCGTAAAGTAAACGTGCAATAGTTATGGCCCAATCCTATGTGATCTTTTCAGGCTAATGAAAAGATCAAGGTCAGTCTATGGTGTAAAAATAACTATTACATATGTCTTCTCTATTGCTTCCATTGTCTCCTTGGCCTCCATATGATGCCTCCTCTTTCCCTTGTCCTTCTTGGATGTTACATTAAGAATTATACTAATGAACTTACAAAAGAACTCGAGTTACATTCGAGATAAAACAACTACAAATAGAAAACGACATGCAAGTCGTATTTATTACAAACCAAAAGAATAAACCATTACAACTAAGGTCTTAAGGCCATAACTATGCACCATGCTCAAGTAACCATTAAAGAACATCATAGATCATATAAAGATGACATACTATTTATCACTTATCATGATCCAATCAAGAATAATAAATAAGTAAAGCATATGTCATAAGCACAAATTAAAAACGAAACCCTAAGCACGCAGATCGACCTCCGCGGTGAGGTCGCTGGGGGGGTTCGGGGGGGCAGCGAGCCCCCCGATGGCGGAAATTTTTGCAAAATCAAGTATCAGAATACTAGCAAAACATGTATCAGAATACTATTCCAGAAGCATGTATCAATATACACACGATCCATATCCCAGTTACCAAAAACATGTATCATTATACATATTTTAAGAGATCGCATACATATGAGTTATGGCAGATCTTAAACATACTAGTATCATCATATAGATCATTAACAGATTCATCATATCATTCATATAACATAACTGTTATCATGGCAGACTCATATAACATAACTGTTATCATGGCAAACTCATCACACATGCATACTTGTAAAAATACAATAAACGCGTAACCAAATCAGCCCCTTATACACGTAGCTCTGATGCCATTGTTGGGTTCCGAAGGCATAAAAGGCAGCGGATAAACGTAAATAAAACAAAAATTTTGAAACCCAAAACAGGATCCATGTATAATTATGGGCAGATTATGGAGATAACGAATCATACCTTTCAAGAGCTTAACTTTCACGAACTCAATGGAGATCCTAGCTATCAGGCTTTGTGTCTACCTCTCGGAGAAACACCTCTATGGTATCCACACGAGCACCTTCAAGAACGTCTCACGAACTTGACTACCGAATGGATGTACTAGCCTCCTTCTTGACGATCTGAATTGCCTCTGCCTCTCTTTGCTGCTAGGGTTTTCTCAAAAACGTACAAGCCTCTTTAACCTATCATTATGTATTTATAATGGCTGATTAAAAGGCCCATAACAGCAAAGCCCAACCCTAGTAGGTATTTGATTAAATAATAAAAATGAATTTCTATTATTTAATTAATAACTAAGTCATACTTAATTATTATGGGCAAAAACATTCCTTTTAATTCGAATTTATATTATCTCAGTTAAGTCTTACTTAATTATAATAAAATTCAAATAATCATCAATTAATTTAAATCCATAATTTAAATTAACTATTCCATTAAGTGCTCTATTTGTGCGACCCTATAGGCTATTATTTAATTGACAATAATTTTATTCTCTAATAAAATTATAAACAATGAGCGGTATCTAGTAATACATCATTGTTACCCAATTAAACAATAATTAAATCGTGATTAGATAAAACCTTTCGTGATTAATGTTTTTCATGTAATATAATCCCTTTAACCATACATATTATAGATTAAACTCGAGGCATGTATTTAGTCATCCTCTTCAACATTTAATCTGGGTTTACTTGATCCATGAGTAGATTATCAAGACAAATCATTATTTGAGCATGTCCATGCTTTTATAATCTCACTCAATCAAGAGGTCAATAATATCTCTCCTAATTATAGGAGAGTTAAATCCTTTATCTATCATTCATATTTCTCATACGACTCATGATATACCCGATGTCCACTTTTATCATCACCCGATCAAAAGTAACTTTTAATGTAGTCAAAGTATATTAATCCTCGTATAGAAATATAATGATTTCAAGTCAAAGGATCGTTACACCATTATCACTGTGAGTATTTCTTATGACTTTATTAAACATGAAGAATCTCACTGTGGGTCTGTCCAGTACCATGTACTCTCATATGTACCTATGTATTGACTTTAGTATCTCCATACTTATAACCAATGAGATGTGGTTATCTTGTCAAACAACATACTAGTCTATCTATGTATTATTATTGTCCTATATAATAATACTCGACTAGGGTCCTTTAAGAATATGATATATTATATAATCTCAAGTTCAAGTCATGTACTTAAACTATACAATTTGTATCATGATTCTAAGGACATTTATTATGCTAACAAAATATCGCAGTAATTAAGGTCATAATAAATACATTTATTGAATGATCAACTGACATAAAGATTTAAAAGAATAATGTATTGCCTCTAGGGCACCTACACTAACAATAGGTACATGTACTTACTAGTGACAAGTTTTAGAACCGGTCAGTTGACACACGCCCAAATCAGAATCTTGTAAGCAGAAATCCATGAAGAATCTTAAACTGCTGACTGAATTTAGACTCTACACAGAGAACTGCGAATTGTGTTTGTCAGGGCCGAGTAAAAAAATCGAATAAATTCGAAATCGAATCCGAATCTACTAAAACTCGCTTAAAATTGATCCGTATAATATTGACCCGAAATTGAAACCGAAAAAATAAAAACCGAAACCGAATATTGGTTTCCGTTATAGGTCGAAACTGAATCGAAAAAATTGGAACTGATTCGGAAATTAAAGTAGATTAAATAATTTACATTTTAATGTTATTTATATCAATTTTTAAAATAAAAACAAATATCTTTTATAATTTTATATTAATAAATATTTCTTTTTGTGCCTAACATAAGCAGTGTTATAGAAATCGGAAATCGGGATAGATCGGTTGAGCTACCGATTTGCGATTTATCGGAAATCGGGGATTTATCGGTATATAAAATCAGAAAAAAATCGGATATATTTAAATATTATTTTTATAAAATATATATCAAATTAGATTATTATTATTATTATAAACACAAATATATTAAACTTTTACTTTTAAAAGTTTTTTTTATATGAAGAGATTTATTATTTTGTCACTATGAGATTTGTTTGTTAAAGTATACGATTATTTCCTAAAAACGTACATGAATGAATTTGTGGAACAATGACCCTACCTATCTTATTACACAAAAATAAATATAAATATATTTAATTTAATAAAATAAAGTATATTCCCCGTGAAAGAATTGAAAAGCAGATTCTAAGTAAATAAACATAAAAGAACAAGGAATTTGGGTTGTTCAGTCCCATCATCCCCATCCTTCATCATCATCTATCTACCTTCTTATACATCCACCCCTTCTCTCTCTTTCTTAAGTATTTATTACCGTCTTCTCTCCTTCTTTCATGTTTCTTCCATTTGTATATGTTCATCATTTTCTTCACTTGTATAACGGAACTCCAATTAACACACTTAAGCTTCTGCCGGAAAAGCGTAGCTTCGTAATATCTCCGACCTTTTCTTCGAAACTCAGATGTTGACCGATTTCTACCGAATTTTGACCCGATATGCAGAAAACGATTAGTACACTGATTTTGGCCTGTAAGATCGGCAGTTGACAAATTTCCGATATTTCGGCCGATAAATCGCCGAAATCGGCGATTTCTGTAACACTGAACATAAGTTATATATCTGAATCTTTGTAGATTTTCTGAGTATGTGCAGTCTATATTACTTTGCACAGTTATATTGTTTTACACTTAGAGTCACCCTTTTACGGTGAAACATGCAGACTCACTCCTTATTTTGCTTAGCAAATTTTAATATAGCATACACGGGTACATGTTCAAGATCTTTTCATGTCAAAAAAAGAGCAAGTATCAACAATATATCGAGCCTGAACAGGCAATCCATTGGCCTAGATCGTAGCATATTTAGCTTGAATAATCCACAAACTTATTATATATCCCCAAAAGATCATGATTTATCAGCAGTGTACTTAGTGGTTTTACTTTTCCTTATAAACTGAATTGAAATTTAAAATACGGTCGATGCGGGAATAAGGTGTTATAGTTAACTTCTATTACCTTTAATATTTTGAAGAACTACTTACAAACTTCACCGTCCAACATCAATCATATAAGAGGTTGATGTTTAAGTCCGTATTCCATTCACCTTATCATGATCGCATTTGAGTGTTCCAACCTATCCACAAATTCAGACAACTGTATAGAAAATAAATTGATTTTCACGCTCTAACTTTAAGCCTTTATAGCTCATGCACCTTTACAACCCATAGTTTACCTACCCATAAAGAAGTGATAATTACCCTATCTGTCTCATTGAATTCTATACATTACTTTTAGGCACGTTTTTTAATACTTCTTAAAAGCATAACTCTATAATATTTTGTTAGTCACACAACACTGTAGAAGGGGTTGAATACAGTGTTACTATAATCAAATTGATTTTGAACACAAGTAACAGTAAACATATATATTCAATATGATAAACTCTGTTACAATGGAACTGTTATCTCTCAGTGATGAACAAATATCACTAAGAGCTGCTAGGTTACAATGTATAATCTTCTCGATAATGATAACACATATAGTGTAAACCCAAAGTCTGTGTTTATATAGTACACAGTTACAAGATAACTTCTAATTGATATAGAATATAATTCTGTCTCCTAAAATATATCAATCAGATATCTTCTACAAGTCTTCCAGTCTTCTAACTCTTTCCATGCATATATTCTTTTATTTAGTCTCGATCTTCTACTGTAAATCAACTTCCTTCCTTATATGAAAGTCTTCCCGCACTTAAGTTCTGATATGACCTTAAGTTCTGATATTAAGTTCTGACTTCCAGTAAGTCCTGATTTCAGTAAGTCCTGATTTGTCCTGTTGTTAAGTTCTGAAAACTAAACACAAATCATATTAGACATGACATCTCAAATATATCTAACAATCTCCCCCAACTTGTAAATTATGCAAAATATACAAGTTAATAGATTTGATGATGTCAAAAATATTTAAGTACAAATGCAATAAGAGTTTAACCAGATAACTAACTACAACTTACAGTCCTTGTAGCTTTTACCAATCTTACTGAGTCAATTTGAATCCATGACGATTCTTGACAAAGCTTGATATCAGCTTTTCTTCTTTAATCCTCAGGACTTGAGACATTGTAGTCTTGACTTGCTTCATCTCTTCATTCTGACTTCCAATCTGATAGATTGCAGTCCTTAAAGCAGATATATGGTTTCTTCTAAACCATCATTCAGTCTTATTACCCTAGGATGAGAAGAATCTTCATTGTAGCACAAACATTTCTCTTTCAGTATTACTTCAAACTTAGCAGAATTCTTCTTCATTGGAATTTCACTTGCATCATCTTCAACAATATTATGAATGAATTCTATAACCCTTGATCCAGAAATTCTTGCTTTATCTCTGATGGTCTTCATTATGAAGTTTGACCATCTCCTGGTAATATCAGACTTTACCTCTAAAACGTAATGAAAGAATTGAAGTTCTTTCAATGATTTGTTTAACACATCTGATTTTGACATCTGATATGTCCTTCCATCTTCAAGAAATAGAATCAGATTTTCCTTAACATTGTGCTTGTCATGAGCATTCAGTACCACTTGAACAGAGATAACCTTATTAAGGTGTTTTTGTGTAACATCTTCAAGAGGTCTGTCAGTCAATAGAAATGGATCTCTAGTAGCAACTTCAACTCTTGTCTTGATCTTTACTTCATCAGAACCTAGTCCAGCCCTGTCTCTTGGTTCTCTAGCATTTAACCCAATAGTCATGAATGCAGACAATAATTGGCTTTTCTTTGGATATGATGGTTTGATATTTTTCCACAGAAGTTTCTTTTTATCAGCTACTTCCATTTTGTCTAAATCAACTTGAGCACTGTCAGAGGTTGACTTGATGACTTTATCAGAACTTGCTGTTTCTGTTGTTGCTTGCTGTTCTTCACTCTGAACAACTTGAACCTTGTCAGAGGTTGTCTTTGATTCTTCAGAAATCTTCTTTCTTTTTAGAGTTTAACATCTTTATCTTCAGCAAGATTATCATCAGTAACTTGAACCATTTTGCACACTGGATTTATCATAATTTGAGGAATTTTCATCTCCAGTGGCTTGATTGGTTCATCAACTTTTCCTTTCTCTTTGTCTTTGGGATCAATCTCAGATTGTGATCTTGTCTTGGGCTTTGATGCCTCATTAATTGAATTCTCCTTGATCACAATGCCTTTTTTCTTAGGCCTTGGAGGTTTCTTTACAACAGAAACTTTTGGCTTTAGATTTTTCTTTTCAGCTTTAAATCTAGCTTCTTCCTCCATGAGATTTTCTAAATCCATTCCTAGATTATGCTTAAGAAATAATCTTCTAGCAATTTCCTCATCAAGTGTCTGAATCTTGGGATCCTTGTAGTAGACTATTGTCTGCTTCCCCTTGAGCTTCAGAGTTTGCATGAACTTTTGAGAATCTTGACTTCCACCTTGTATCAGAACATCAGGCTTTGTCAGACTTTGCTCATCAGAACTTGATATCAAATTTTGAGTATTAGTACTTGCTATCAGATTTTGAGTTTGAGCAGCTTCAGAACTTGTCTTCTTTTGAGTAGAAGATTTGATTGCATCAGTAATTAGTTTCCTTGAAGAAACCTTGCTTCTCTGCTCTTTTCCCTGAACTTGACCTCTACCCTTGCTAGGGTTTCCCTGGTCATTAGTTTCATCATCTTTCTTCTTCAGCATTTGATCATTAGAGCATTTGGACTTAATTATCTTCTCCCCTTTTTTGGCATCATCTGATAGTAGGAGTGAGAGAAGAAGTTCAACTGATGATTGAATCTCATCCAATTGAGCCTGTTGAGAAGCTTGATTAGTCAGAACTTCAGTGATTTGGGCCTCTTGCTTCTCTTGAGTTTTCTCAATTGCTTCTACCTTTTCAAGTGTAACTTAGGATATGCCGATTCAAATTCAACATTTGTTTGTCAAATCAACACAAATTATTAGTACCACAATTTTAATCAAAATATTCATCAAGAAATACAGTTCAAGTAGATGAAGTTAAGATTAACAGGTTTCAATGAGAACAATTATATGCATATAATGCGAGATAAACAAAGACTAAATCTTGCAATCAAAATTTTTTTTATTAAAATATCAAAAGAGTACATTTTATGAAATTTGTATGTTAGGTCACACTTTCACTGTAGAGGGGGTGAATACAGTGTTTATTACAATCAAATCAAACTTCAAGAACTTATGTAACAGAAAACAAACTTTATTTAAACAATAAACTCTGTTACAATCTGGAACTGTTATCTCTCAGTGATGAACAAAATATCACGAGAGCTGTTAGGGTTATATTTAATAATATTCTCGATAATGATAACACTTATAGTGTAAACCCTATGTCTGTGTTTATATACTACACAGTTACAAGATAATCGCTAATTGATATGGAATATAATTCTGCTTCCTAAAATATATCAATCAGATATCTTCTATTCCAAGTATTCCATTCTTCACGGAATTCCTTCTTCATGCATATCTCTTCTTATATTTATCTTGATCTTCTTAACTTTAATCAGCTACTGTCCTTATCTGATCGTCCTTCAGCACTTAAGTTCTGATATCTATCTCCTGATGCTTATCTCCTGATAACATAAGTACTGATATCCCTTAAGTTCTGTCGTCCAGTATAAGTACTGATCAGTTAAGTACTGATTTGTTCTGTTCAAATAAGATCTGAAATCTAAACATAAAACATATTAGCCATGACATTATCAAATATATCTAACAATCTCCCCCAACTTGTAAATTAACAAAATATACAAGTTTAACAGATATTTGATGATGTCAAAAACATTAAGTACAAATGCATGAGAAATAGACAAGATAACTACAACTTACAGTCCTTAAAGCTTTTACCAATTCAACTTCTGATAACAACTTTGGTCTGTATACACATCAGAATTTTAAGTAGTTGTAGATCTTTGACTTGGCTTCATCATTTTCTGATCTCTCTGATGTCAGGAGTTGTTCTGAGATAATTCTTCAGCAAACATTTCTCAGCATATCTGAGTTCATCAATCATTCTCCGTTTGACATCTTTAAGCTCTGCAGTATCTTCACCAGTTTGAAATATTGCAGCTCTGAGATCATTAATCTTTGCTTTTCTCAACTCCCGATCTAGTCTTATGACATAAGCTTTGTTAGACTCTAGATTGAATTCAAGCCCCTTAATACCAAGATATGTTCTGATCTGTGCAGTATTAGGCTTCATATCAACAATATCACCATTGTGATTTCTGTACTTTGGAACATATCTGCTGTCAGACTTAACAGAATAAAGCCTTTTCTGTCTCTGAATCTGTTCTTTTAAGTAGTTTGCAGCAGTCTCTGTTATTCTGTCATCCACTTGAAGTAAGAATAATACATGCTCCAATTCTTCAAAATACTTCAATGGAATGGCATTTTGTCTTATATGATAAATCCTACCATCTGTCATGAAATACAACATGATGTATTCTTTCAAGTAGGTATGGTAAACCATCTGTACAGATTCTAGTTGATTCAATCTCTCAGGAGTTGCTCCAATACCTGGTTCACTCAAGGAAGTTGGATCATCGGTAGTGTTGTGTATTCTTCTTTTATCAGCACTTCCCAATCCAGTTTTATCTCTAGCTTCCTTTCCAGTAACTACTCTTGCTTCAAAACCACTTGGAGTAGTCTTCAAAGATTGAGTCTGTTTTGCTTTAGTGAATCCTGGTAGGAGTGTTTTAGATTTATTTTCTGATATCAAGTTAACTTGAGCACTGTCAGAGGTTACTTGCTTCTTTTGAATATCAGAACTTACAATTTCTTGACTCTGAACAACTTGAGCCATGTCAGAGGTTGTTTTAAGAACTTTTCTTGAAGTCAGAGCAAGATTATCTTTTCCATCAGTAATTTCTTCTTCCTCAGGAGGTACATAAGGCTTGATAGGTTCACCAACCTTTTCTTTACCCTTGGATCTTGGATCTATCTGTGGTTGTGATCTAGCCAAAGTTTCTTCAGTATGTATCCTTTCTTTGATCACAATGCCTTTAGGTTTTGGAAGTAACTTTTTACCAGAAGCTTCAGATTTAGATGTGACTTTCTCTGATTTAAGTCTGGCTTCTTCTTCCTTTAAACTTTCCAAGTCCATCCCTGGATTTTCTTGAAGAAATAACTGTCTTGACATTTCCTCATCAAGATCTAGAAGTTCATCAGAACTTATCCTTTTACCAGCAGCAGAACTTATTCTTTTCCCAGTATCAGAACTTGTTCTGTGACTAGCTTGTCTTGATGTAAACCTTCTACCTTGACTATGACCACTACCCATTCCAGAGTTTCCTTGGTCATCTTTTCCATCATCCTTTCCTTGCAGTGACTTGTTGGTTTTGCATTTGGACTTAATTACCTTCTCCCCCTTTTTGGCATCAGCAGGTAATAAAAGAGAGATAAGTAGTTCCACTGAGGTCTGGATTTCAGTAAGTTGCGATTGCTGAGAAGCTTGATTTGTCAGAATTTGATCAATCTGAGCTTGTTGCTTCTCTTGAGTTTTCTCAATATAAGCAACCCTGTCAATGGTAGGTTGGAAGAACTTTTTCTTATCAAGTTTCCAAACTTGTTCCTTTTTAATAAAGTTCTCCTGAATCTTGTGTAGCTCTGCATGAGTGTTGGAATGAAGACCTTGTAGATGTTTAGTACTCAATGCAGTGACTCTAAGCTGTGTTTTAAAATCATCAGAATGTAACATTTCATCAGCTTTAGTCAAGTGCTCAGCAAGATGTAAAGCATTTGGAACACATGAAACTGAGTTCCATTCCTTAGTCCACTCCTGACCTGCAGGAGTTTCACTCCAAGGTACTGGTGCATCCCTGATAACAAACTCCTTTACCAGTTCAGACTTAGGAAGAGTCAGTGGAGGAGTATGTCCTGAAGGACCTGCTTCATCAGCATCTACAGTTGTAGCAGCTTCACCAGTATCTCCAATATTTGCAGCATCAGAACTTAAAGAATCAGTATCTTCTGATAAGACAACTGTGTGAGTAGCAATGGAGGCTTCAACATCCTCTGATTGCTGATCTGATACTAAGTTCTGATCAACAGCCATATCCTGATGCTCACCTAAAATCTGATCATCAGTATCTTGATGCAGAGAAGGTGTTAGTGATAACTCAGGAGTTTGAACAGCATCAGTAACAGGTGTTGTGGAAGGATTATTTGCTGTTGGAGCTTCTAAGAAAAGTATTTCAGGCACAACCAGGTTCTGAATATCAATTTCAGCACTTGTGCCTGGATCAACAAGAGACATAGAAGGTGAATTAGCCTTGTCAGATACAGGTTCCTGAGATGGAGTTGATGGAGAAGAAGTGACTGGAGCAAATTCCTTGTCTTGTGAGATCAGAGATTCCTGATCCCCTTCCTTAGCTGCTTCCTCCTCATCATCTGAAACTGGCCTCTGTGCCCTCTGTTTCTTGTACTTCCTTGTTGATTTGGATTCCTTGGGAGTTTCAGGAACCGTCATACGTCTAAGCCTCTTGAGAAGCCTAGAACCCCCAATTGCAGAATCCTTCTGAGAAGTTGCCTTCTCAGCTTCATTTACCACAGGTTCTGAAGAGGGAATCTGATCCTCAGAATCTGATTCATCTCTCAAAGTAATCCTCCTCTTCTTCTGAGATGTTTGAGGAACAGTCTTTGTTCTCTTTGGCTTAGAGGATGTAGGCTTCACAGTAGGTGCTGAAGAAGAAGGTTGAGCAGTCTGTGAAGTGGAGAGATAGGATTTAAGATAAGTTCTGACAGGTAGAATTAATTCTACCTCGTCTCCCTAGACTTTTGAAAAAGAATAACAGTCATTGGAAAAGGAATGTGCACATGTAACAAGAGTGAACTGTTCAAGGACGAGTGCCATTATGTTTTAACCATAGACTATTAATCTTCCACTTCAACATTTCGAAATTAATCTGAGACTGTTACCAAATTTTACTCACAGATAAGTCAAGTAAAGGGTTAGACTGAAAAATCAGAACTTAGACCTATACCAAAACTTAACAGTCATCAGAACATAATGTCTTAACTCGAACAAGGAATATCTATCTTAGTAAATACTCATACAAGTTCTTAGTTATGAACGTCAGAACTTAATCATCAGAACGTGTAACTAGAACTTGTCCTCAGAATTTGTGCAAAAGTGACACAATGACTGTTTATCTAAAATAACATAGACCACCACAGAAATTTCATCATTCATATGGAGTGATGTGTGTGCATTAAGCTAAATAACAGACAAAGAGTAAAGTCTGATCTACTTCAGTACATCTTAGAAATAAGTCATAATTAAAATTTTGCTAAAGAACTGTCATTATCCTGAAACCTACTGATAAATGAGTTCATGCATGAGTCCACCTCAACTGTTTTTGTGCTAATTTTATGCATCTTTTGAAATTCTATTTTACAGTGGCTTCTCAGTGTAAGTGAGTCACGACTGCTTATCAGAATTTATGCTATTATCAGAGTATTTCTCCAGTAATCATAGAGTGTGAAAAGTCACCAAGAAAATATTTTGCTTTTCTAATGCATATTTACTTAATACCAGCAATGCACTTGGGTCGTCCCTTTCACATTTTTACTCTAGATCTCAAAGGAGTACCTGATATTATTCTTTGATTTTTTTTTTTTTTGATAAGTGAGGTTTATCAGCACTTAGTACATTCAGCAGTTTTACTAGAATCAGAACTTAAACAGATGAGTAGCATTATTTTAATTTGGGACTTAGTAGTAAGATGAATAAAGTAAACTAAACTAAGCTCAAGTATCAGAATTTTCTTGTGTCATAAGATTTCCACAGAAATAATTACTTCTTTCATGGGATCATTTGTTTATTGAAGACTAGTAGCTCGGTATCTAGCACAGTTATCCTCATAGGATTGAATAGTTACTGAAACAGACATATCACTTATCAGAGTTTAGAAACATATATCAGACAACAGTCAGTACTTAAAGACATTTATCAATTAATGCACAGAATATACAAAGAGATTAATTCTGTAAATACTGATCATAAAGTCTGATAACATAGAACAAGTTTAAGCAGATTTAGAGAAAGAACCTGAAATCATTCCAAGTTCATTTACCAATTTTGAAAAGGTAGCTTCACACAGTGGTTTTGTGAAGATATCTGCTACTTGTTGATCTATGGGAACAAAATGCAATTCCACTGTACCTTCATCCACATGTTCCCTGATGAAATGGTACCTGATGCTGATGTGCTTTGTCATAGAGTGTTGAACTGGATTACCTGTCATAGCAATAGCACTTTGATTATCACAGTAAATAGGGATTTTGAAATATGTTAACCCATAATCCAGTAACTGATTCTTCATCCAGAGAATCTGTGCACAGCAGCTTCCTGCAGCAATATACTCTGCTTCTGCAGTTGATGTGGAAATTGACTTTTGTTTCTTGCTATACCAAGAAACCAACCTGCCTCCAAGAAATTGGCAGCTACCACTTGTGCTTTTCCTGTCAAATTTGCAACCTGCAAAATCTGCATCTGAGTAACCTATTAATTTAAAATCTGATTCTCTAGGATACCATAATCCTAGATCAGCTGTTCCTTTAAGATACTTAAAGATTCTTTTTACAGCTGTTAAGTGAGGTTCTCTTGGATCTGCTTAAAATCTTGCACAAAGACATGTAGCAAACATGATATCTGGTCTACTAGCAGTTAGATAGAGAAGTGAGCCAATCATACCTCTGTAATCAGTAATATCTACTGAATTACCAGTATCCTTATCCAGTTTTGTTGCAGTGGCCATGGGAGTGGATGCACTTGAACAGTCTTGCATTCCAAATTTCTTCAGCAAGTTTCTGGTGTACTTAGATTGACAAATAAAAGTTCCTTCTTCACTCTGCTTGACTTGAAGGCCCAGAAAATAACTAAGTTCTCCCATCATACTCATCTGATATCTTGACTGCATTAGTTTGGCAAACTTTTTGCAAAGTTTGTCATTTGGAGACCCAAAAATAATATCATCAACATAAATCTGGATCAGAAGTAAGTCCTTGCCATGGTTGAGATAGAACAGTGTTTTGTCAATAGTTCCTCTGTTGAATCCACTTTCCAGAAGAAACTGAGCTAAAGTCTCATACCATGCTCTAGGAGCTTGCTTAAGTCCATAAAGTGCTTTATCAAGCCTGTAGACATAATCTGGATGTTTGGAATCTACAAAGCCTGGAGGTTGTTCAACATATACTTCCTCTTCCAATTCTCCATTGAGAAAAGCACTTTTCACATCCATTTGAAAGACAGTAAACTTTTTGTGAGCAGCATAAGCCATGAATATCCTTATGGCTTCTAACCTAGCAACTGGAGCAAATGTTTCATCATAGTCAATTCCCTCCTGTTGAGAATATCCTTTTGCAACCAGCCTTGCTTTGTTCCTTATAATTATGCCATCACTGTCAGTTTTGTTTCTGAATACCCACTTTGTACCAACAACCGATCTATTCTTAGGTCTTGGCACTAAGGTCCAGACTTTGTTTCTTTCAAATTCATTCAACTCTTCCTGCATTGCTTGCACCCAATCAGCATCTTGAAGAGCTTCTTCCACTTTCTTTGGCTCAGACTGAGAGAGAAAAGAATTGTAAAGACATTCATTCGAAGTACCTGTTCTAGTTCTGACACCTGCCTCAGGATTTCCAATTATCAAATCAGGTGTATGTGATTTTGTCCACTTCCTTGCAGATGGAAGATTTTCTCTAGAACTGGATGCTCCCCCATGATTCATGCTGTCTTCGGTTTCATTTTCTGATGCTCCCACTGAAACTATGCTCTCTGAGTTGGATCCTTCAGTATTTAGATTTTCAGTACTGTCAGTACTTGGCTTATCAGAACTTGACGAATCAGAATTTGAAGAGCCAGATGTATGTTCTGATGCTTCTTGAGATGTGATAATATCTTGAGTATGCTCCCCCTGCATTGGTGCATCTTCCTTTGACGTAGTCCCCACAGTTTCAATAACATCAGAGTTTAATCCATCAGAATTTACAGTATCAGGACTTAGACTGTCAGGACTTGAGGTATCAGAATATGAATCTTCATTTTCAAATCTCAGCTGATCATGATCAATGCAATCTTCAAGTCCAGTGATCTTCTTGTCATCAAAAGAGACATTGATAGATTCCATGACCACTTTTGTTCTCAAATTATGGACTCTGAAGGCTTTTGTAGAAAGTGGATATCCAACAAAGATTCCCTCATCAGCTTTTAAATTAAACTTGGATAGCTGTTCAGGATGAGTCTTGAGAACAAAACACTTACATCCAAATACATGAAAGTATTTGAGATTTGGCTTCTTGTTCTTCACCATCTCATATGGTGTTTATCCATGCTTGTTAATGAGTGTTGCATTTTGAGTAAAACAAGCAGTCTGCACAGCTTCAGCCCAGAAATAGGTTGGAAGCTTTGCTTCTTCAAGCATTGTTCGTGCAGCTTCAATGAGAGTTCTATTCTTTCTTTCAACAACTCCATTTTGCTGTGGAGTTCCAGGAGCAGAAAATTCCTGCTTTATTCCATGATTTTTGCAGAACTCTTCCATTATCAGATTCTTGAATTCAGTGCCATTATCACTCCTCAAAATTTTCACAGAATCTTTGATCAATTTATCCAGATGTTTGACATGATCAATCAGGATAAATGCAGTTTCACTTTTTGTGTGCAAGAAATACACCCATGTGTATCTGGTGAACTCATCTACTATGACCAACGCATATTTCTTCTTTGCAATAGACATGACATTCACTGGACCAAATAGATCAACATGAAGCAGATAATAAGGCTCAAGAATTGATGATTCAGTCTTGCTCTTGAATGAAGATTTTCTTTGTTTAGCCTTCTGACATGAGTCACAAAGACCATCAGGAACAAACACTGATTTTGGCAGTCCTCTCACAAGATCTTTCTTGATCAGTTCATTTATCTTGTTGAAGTTTAAATGAGAGAGTTTCTTGTGCCAATTCCAGCTTTCTTCAGTTGAGGCTCTACTCACTAAACAGATTGCAGAACCATCAGAACTTGTTGAAAGCTTAGCTTCATAAATGTTACCACGCCTGAATCCCTTCAGAACAATTTTTTCTTTAGATTTACTAACTATTTCACAATGTTCTGTAAAGAAATCAACATGATAACCTCTGTCACAGATTTGACTTATACTCAGTAAGTTGTGTTTAAGTCCTGAGACCAGAGCTACATCTTTAATGATGACATTCCCAAGATTGATATTGCCATATCCCAAAGTTTTTCCAATGTTGCCATCTCCATAAGAAACACTTGGGCCAGCTTTCTCCACAAAGTCTGATAGCAGGGCCTTATTTCCAGTCATATGTCCTGAACATCCACTGTCCAGAACTAAAATATTTTTCCTGTTGCCCTGCAATCAAAAAGACCACTAATTATTAGTTTTAAGGACCCAGACTTGCTTGGATCCTTTGCCTTTTTAGGTTTGTTAACATTTGCAGCGGATTTAGCATCAGATTTTATGTTAACAGTTTTCTTATCAGAACTTATACTACCAGACTTTGAATCAGAACTTACACTAGAAGGAACAACAGAAACTTTCTTTAAAGAAGGTTTTATTTGATAATAATCATAGTACAAACTATGATATTCCTTACAAGTATAAATGGAATGCCATAAACTACCACAATGAAAACAAGGATTTTGTGGTTTGTATCTAATAGACTGACTCTTAACTCCTGACTTTGTAGATAAGGAGTTAATATTCTTATTCTTCCTGCAAAAAGAAGCCAGATGGTTAGAACTTCCACAGTTATGACATGCTTTCCTAGGAGCATCAGGAACAGATTTATAGTTATTGCTTTTATTCACACCTTCCTTTCCATTCCTGTTTTTCCTAGGTGATTTTACCTTGTTTGCATTCTTAACCTCTTTCAGCTTATGCTTAAGCTGCTTCTTTGTCATTAAGCCTATGTTAACTTCAGCTGTCTTTTCCTGTTTTAGTTTGTCAGAAGCTAATTCATTTTTAACTTCTGATTTCTCATTTTCAGATTTTTCAGTTACAAACTTAACAGGTTTTAACTTCGGCTTTAGCTTATCAACAGGCTTAATTTCTACAGTTCCTTTTTCATTTTTATTTTCTCCATAGCCTAAGCCCTCTTTCCAGTTTCCACTGCTTAGCAAATTTTGAGTTGTTTTGCCAGAGTTAGTCCAAGTTCTGATAATCTCTCTCTCCTTTTCTAACTCAGTTTTTAGAGATTCATTCATTTTTAGCACTTCATCCCTAACATAAAAAGCATCATCTTTATCCTGCTGAGTTTGATGGAACATGACTAACTCTTTTTCTAAGAAATCATTTCTTTTCCTAAAAGCAAGATTTTCAGAAGTTAATCTTTCACATGTTAAAGTTTGATCTCTATAACTAACAAACATGGTTTTAAGATATCTTCTCAACTCATTAATATCATCAGTATGAAAAGCATAAGTAGTCTGAGGTACCTTTGTTTCAGCAGCTTCAGAACTGCTCTCAGAACTTGATTTATCAGCATTTGCCATCAATGCATAGTTCTCCTCACTTTCAGAGTCTGAGGTGTCTGTCCAGCTTTTCTGCTTTGTGACAAGAGCTTTGCCTTTGTCACTCTTGGTCTTCTTGCAATCAGGAGATATGTGGCCTTTCTCACCACAATTATAACATTTAACATTAGCGTAATCTCCTCTGTCAGACTTTCCTCCTCTTCCTTCAGATCTTCTGAAATTCTTCTTATCAGAACTTATGCCTTTCCTGGAAAACTTCTTTCCCTTCCTGAACTTCCTGTATGCAATCTTTGTGATTCCTTTCACCATAAGAGCACACAGCTTCATCATCTCCTCATCAGCATCAGTTTCAGGCAAGCTTTCAGAATCTGAGTCATCATCACTCTCAGAACTTGATGACTCAGTATCAGACTTTATGATAAGAGCTTTACCCTTGTCTTTCTTTGAGGATGGTGGTTTGGGGGATTCCTCTTCAGCCTTGAGAGCAACTGTCCTTGACTTTCCTCCTTTCCTCTTGCTTCTTTGTTCCATCTCAAGTTCATGAGTCTTGAGCATTCCATAGATTTCATCAAGAGTTGTTTCATCAAGATTGTAGTTGTCTCTTATTGTTGTTGCCTTCAAATCCCAACATTCAGGAAGAGCTAACAGGAATTTAAGGTTTGTATCTTCAAGATCATACTCCTTATTTACTAATGACAAGTCATTCAAGAGTTTGACAAATCTATCATATACATCAGTCAATGACTCATTAGTCCTAGAGTCAAAGTGTTCATACTCTTGAGTGAGTATTGTCTTCCTGTTCTTCTTAACTGTTTCAGTTCCTTGACACCTTGTCTCCAGTGCATCCCATATCTCCTTAGAAGTCTTGCAGTTGATTACCCTGTTTGACATTACATTATCAATGGCACTATGCAATAAGTGTCGTACCTTGGCATCCTTAGCAATAGATGCTATATCTTCAGCAGTGTAATCACTCTTTTCCTTTGGTACGGTCATTGCTGCTTCACCTGCAACTACAACAGCGAGCTTGGTAGGTTTGTGAGGCCCTTCCTTGATTCTATCAAGGTATTCTGGATCTGTTGCTTCCAGAAACATGGTCATCCTTACCTTCCATATGGGATATTCAGATGGTCTCAATATGGGAACTCTGATAGTCTCATATCGACTCTGAGTTGATGTCTTTGATGATTCCTCAGTTTTGGTAGGCTTAGTTGGAGTTTCTGTGTCATACATGATTGTGTTTGGATCTTTAACTGTATGTGTGTTAACAGAAGGCTCTGATACCACTTGTTAGGTCACACTTTCACTGTAGAGGGGGTGAATACAGTGTTTATTACAATCAAATCAAACTTCAAGAACTTATGTAACAGAAAACAAACTTTATTTAAACAATAAACTCTGTTACAATCTGGAACTGTTATCTCTCAGTGATGAACAAAATATCACGAGAGCTGCTAGGGTTATATTTAATAATATTCTCGATAATGATAACACTTATAGTGTAAACCCTATGTCTGTGTTTATATACTACACAGTTACAAGATAATCGCTAATTGATATGGAATATAATTCTGCTTCCTAAAATATATCAATCAGATATCTTCTATTCCAAGTATTCCATTCTTCACGGAATTCCTTCTTCATGCATATCTCTTCTTATGTTTATCTTGATCTTCTTAACTTTAATCAGCTACTGTCCTTATCTGATCGTCCTTCAGCACTTAAGTTCTGATATCTATCTCCTGATGCTTATCTCCTGATAACATAAGTACTGATATCCCTTAAGTTCTGTCGTCCAGTATAAGTACTGATCAGTTAAGTACTGATTTGTTCTGTTCAAATTAGATCTGAAATCTAAACATAAAACATATTAGCCATGACATTATCAAATATATTTAACATTGTAGATTACATGCAAAAGATTACAAGATAATCCTAGTTTAAGATTAGTTCCTCCTGCTGCAGACAAATATCATTGCAAGACGGATGATCCGTTCTTGCTGAAGAAGAGCCTCTCTCCGTTCTTCTTCCAAGCGATCAAGATGGAGTTGATAGTCCATCTTAAAGAACAAGAGATTTATCTGAACCTCTTGTGGAACCAAGTTCCATATCTCATCAGGAATGGCAGTGACATGCCATTCCTGTTCCCAGTCACCACAACTGAACTCGACGTTGAAGTTTTCATAGTTCATAAACATGTTTACAAGAACCATTTTTATGAAGAAAGAAAATGATGAGAATTAAAAGAGAGAGAATGATTTTGTGTGAGAGTAGAAGATGATTTGTCTGAGATGAAATGGTTGTTAAATAGCCAATGGAATATCAAGGGACTAGAGGACTGATTAATGATTTAAGTGTAGAGGTAATGATGCCTCGTCTCCCTAGACCGATGTGTAATAATAACAGTCAGTAAAAAGTTAAAGCAGGAGTTAATGAGCACGAGAAATAAGTAACAATTACTATGCACATGCAGTTTTTCAAGACAAACACGTTTACCACTAACCCAAATAATTATGACTATTTTTATCTCACCTAATTATATTCTGATTAATTATGACCGTTTCAGTATTTACCACAAATAAGTCAAGTAAAGAATAATGCCACGTAAGCATCGGAGTTTCCATCAGAATTTAATATCAGAACTTGACTATTATCAGATTTTAACAGTCATCAGAACATGGCTTCTGTACTCAAAAAGTGAATGTCTTTTTATGTGATTCTTCATACAAATACAAACTTGTTTATTCAGAATTTAATCATCAGAACTCCCATCAGAACTTGTCCTCAGAATTTATGCAAATGACACTTAACTGTTTGTCAAAAATAACTTAATCACCACATTAATTTTCATTATTCATATGGAGTGAGAGTGTGTGCATTAGAAAAATATCAGATAAAGATTAAAGTCTGATAAACTTCAGTACATCTTAGAAATGAGACATAACTAAGAAAAGTGCTTAAAATCTGTCATTAATAATGAAGTCTACTATAAAATAAATTTATGCAAAAGTCCACCTCAATTGTTTGTGCTCATTTTATGCATCTTTTAAAATTTCTTTTTACAGTGGCTTCTCAGTGTAAGTGAGTCACAACTGCTTATCAAAATTTATGCTATTATCAGAGTATTTCTCCAGTAATCAGAGAATGTGAAAAGTCACCAAGAAAAAATTATTTGCTTTTCTAATGCATATAACTTAATACCAGCAATGTACTTGGGTCTTCCCTTCCACATTTTTACTCTAGATCTCAAAGGAGTACCTGACTCTAATTTTCTTTTCTTTTCTTCAGATAAGTGAGGCTTATCAAGCATGTGGTTCATCCTTAAGATTTACTAACAGCATAATTTGACAGATAAGAAGCAAGAATCTAGTTTGTGACTTAGTAATAAGATACACAAAGTAAATTTGACTAAGGGCTCATTTGTTAAGCCATGAACCATACTAAATGAACTGGATGAGCTATAAATAAGCTCGTTAAGATTGTTTGCTAAGTAATTTTTTGCTGAATGAGACCAAAATTATTCTGGACGACACAACCTAAAAAACTTCACTGAACCAGTCACCTCTAATGTCTAGTGTACCTATATTTTTCCATTCTTTTGCAAGTTCCAATAAAAATACAATAAATTTATTAATATTATAATTTATTAATTATTTCTTTGAATATGTCTATATATTATTTTTATTTTTGCATGTACAAACCTCATTTAAAACAATATATTGAAATTATATAAATAATATTTAGTAATTTTGTGAGATGCTAATTTCATTATATAGTTTGATCATTTATCAAAAAATAATTGAAAAGGTCTAAAAGACAGGTGTGATATAATTTATTAAAAAATTAAAAAATAAAATTATTGAGTGTACAAGAAATAATATATAATATTATAATTAAATTTGTTTTAATTCATTATACTCATTTTGTATTGAAATCACCAAAATTATTTTATATTGTGTTTATCAAAAAAGTAATAAATAATATTTATTATTAAAAAATAATTATATATTACTGTTCAGAAAAGTCTGAAAATTATTTATCAAATAATAGAATAAATGAATGATCCAGATAGCCGTTCGTTCAGAATTTTAATCATCCAGAAAATATTCATTCAGATTTAACAAATGACCCCTAAGCTCAAAATCAGAATTTGCTTGTGTTAATAAATTTCCAGATAAACAACTAATTCAAGCATGGGATTTCTAGTATGTTAAAGACTACTAGGTCAGCATCTAGCACAATAATCCTCATTGGATTGAATAGTCACAGAACATTCAAATCACTATCAGAGTATATAGATCCACATCATATAACAATCATCATTTAATGTATTTCAATTTAAGCACATATTACATGAAGTTATGATAATCTGTAAATACTGATCATAAAGTCCGATGCATGAGAACAAAAACTAAGAAGATTTAGAGAAAGAACCTGAAACCATTCCAAGTTCATTTACCAGTCTTGTAAAAGTAGCTTCACATATGGTTTTGTGAAGATATCTGATAGTTGTTGATCTGTTGGAATAAAATACAATTTCACTGTACCTTCCATCACATGTTCCCGTATGAAATGGTACCTTATGCTGATGTGCTTTGTCATTGAGTGTTGAACTGGATTACCTGTCATAGCAATAGCACTTTGATTATCACAGTAAATAGGTATTTTAGAAAATTCTAACCCATAATCCAGTAACTGATTCTTCATCCAAAGAATCTGTGCACAACATCTTCCTGCAGTAATATATTCTGCTTCTGCAGTTGATGTGGAAATTGATTTCTGTTTCTTGCTAAACCAAGAAACTAATCTGCGTCCAAGAAATTGGCAGCTTCCACTTGTGCTTTTCCTGTCTCTTTTGCATCCTGTAAAATCTGTATATGATTAACCTATTAGCTTAAAATCTGATTCTCTAGGATACCACAATCCTAGATCAGCTGTACCCTTGAGGTACTTGAAAATTCTTTTCACAGCTATTAAATGAGGTTCTCTTGGATCAGCCTAAAATCTTATACAAAGACAGGTAGCATACATGATATCAGGTCTACTAGCAGTTAAATAGAGTAATGAGCCAATCATACCTCTGTAGTTAGTAATATCTACTGATGAACCAGTATCTTTATCTAACTTGGTTGCAGTGGCCATGGGAGTGGATGCAGTTGAACAGTCTTGCATTCCAAATTTTTTCAGTAAATTTCTGGTGTACTTGGATTGACAGATAAAAGTACCTTCTTCATTTTGCTTGACTTGAAGTCCCAGAAAATAACTAAGTTCTCTCATCATACTCATTTGATATCTTGACCGCATTAGCTATGCAAACCTTTCACAGAGTTTGGCATTTGTAGAACCAAATATGATATCATCAACATATATCTGTACCAAAAGTAAGTCCTTTCCATGGTTGATGCATAGTTTTATCAATTGTACCTCTGTGAAATCCACTTTCCAGAAAGAATTGAGCTAAAGTCTCATACCATGCTCTTGGAGCTTGCTTAAGGCCATAAAGTGCTTTGTCAAGCCTGTAGACATGATTTGGAAATTTTGAATCTACAAAGCCTGAAGGTTGTTCCACATAAACCTCTTCTTCCAATTCTCCATTGAGAAAAGCACTTTTCACATCCATTTGAAAGACTTTAAACTTTTTGTGAGCAGCATAAGCCAAAAAGATTCTTATGACTTCCAATATAGCAACTGGTGTAAATGTTTCATCATAATCAATACCCTCCTGTTGAGAGTAGCCTTTAACAACCAGCCTTGCTTTGTTCCTTGTAATTATGCCATCACTGTCAGTTTTGTTTCTGAACACCCATTTTGTGCCAACAACTGATCTGTTCTTTGGTCTTGGCACTAGGGTCTAGACTTTATTTCTTTCAAATTCAATCAACTCTTCCTGCATTGCTTGCACCCAATCAGCATCTTGAAGAGCTTCTTCCACTTTTTTTGGTTCAGTCTGAGATAGAAAAAAATGATAGAGACATTCATTTGATGTTACAGTTCTAGTTCTGAAACATGCTTCAGGATCTCCAATTATTAAGTCAAGTGTATGTGATTTGGTCCACTTCCTTGCAGATGGAAGTTAATTTCTAGAACTGGATCCTCCCCCATGATTCATCTGTCTCCATCAGCATTTTCTGATGCTCCCCCTGTAGTTATGCTCTCTGAAACTTCAGAATTTGAGTTGGTTCCTTCAGGAGTTGAAGAATCAGAGTTTTCAGAATTATTAGAGTTTGGCTCATCAGAACTTGATGAATCAGAACTTGAAGAGCCAGTGACAGGTTCTGATGCTTCTTGAGAGTCTTGAGTTGTGGTAGGATCTTCAGCTTGCTCCCCCTGGACAGGTGCATTTTTCTTTGGAGTTGTTACCACAATTTCAATGACATCAGAATTTAACCCGTCAGAACTTACAGGATCAGAGTTTAAGTCATCAGAATTTAAATCTTCATTTTCAAATCTCAGTTGATCATGATCATTGAAATCTTCAAGTCCAGTAATCTTCTTATCATCAAAAGTTATATTGATAGATTTCATGACTACCCTTGTTCTTAAATTGTAGAATCTGAAGACTTTTGAGGAAAGTGGATATCCAACAAAAATTCCTTCATCAGCTTTTAGATCAAATTTCGACAGCTGTTCAGGATGAGTCTCAAGAACAAAACACTTACAACCAAATACATGAAAGTATTTCAGATTTGGCTTCTTTTTCTTCACCATCTCATATGGTGTTTTTCCATGCTTGTTTATGAGTGTTGCATTCTGTGTAAAATAAGCAGTCTGCACAGCTTCGGCCCAAAAGTAGGTTGGTAGCTTTGCTTCATCAAGCATAGTTTGTGCAACTTCAATGAGAGTCCTGTTCTTTCTTTCTACAACTCCATTTTGCTGTGGAGTTCTAGGTGCATAAAATTCCTGTTTGATTCTATGCTCTTTGCAGAACTCTTCCATGATTGAATTCTTGAACTCAGTGCCATTATCACTTCTTAAAATTTTAACAGAATCTTTGACCAACTTATCCAGCTGTTTGACATAATCAGTTAGAGTAAATGCAGTTTCATTCTTCTTGTGCAAGAAATACACCCAAGTGTACCTTGTGAACTCATCCACTATAACCATAACATATTTCTTCTTTGCAATAGACATGACATTGACTGGACCAAATAGATCAACATGCAGTAGGTGATAAGGCTCAAGAATTGAAGATTCAGTTTTGCTCTTGAAAGAAGATTTTCTTTATTTTACCTTTTGACATGAATCACAAAGGCCATCAGGAATAAATACTGATTTTGGCAGTCCTCTCATAAGATCTTTCTTTACTAGCTCATTTATGTTATTAAAATTTAAATGATAGAGTCTTTTGTGCCAATTCCAGCTTTCTTCAATTGATGCTCTACTCAACAGACAGATTGCAGAACCATCAGAACTTTTTGAAAGTCTGGCTTCATAAATGTTACCATGCCTGTAACCTTTAAGAACCACTTTGCCTATAGAATTGCTTACAACTTCACAGTGTTCTTCAAAGAAATTCACATGATAACCTCTGTCACAGATTTGACTCACACTGAGCAGATTGTGTTTAAGTCCTGAGACAAGAGCTACTGTTTCAATGATGACATTCCCAAGATTGATATTGCCATATCCTAGAGTTTTTCCTATATTGCCATCTCCATAAGAAACTCATGGGCTAGCTTTCTCCACAAAGTCTGATAGCAGGGCTTTATTTTCAGTCATATGTCCTGAACATCCACTATCCAGAACTAGGATGTTTTTCTCATAGCCCTGCAATCACAAATACCACTAATAGTTAGTTTTAAGGACCCAGACTTGCTTGGATCCTTTGGCCTTTTTAAGTTTGTTAGCATTTGCAGCGGATTTAATTTCAGAGTTTATGCTAACATGCTGTTTATCAGAACTTATATCAGACTTTGCATCAGACTTTACACTAGAAGGAATAATACTAACTTTCTTTAAAGAAGGTTTTATTTGATAATAGTCATAGTACAAACTATGATATTCCTTACAAGTATAAATGGAATGCCATAAACTACCACAATTAAAACAAGGATTTTGTGGTTTAAACCTAACAGACTGACTCTTAACTCCTGATCTAGGAGGTAAAGAGTTTATATCTTTATTTTTCCTGCAAAAAGAAGCAAGGTGGTTAGAGTTTCCACAGTTATAACATTTCTTTCTAGGAGCATTAGGAACATGCATATAATTATTGCTTTTATTCACACCTTCCTTTCCATTCCTATTTTTCCTAGCTTTCTTTACCTTGATGACATTTCTAATCTCTTTCAGCTTATGCTTAAGCTGCTTCTTTGTCATTAAGCCTATATTGACTTCAGTTGGTTTATCCTATTCTAATTTGTCAGAAGTTGACTTATCTTTGACTTTTGTCACAGACTCTTTCATCTTTTCAGAATCAGACTTTACAATTTTTGCTACAAACTTAACAGGATTTACCTTTGGCTTAGCAGTCTGTTTAACAACAATTGGCTCAATTTTTTCAATTCCATATTCACTTTTATCATCTCCATAACCTAAGCCCTCTTTCCAGTTGTCACTACTTAATAAATTATGAGTTGTTCTACCAGAGTCAGTCCAAGTTCTAATAATCTCTCTTTCTTTTTCTATGTCAGCTTTTAGAGATTCATTCAATTTTAACAATTCATCTCTAACATATAAAACATCATCTTTTTCTTTCTTAGTTTGATGAAGAACAACTAACTCCTTTTCTAAATAATCATTTCTCTTTTTATAAGCAGAATTTTCAGATGTCAATCTTTCACATGTTAAAGTCTGATCTCTATAACTAATAAACATGGTTTTAAGATATAATCTCAACTCAGTAGTATCATCGGTATGAAAAACATAAGTTGTTTGAGGTACCTTCAATTCAACAGTTTCAGGGCTGCTATCAGCATTTTCCATCAAGGCATAGTTCACCTCATCTTCAGAATCTGAAGTGTCTGTCCAGCTTTTCTTCTTTGTGACAAGTGCCTTGTCTTTGTCACTTTTTCCTTTCTTGCAGTCAGGAGATATGTGGCCTCTTTCACCACAATTGTAGCATTTGACATTTGAGTTATCTCCTCTGTCAGACTTTGCACCTTTGCCTTCAGACTTTTTGAACCCTTTCTTATCAGAACTTACACCTTTCCTGGAAAATTTCTTTCCCTTTCTGAATTTCATGTAGGCTATCTTTGTGATACCCTTCACCATAAGAGCACACAATTTCATCATCTCTTCATCAGCATCCATTTCAGATAAGCTTTCAGTTTCTGAATCATCATTATCAGAATATGATGACTCTGAATCAAACTTTATGATGAGAGCCTTTCCTTTGCCCCTCTTTGATGCAACAACTTTAGGAGATTCCTCCTCAGCCTTAAGAGCAACTGTCCTTGACTTTCTTCCATGCCTCTTGCTCCTTTGTTCTATCTCAAGTTCATAAGTCTTTAGCATACCATAAATTTCATCAAGAGTAGTTTCAGTAAGGTCATAGTTGTCTCTTATGGTAGTAGACTTCAAATCCCAATTTTCAGGAAGGGCTAAAAGGAATTTTAGATTTGAATCTTCAAGATCATATTCCTTGTCCACTAGTGACAGATCATTAAGAGTTTGACAAACCTGTCATATAAGTCAGTTAATGACTCATCAGCTTTTGAGTCAAAGTGCTCATACTCTTGAGTGAGTATAGTCCTCATGTTCTTCTTGATTGCATCAGTTCCCTGGCATCTTGTCTCCAGAGCTTCCCATATCTCCTTTGCAGTCTTGCAATGTATTACCCTGTTTGACATGATATTATCAATGGCGCTATGCATCAAATGCCTTACCTTTACATCCTTGGCAATAGATGAGATGTCTTCAGCTGTGTACTCACCATTCTCCTTTGGTATGGTCTTTGCTGGTTAATCAGCAACTACAACAGAGAGCTTGGTAGGCTTTTGTGGTCCTTCATTAATTCTGTCAAGGTATTCTGGATATGTAGCTTCCAGAAACATAGCCATATTCACTTTCCATATGGGATACTCAGAAGGTCTCAGTATGGGAACTCTAATAGTCTCATATCGACTGTGGGTTTGAGTCTTTTGAGTTTCTTCAGTTTTGGTGGGCTTGGTTGGAGTTTGTGCTTCTTCAGACATGATTGTTTGGATCTTTACTGTATGTGTGTTAACATATAAGCTCTGATACCACTTGTTAGGTCACACAACACTGTAGAAGGGGGTTGAATACAATGTTACTACAATCAAATTAATTTTGAACACAAGTAATAGTAAACAGATATATTCAATATGATAAACTCTGTTACGATGGAACTGTTCTCTCTCAGTGATGAACAAATATCACTAAGAGCTGCTAGGTTACAATGTATAATCTTCTTAATAATGATAACACATATAGTGTAAACCCAAAGTCTGTGTTTATATAGTACACAGTTACAAGATAACTTCTAATTGATATGGAATATAATTCTGTCTCCTAAAATATATCAATCAAATATCTTCTACAAGTCTTTCAGTCTTCTAACTCTTTCCATGCATATCTTCTTTTATTTAGTCTCGATCTTCTATTGTAAATCAGCTTCCTTCCTTATATGAAAGTCTTCCCGCACTTAAGTTCTGATATGACCTTAAGTTCTGATATTAAGTTCTGACTTCCAGTAAGTCCTGATTTGTCCCGTTGTTAAGTTCTGAAAACTAAACACAAATCATATTAGACATGATATCTCAAATATATACATATATCATTTTACCTAGGCCCCCCACGTTAAGGATCAGGTTTGTTTAGAGCCACCTCTACTCTACTTACTCTACTTCACCTTGTAAGTGCATAAGTAGTTTTGTCTTCAAAGATGTTTCCTCTGGCATGTAGTATCCTCATGCATACGACCACTTTAACACTAGCTAAAATTCAACAATTTATTCATAAGCTTCCGCAAGAAATCAATGTTCTTGTATCTTCATACCATATTCTTTCATATCACTACGCCATAGATGACATATTTGCACATTTTTTCCTGGTGTTGCCTTAGAAAACGTTGCAATTGGTATGAAATTATTGCCCTATGACTATCACAACACCCAGATTTTGGTGTTGCGATAGGTATAATAACATGTTGCAATAGATCAATAAATCTTTGGTGTTGACATAGATGTCTTCTCTATTGCAATATATAGACCGTGTTGCCATAAGTGGTTGATTTTTTTATTTGAATTTAAAATTAAATTTATCTTTAAAAGTAGTAAATTTGAATAAAATAGTTTGTAGAGTTTCTTGGAAAGTGAAAGCCCAAAATATAAACAAATTATTCTTATATTTATAGAAATTGAAATATTTTATTATAATATAAAATTAAATGAAGTATTTTTATAATTAATTTAATAAAATAAAAAAATTAATTGATATCACTAAAATATTTTATAAAAATAACACCCTGTAGTATTATTACTTTTCATAAATTAATTAATTTAATAAATTAATGATAATATTCATAATATCTATTATTTAAACAATATTATAAAATTTATAAAATTAAAAAAATGAATTGATATGGACTGGGCTGCTGAAAAATTGGATCGGGCCGCTAAATTTTAGACAGATAGACAGAGGCGGGAAGTGAAATATTCAGACAAAAAGGGAAAATAATTTTAGGGATTCACTTTCGTTGCTTCGTTTCATTTAGAAAAACTCCCCTGTCTCCTTCCTTCTTCATTCACTGGCCCCTAATTTCTCCCCGCCTCTCTCTATCTAAAGTAGGCTTCGAGGTGAGGTTGAATTTCATTTAAGGGTATGCTAGACTGGTTGGTTAGGTTTAATGATGATTTGGTTGTCGATTTTGTGTTTTTTTGAATTGATGTGAATATAATTGTGGGTTTTGAGCTTATTGTCTTTTTTGTTATGGAATTTAGCTGTGGAAAGCGAAGATGATGTAAGCTGGTTCTATATTGGGACCGAATAAGAGGTCTCCTGCTCCAAGGTTGGCACTGGGAGGTCCGATTACTCCGATCATATATGCTTTTAATGTCGTCTTCTATATATTTGTGAGATAGTATATCTTATTAGGATGATTAGATACTGAAATTTGTCTTACATGAGCTTGTTTTCTAGGTAGAGTTTGGGATTTACACGAGCTTGTTGTTTCTTCTTTTTGTGATTCTTATAAGCCCAGTGAGCTTTATTCCTCTGTTTCTATTTTTTATATAAATAGTTAGCATAATTGGTCCAAATTTGTTTTTGTGATTTTTTTGTTATTGGTTATGCTAATTGTGTTATATTTGTTAATTTATTAGATTTTTAAGTACAAGGTGAGTGTAGATTCAAATGCATCAACTTTGTAGTAGGAGGCTATCCTATGAATCTTAGTTATTGATTTTATTTGATTGTTTTGTTGTTTTTTTATTATTTATGTAGTTTAGAATTACATAACATGTTATAACTCTGCTAGCTAATTTGGTACATTGTGAAATTACATGATTAACTCTGCAAGGACAAATCTCTGATGCTGAGTCTCCTATAGAGGGGATGAGACAGATACTATTCGATACCAAAGAGCATCACCGACTTCAGGTAATTCGATTGAACTTACTCATTTATCTGCGCAATACTTATCTGATTGAGCAATATGATGATTAATATTCATCTGATCGAGCTTGTTCTTTACGAATTGATCGATTTCATATTAAAGCTCTATTCGTTCCATATCTGTTTCATTGTAATCTCTTCTACATAGAATATTTGTTCTTTATTTAGCTGGATATGCAAAATTACATAGTCTTGATTTCAATTGTAGACCATTGACGGACATAATGAACAAAACTTTATTTTTGGTGTCCGTTTACTTAGACTTTTACATGTGATGATAAGTTCAACTGATGGATTCTTAAAAAAAGTCTTTTAACTGATCCCAACATGGTTGTTATATCATACCCACATCCAGAGTTGCTGAATATAGATTACCAGAAGCATCAGTTAGTGTTGATCCTTTGATTGACCTTTTGAGCGGAGACTTTGGCTCATCACAAGCCGAGGATTCACGAGCTCTTGTTAAAGTTGAGGAATCTCAGTCAAATGATGCTGCACCTCAGCAGAATGCCCTAGTACTTGTTGACATGTTTTCAGAAAATAATGCTTCAACATTGCAGCAGCCTCAGAATAATCAGATTCTGGAAGACCAGCAGCCGCCTTTACAGGAAAATGGTTGGTACAACATACATCCACATTATAGTCTACTAGATTTAGGCAATCAACATTCAACATCTTTTTCTCAGACATGCAAGCTTAGTGCTTTCGAAGTGCATAACATTTAAGGAAATAGTTTTGGATGACTGAGTTATGCTGCAGTTTAATCTACAATTTTAACATGTGAAGTATTTTGACAGGAAGTACTGCGTTTCCTCGACCACCATGGGAAGAACAGCCAGAAGCAGATAATAATTCACTGGCTGGCGACACATACCAACAACCAATGCAAACCCCTCAGGTGAGTTTTATAAAATGGTAGCATACACCCTCAAGGATTTCAACAAATGGAAAATGACCTGGTAGCAACCTTCAATGAATTATGATAAAATATATATGTGTGTATTGTGCTTACTGGCTTAATTAGGGCTGCAGCTATTTCTTATGCACAACCTATATGAGTTGCCATGTTATTAAGTTAGAGCTCCTAATGAATTGATTATACTGTAGTAGGAAGTATCACTTGAATAGGTCTTACTTCATTGAGGACATCGTATTATCTCAATTGCCATTTGATGTTTTGAAGCAACTGTTTCAATGTTATATCTTAGAATACGCTTCTGTTCCACCATTAACATGTTTTTCATAATGTCTTGTGAACATTGGAAAAATAACGTACCTTATAATCATCATTTTTTATTAGATTGTACTATTGAGACTTCAATCTATTTCTTCAGGTGTTCAAAACATGATCTCTATGCACCTTTTTTTTATCTTGCTTTGTGAATACATGACTGATTCTGTTCTTACCAGACATAGTTTTGAGACGTGATGTAATATGAAATTTTTTTCTTTTCTTTTCTCAGTCAAGTAGAAAGGAGCTTAGAAAAGAGATGTGGGGGCTAAAATAGATGAAAACTTTATAACTAAATTTCATGTTGTTGCTAGCTTGTCCTGATATACCTTTATGAACTAAGGGATTAATGAATTTCTTATGCAGGTACTCAAGATAGTGAGATTGTCAGAACAAGTCCTCTTTCTACACCCAACTATTATAGCGATTATAGAACTTGTTATAGTTCCTAATGATAGTAGAATGTAATTTTTATGAATTTGGTTCAACTCTTTGTAATGATTCATGAGTTTTATATTTATTAATTTAATTTGAGTTTTATATTTTGGATATAAATATTTGTCTAATTAATATTATATTTATGAAAAATTAAAGAAAAACACACAAAAAACTATTAAATATGAATATTTTAAAAACTACTAATGTGAGGCCCACTAGTGGGGCCCACATGTGGGGCCCACTGGTGGGGCCCATTTTTTGTAAGTTAGTATACCTATTGCAACACCAAGTCTGTGTTGCTATACTCTGAAAATCCTTTGCAATTGATACCTATAGCAACATATTTTGCCGTGTTACCATAGATTGACACTGATGTAAGGTTAGATACTTATAGTGACGGCCTTAGACCCAACATCGAAAAAGTGTTACAACATACCTCTTTTTGCCTATGGCAACACTTTTAGGGGTCTATAGCAACACAATTTTGGTGTTGCTAAAAGCCATCAATGGCGTAGTGTATGTTCCCAAAGTTTCTGAAGTTTCCAGGTTCTCATCTCATAGAGATTTTCAAATGCTTTCTCCAGACTTGTAATTTTCAACCCACTTCTTATAATAGTGAAAATAGCTCATTTAGAATCTCCTAACCCTCTTTGTAACTTTATGATTAACACATTTCTCATTCTTAACATTTTCACTTTAGTTGTTGCATTCGTTATAATCATCATCTTCATATGGGCCGAGATCTATCCAACAAAACTTATACTTATATTGATAATTCATGTGTATAGTAACCTTATCGTTCTTAAATAATTGTTCACGACAAAGATCTTACGAACAACAAGTGTAGTTGTTAGGTCACACACACTATACAAGGGGGTTGAAAACAGTGTATAGCACAATCAAATCGAATTCTAATAACACAAGTAACAGAAAAACAGACTTTATTTAAAGCAATAAACTCTGTTACAATGCGGAACCGTCCTCTCTCAGTGATGAACAAATATCATGAGAGCTTCTAGGGTTACAAAAAATAATATTCTCGATAATGATAACACTTATAGTGTATACCCTATGTCTGTGTTTATATACTACACAATTACAAGATAATCGCAAATTGATATGGAATATAATTCTGCTTCCTAAAATATATCAATCAGATATCTTTTCTTCCAAGTATTCTATTCTTCATAGAATTCCTTCTTCATGCATATCTCTTCTTATGATTGTCTTGATCTTCCCTTCCTTCAATCGGCCACCTTCCTTATCTGAACGTTTCCTTTAAGTCCTGATATTATATTCTGATAAATATCTCCTGAACCTTAAGTACTGATGACTTAAGTTCTGACTTCAGTATAAGTGCTGATTTCAGTTAAGTACTGATTTGTCCTGTTTAAGTAAGATCTGAAAACTAAACATGAATCATATTAACCATGACATTATCAAATATATCTAACAATCTCCCCCAACTTGTAAATTAGCATAATATACAAGTTTAACAAATATTTGATGATGTCAAAAACATTAAGTACAAATACATGAGAATTTGACTAGATAACTACAACTTACAGTCCTTAAAGCTTTACCAACTTTAACTTCTGATAACAACTTCAGTCTGTATACATATCAGAATTTGAGCAGTTATAGATCTTGACTTGGCTTCACTTTCTGATCTCTCTGATGTCAGGAGTTGTTCTGAGATAGTTCTTTAACAAACATCTCTCAGCATATCTGAGTTCATCAATCATCCTCCTTTTAGCATCTTTAAGCTCTGCAGAATCTTCACCAGTTTGGAAGATAGCAGCCCTGAGATCATTAATTCTAGCTTTCCTTATATCCTGATCCAGTCTGATCAAATATGCCTTGTCAGACTCAAGATTGAATTCTACAGCCTTGTAACCCAGAAAGGTAGTTATAATCTTAGCAGAGTTAGGCTTCATCTCAACAATATCACCCTTGTGATCTCTGTACTTTGGAAGATATGTGTTGTCAGATTTTACAGAATAAAGCCTTTTCTGTCTCTGAATTTGATTCTTCAAATAGTTTGCAGCACTTTCTGTTATTCTGTCATTCACTTGAAGTAAAAATAAAACATGTTCCAGTTCTTCAAAATACTTCAGTGGAATAGCATTTTCCCTTATGTGGTAAACCCTACCATCTGTCATGAAGTATAACAAGATGTGTTCTTTCAAATAGGTATGGTAAACCATCTGTACAGATTCTAGTTGATTCAATCTTTCAGGAGTTGCTCCAACACCTGGTTCACTTAAGGAAGTTGGATCATTGGTTGTATTCTGTACTCTTCTTTCATCAGCACTACCCAATCCAGATTTATCTCTTGCTTCCTTTCCAGTAACCACTCTCGCTTCAAAACCACTTGCAGCAGTTTTCAAAGGTTGAGTCTGTTTGGCTTTGGTGAAACCTGGTAGGAGTAACTTTGAAGGTTTAACATGAGCAATGTCAGAGGTTTCCTTTGATTTATCTTCTGATATCAAGTCAACTTGAGCTATGTCAGAGGTTACTTGCTTCTTTGTAATATCAGAACTAACTATATCTTGACTCTGAACAACTTGAGCCATGTCAGAGGTTGTCTTATAAATCTTTCTTGAAGTGAGAGTAAGATCAGTATCTTCAACAATAATTTCTTCATCCACAGGAGGCACATAAACCTTTATAGGTTCACCAACTTTTTCTTTGCCCTTAGACCTTGGATCTATCTGCAATTGTGATTTGACCTTAGTTGCCTAAATATTTGTCCTTTCTTTTATCACAATGCCTTTGGCCTTTGGAAGTTTCTTTTTACCAACAAAAGCTTCAGATTTAGAGTTAACTTTGTTAGATATATTTGATAATGTCATGGCTAATATGTTTTATGTTTAGATTTCAGATTTTATTTGAACAGAACAAATCAGTACTTAACTGATCAGTACTTATACTGGAAGTCAGAACTTAAGGGATATCAGTACTTATGATTATCAGGAGATAAGCATCAGGAGATAGATATCAGAACTTAAGTGCTGGGACGATCAGATAAGGACAGTAGCTGATTAAAGTTAAGAAGATCAAGATAAACATAAGAAGAGATATGCATGAAGAAGGAATTCCGTGAAGAATGGAATACTTGGAATAGAAGATATCTGATTGATATATTTTAGGAAGCAGAATTATATTCCATATCAATTAGTGATTATCTTGTAACTGTGTAGTATATAAACACAGACATAGGGTTTACACTATAAGTGTTATTATAATCGAGAATATTATTTACTATAACCTAGCAGCTCTCGTGATATTTTGATCATCACTGAGAGATAACAGTTCCAGATTGTAATAGAGTTTATCGTTTAAATAAAGTTTGTTTTCTGTTACATAAGTTCTTGAAGTTTGATTTGATTGTAATAAACACTGTATTCACCCCCTCTACAGTGAAAGTGTGACCTAACAAGTGGTATCAGAGCCTTCTGTTAACACACATACAGTTAAAGATCCAAACACAATCATGTCTGACACAGAAACTCCAACTAAGCCTACCAAAACTGAGGAATCATCAAAGACATCAACTCAGAGTCGATATGAGACTATCAGAGTTCCCATATTGAGACCATCTGAATATCCCATATGGAAGGTAAGGATGACCATGTTTCTGGAAGCAACAGATCCAGAATACCTTGATAGAATCAAGGAAGGGCCTCACAAACCTACCAAGCTCGCTGTTGTAGTTGCAGGTGAAGCAGCAATGACCGTACCAAAGGAAAAGAGTGATTACACTGCTGAAGATATAGCATCTATTGCTAAGGATGCCAAGGTACGACACTTATTGCATAGTGCCATTGATAATGTAATGTCAAACAGGGTAATCAACTGCAAGACTGCTAAGGAGATATGGGATGCACTGGAGACAAGGTGTCAAGGAACTGAAACAGTTAAGAAGAACAGGAAGACAATAC
The DNA here is from genome assembly GCF_009905375.1 of Apium graveolens. NCBI lineage: Eukaryota > Viridiplantae > Streptophyta > Magnoliopsida > Apiales > Apiaceae > Apium > Apium graveolens. The sequence continues at coordinate 128,101,912 of NC_133655.1, forward strand.
TCACTCAAGAGTATGAACACTTTGACTCTAGGACTAATGAGTCATTGACTGATGTATATGATAGATTTGTCAAACTCTTGAATGACTTGTCATTAGTAAATAAGGAGTATGATCTTGAAGATACAAACCTTAAATTCCTGTTAGCTCTTCCTGAATGTTGGGATTTGAAGGCAACAACAATAAGAGACAACTACAATCTTGATGAAACAACTCTTGATGAAATCTATGGAATGCTCAAGACTCATGAACTTGAGATGGAACAAAGAAGCAAGAGGAAAGGAGGAAAGTCAAGGACAGTTGCTCTCAAGGCTGAAGAGGAATCCCCCAAACCACCTTCCTCAAAGAAAGACAAGGGTAAAGCTCTTATCATAAAGTCTGATACTGAGTCATCAAGTTCTGAGAGTGATGATGACTCAGATTCTGAAAGCTTGCCTGAAACTAATGCTGATGAGGAGATGATGAAGCTGTGTGCTCTTATGGTGAAAGGAATCACAAAGATTGCATACAGGAAGTTCAGGAAGGGAAAGAAGTTTTCCAGAAAAGGCATAAGTTCTGAAAAGAAGAATTTCAGAAGATCTGAAGGGAAAGGAGGAAAGTCTGACAGAGGAGATTACGCTAATGTTAAATGTTATAATTGTGGTGAGAAAGGCCACATATCTCCTGATTGCAAGAAGACCAAGAGTGACAAAGGCAAAGCTCTTGTCACAAAGCAGAAAAGCTGGACAGACACCTCAGACTCTGAAAGTGAGGAGAACTATGCATTGATGGCAAATGCTGATAAATCAAGTTCTGAGAGCAGTTCTGAAGCTGCTGAAACAAAGGTACCTCAGACTACTTATGCTTTTCATACTGATGATATTAATGAGTTGAGAAGATATCTTAAAACCATGTTTGTTAGTTATAGAGATCAAACTTTAACATGTGAAAGATTAACTTCTGAAAATCTTGCTTTTAGGAAAAGAAATGATTTCTTAGAAAAAGAGTTAGTCATGTTCCATCAAACTCAGCAGGATAGAGATGATGCTTTTTATGTTAGGGATGAAGTGCTAAAAATGAATGAATCTCTAAAAACTGAGTTAGAAAAGGAGAGAGAGATTATCAGAACTTGGACTAACTCTGGCAAAACAACTCAAAATTTGCTAAGCAGTGGAAACTGGAAAGAGGGCTTAGGCTATGGAGAAAATAAAAATGAAAAAGGAACTGTAGAAATTAAGCCTGTTGATAAGCGAAAGCCGAAGTTAAAACCTGTTAAGTTTGTAACTGAAAAATCTGAAAATGAGAAATCAGAAGTTAAAAAGGAATTAACTTCTGACAAACTAAAACAGGAAAAGACAGCTGAAGTTAACATAGGCTTAATGACAAAGAAGCAGCTTAAGCATAAGCTGAAAGATGTTAAGAATGCAAACAAGGTAAAATCACCTAGGAAAAACAGGAATGGAAAGGAAGGTGTGAATAAAAGCAATAACTATAAATCTGTTCCTGATGCTCCTAGGAAAGCATGTCATAACTGTGGAAGTTCTAACCATCTGGCTTCTTTTTACAGGAAGAATAAGAATATTAACTCCTTATCTACAAAGTCAGGAGTTAAGAGTCAGTCTGTTAGATACAAACCACAAAATCCTTGTTTTTATTGTGGTAGTTTATGGCATTCCATTTATACTTGTAAGGAATATCATAGTTTGTACTATGATTATTATCAAATAAAACCTTCTTTAAAGAAAGTTTCTGTTGTTCCTTCTAGTGTAAGTTCTGATTCAAAGTCTGGTAGTATAAGTTCTGATAAGAAAACTGTTAACATAAAATCTGATGCTAAATCCGCTGCAAATGTTAACGAACCTAAAAAGGCCAAAGGATCCAAGTAAGTCTGGGTCCTTAAAACTAATAATTAGTGGTCTTTTTGATTGCAGGGCAACAGGAAAAATATTTTTAGTTCTGGACAGTGGATGTTCAGGACATATGACTGGAAATAAGGCCCTGCTATCAGACTTTGTGGAGAAAGCCGGCCCAAGTGTTTCTTATGGAGATGGCAACATTGGAAAAACTTTGGGATATGGCAATATCAATCTTGGGAATGTCATCATTAAAAATGTAGCTCTGGTCTCAGGACTTAAACACAACTTACTGAGTATAAGTCAAATCTGTGACAGAGGTTATCATGTTGATTTCTTTGCAGAACATTGTGAAATAGTTAGTAAATCTAAAGAAAAAATTGTTCTGAAGGGATTCAGGCGTGGTAACATTTATGAAGCTAAGCTTTCAAAAAGTTCTGATGGTTCTACAATCTGTTTAGTGAGTAGAGCCTCAACTGAAGAAAGCTGGAATTGGCACAAGAAACTCTCTCATTTAAACTTCAACAAGATAAATGAACTGATCAAGAAAGATCTTGTGAGAGGACTGCCAAAATCAGTGTTTGTTCCTGATGGTCTTTGTGACTCATGTCAGAAGGCTAAACAAAGAAAATCTTCATTCAAGAGCAAGACTGAATCATCAATTCTTGAGCCTTATTATCTGCTTCATGTTGATCTATTTGGTCCAGTGAATGTCATGTCTATTGCAAAGAAGAAATATGCGTTGGTCATAGTAGATGAGTTCACCAGATACACATGGGTGTATTTCTTGCACACAAAAAGTGAAACTGCATCTATCCTGATTGATCATGTCAAACATCTGGATAAATTGATCAAAGATTCTGTGAAAATTTTGAGGAGTGATAATGACACTGAATTCAAGAATTTGATAATGGAAGAGTTCTGCAAAAATCATGGAATAAAGCAGGAATTTTCTGCTCCTGGAACTCCACAGCAAAATGGAGTTGTTGAAAGGAAGAATAGAACTCTCATTGAAGCTGCACGAACAATGCTTGAAGAAGCAAAGCTTCCAACCTATTTCTGGGCTGAAGCTGTGCAGACTGCTTGTTTTACTCAGAATACAACACTCATTAACAAGCATGGAAAAACATCATATGAGATGGTGAAGAACAAGAAGCCAAATCTCAAATACTTTCATGTATTTGGATGTAAGTGTTTTGTTCTCAAGACTCATCCTGAACAGCTATCCAAGTTTGATTTAAAAGCTGATGAGGGAATCTTTGTGGGATATCCACTTTCTACAAAAGCCTTCAGAGTCTATAATTTGAGAACAAAAGTGGTCATGGAATCTATCAATGTCTCTTTTGATGACAAGAAGATCACTGGACTTGAAGATTACATTGATCATGATCAGCTGAGATTTGAAAATGAAGATTCATATTCTGATACCTCAAGTCCTGACAGTCTAAGTCCTGATACTATAAATTCTGATGGATTAAACTCTGATGTTATTGAAACTGTGGTGACTACGTCAAAGGAAGATGCACCAATGCAGGGGGAGCAGACTCAAGATATTACCACATCTCAAGAAGCATCAGAACATACATCTGGCTCTTCAAATTCTGATTCGTCAAGTTCTGATAAGCCAAGTACTGACAGTACTGAAAATCTAAATACTGAAGGATCCAACTCAGAGAGCATAGTTTCAGGGGGAGCATCAGAAAATGAAACCGAAGACAGCATGAATCATGGGGGAGCATCCAGTTCTAGAGAAAATCTTCCATCTGCAAGGAAGTGGACAAAATCACATACACCTGATTTGATAATTGGAAATCCTGAGGCAGGTGTCAGAACTAGAACAGGTACTTCGAATGAATGTCTTTACAATTCTTTTCTCTCTCAGTCTGAGCCAAAGAAAGTGGAAGAAGCTCTTCAAGATGCTGATTGGGTGCAAGCAATGCAAGAAGAGTTGAATGAATTTGAAAGAAACAAAGTCTGGACCTTAGTGCCAAGACCCAAGAATAGATCGGTTGTTGGTACAAAGTGGGTATTCAGAAACAAAACTGACAGTGATGGCATAATTGTAAGGAACAAGGCAAGGCTGGTTGCAAAAGGATATTCTCAACAGGAGGGAATTGACTATGATGAAACATTTGCTCCAGTTGCTAGGTTAGAAGCCATAAGGATATTCATGGCTTATGCTGCTCACAAAAAGTTTACTGTCTTTCAAATGGATGTAAAAAGTGCTTTTCTCAATGGAGAATTGGAAGAGGAAGTATATGTTGAACAACCTCCAGGCTTTGTAGATTCCAAACATCCAGATTATGTCTACAGGCTTGATAAAGCACTTTATGGACTTAAGCAAGCTCCTAGAGCATGGTATGAGACTTTAGCTCAGTTTCTTCTGGAAAGTGGATTCAACAGAGGAACTATTGACAAAACACTGTTCTATCTCAACCATGGCAAGGACTTACTTTTGATCCAGATTTATGTTGATGATATTATTTTTGGGTCTCCAAATGACAAACTTTGCAAAAAGTTTGCCAAACTAATGTAGTCAAGATATCAGATGAGTATGATGGGAGAACTTAGTTATTTTCTGGGCCTTCAAGTCAAGCAGAGTGAAGAAGGAACTTTTATTTGTCAATCTAAGTACACCAGAAACTTGCTGAAGAAATTTGGAATGCAAGACTGTTCAAGTGCATCCACTCCCATGGCCACTGCAACAAAACTGGATAAGGATACTGGTAATTCAGTAGATATTACTGATTACAGAGGTATGATTGGCTCACTTCTCTATCTAACTGCTAGTAGACCAGATATCATGTTTGCTACCTGTCTTTGTGCAAGATTTCAAGCAGATCCAAGAGAACCTCACTTAACAGCTGTAAAAAGAATCTTTAAGTATCTTAAAGGAACAGTTGATCTAGGATTATGGTATCCTAGAGAATCAGATTTTAAATTAATAGGTTACTCAGATGCAGATTTTGCAGGTTGCAAAATTGACAGGAAAAGCACAAGTGGTAGCTGCCAATTTCTTGGAGGCAGGTTGGTTTCTTGGTATAGCAAGAAACAAAAGTCAATTTCCACATCAACTGCAGAAGCAGAGTATATTGCTGCAGGAAGCTGCTGTGCACAGATTCTTTGGATGAAGAATCAGTTACTGGATTATGGGTTAACATATTTCAAAATCCCTATTTACTGTGATAATCAAAGTGCTATTGCTATGACAGGTAATCCAGTTCAACACTCTATGACAAAGCACATCAGCATCAGGTACCATTTCATCAGGGAACATGTAGATGAAGGTACAGTGGAATTGCATTTTGTTCCCACAGATCAACAAGTAGCAGATATCTTCACAAAACCACTGTGTGAAGCTACCTTTTCAAAATTGGTAAATGAACTTGGAATGATTTCAGGTTCTTTCTCTAAATCTGCTTAAACTTGTTCTATGTTATCAGACTTTATGATCAGTATTTACAGAATTAATCTCTTTATATATTCTGTGCATTAATTGATAAATGTCTTTAAGTACTGACTGTTGTCTGATATATGTTTCTAAACTCTGATAAGTGATATGTCTGTTTCAGTAACTATTCAATCCTATGAGGATAACTGTGCTAGATACTGATCTACTAGTCTTCAATAAACAAATGATCCCATGAAAGAAGTAATTATTTCTGTGGAAATCTTATGACACAAGCAAATTCTGATACTTGAGCTTAGTTTAGTTTACTTTATTCATCTTATTACTAAGTCCCAAATTAGAATAATGCTACTCATCTGTTTAAGTTCTGATTCTAGTAAAACTGCTGAATGTACTAAGTGCTGATAAACCTCACTTATCAATAGAAAAAGAAAAAGAATCAAAGAATAATATCAGGTACTCCTTTGAGATCTAGAGTAAAAATGTGAATGGGACGACCCAAGTGCATTGCTGGTATTAAGTAAATATGCATTAGAAAAGCAAAATATTTTCTTGGTGACTGTTCACACTCTATGATTACTGGAGAAATACTCTGATAATAGCATAAATTCTGATAAACAGTCGTGACTCACTTACACTGAGAAGCCACTGTAAAATAGAATTTCAAAAGATGCATAAAATTAGCACAAAAACAGTTGAGGTGGACTCATGCATGAACTCATTTATCAGTAGGTTTCAGGATAATTACAGCTCTTTAGCAAAATTTTAATTATGACTTATTTCTAAGATGTACTGAAGTAGATCAGACTTTACTCTTTGTCTGTTATTTAGCTTAATGCACACACACATCACTCCATATGAATGATGAAATTTCTGTGGTGGTCTATGTTATTTTAGATAAATAGTCATTGTATCATTTTTGCACAAATTCTGAGGACAAGTTCTAGTTACACGTTCTGATGATTAAGTTCTGACGTTCATAACTAAGAACTTGTATGAGTATTTCCTAAGATAGATATTCCTTGTTCGAGTTAAGACATTATGTTCTGATGACTGTTAAGTTCTGGTATAGGTCTAAGTTCTGATTTTTCAGTCTAACCCTTTACTTGACTTATCTGTGAGTTAAATTTGGTAACAGTCTCAGATTAATTTCGAAATGTTGAAGTGGAAGATTAATAGTCTATGGTTAAAACATAATGGCACTCGTCCTTGAACAGTTCACTCTTGTTACATGTGCACATTCCTTTTCCAATGACTGTTATTCTTTTTCAAAGTCTAGGGAGACGAGGTAGAATTAATTCTACCTGTCAGCATTAAATATCTTTGCGTCTCTTGGCATTCTCTTGCCTATATAAACAACCACTTCACATCAGTCTTTCCATCACACACACTTATCCTCCTTCTTCTGTCAAAAACACAATGGTTCGATACAACATGTTTTTGAACACACAAACCTTCACAATGGAGCTCAGTTGTGCCGAGTGGCAGACGTATGACGGTTCTTGAAACTCCCAAGGAATCCAAATCAACAAGGAAGTACAAGAAACAGAGGGCACAGAGGCCAGTTTCAGATGATGAGGAGGAAGCAGCTAAGGAAGGGGATCAGGAATCTCTGATCTCACAAGACAAGGAATTTGCTCCAGTCACTTCTTCTCCATCAACTACATCTCAGGAACCTGTATCTGACAAAGCTAATTCACCTTCTATGTCTCTTGTTGATTCAGGCACAAGTGCTTAAATTGATATTCAGAACCTGGTTGTGCCTGACATACTTTTATTAGAAGCTCCAACATCAAATAATCCTTCCACAACACCTGTTACTGATGCTGTTCAAACTCCTGAGTTATCACTAACACCTTCTCTGCATCAAGAAGCTGATGATCAGATTTTAGGTGAGCATCAGGATATGGCTGTTGATCAGAACTTAGTATCAGATCAGCAATTAGAGGATGTTGAAGCCTCCATTGCTACTCACACAGTTGACTTATCAGAAGATACTGATTCTTTAAGTTCTGATGCTGCAAATGTTGGAGATACTGGTGAAGCTGCTACAACTGTAGATGCTGATGCAGCAGGTCCTTCAGGACATACTCCTCCACTGACTCTTCCTAAGTCTGAACTGCTAAAGGAGTTTGTTATCAGGGATGCACCAGTACCTTGGAGTGAAACTCCTGCAGGTCAGGAGTGGACTAAGGAATGGAACTCAGTTTCATGTGTTCCTAATGCTTTACATCTTGCTGAGCACTTGACTAAAGCTGATGACATGTTACATTCTGATGATTTTAAAACCCAGCTTAGAGTCACTGCATTGAGTACTAAACATCTACAAGGTCTTCATTCCAACACTCATGCAGAGCTACACAAGATTCAGGAGAACTTTATCAAACAGGAACAAGTTTGGAAAATTGATAAGAAAAAGTTCTTCCAACCTACCATTGACAGGGTTGCTTATATTGAGAAAACTCAAGAGAAGCAACAAGCTCAGATTGATCAAATTCTGACAAATCAAGCTTCTCAGCAATCGCAACTTACTGAAATCCAGACCTCAGTGGAACTACTTATCTCTCTTTTATTACCTGCTGATGCCAAAAAGGGGGAGAAGGTAATTAAGTCCAAATGCAAAACCAACAAGTCACTGCAAGGAAAGGATGATGGAAAAGATGACCAAGGAAACTCTGGAATGGGTAGTGGTCATAGTCAAGGTAGAAGGTTTACATCAAGACAAGCTAGTCACAGAACAAGTTCTGATACTGGGAAAAGAATGAGTTCTGCTGCTGGTAAAAAGATAAGTTCTGATGAACTTCTAGATCTTGATGAGGAAATGTCAAGACAGTTATTTCTTCAAGAAAATCCAGGGATGGACTTGGAAAGCTTAAAGGAAGAAGAAGCCAGACTTAAATCAGAGAAAGTCACATCTAAATCTGAAGCTTCTGGTAAAAAGTTACTTCCAAAACCTAAAGGCATTGTGATCAAAGAAAGGATACATACTGAAGAAACTTTGGCTAGATCACAACCACAGATAGATCCAAGATCCAAGGGTAAAGAAAAGGTTGGTGAACCTATCAAGCCTTATGTACCTCCTGAGGAAGAAGAAATTACTGATGGAAAAGATAATCTTGCTCTGACTTCAAGAAAAGTTCTTAAAACAACCTCTGACATGGCTCAAGTTGTTCAGAGTCAAGAAATTGTAAGTTCTGATATTCAGAAGAAGCAAGTAACCTCTGACAGTGCTCAAGTTAACTTGATATCAGAAAATAAATCTAAAACACTCCTACCAGGATTCACTAAAGCAAAACAGACTCAATCTTTGAAGACTACTCCAAGTGGTTTTGAAGCAAGAGTAGTTACTGGAAAGGAAGCTAGAGATAAAACTGGATTGGGAAGTGCTGATGAAAGAAGAGTACACAACACTACTGATGATCCAACTTCCTTGAGTGAACCGGGTATTGGAGCAACTCCTGAGAGATTGAATCAACTAGAATCTGTACAGATGGTTTACCATACCTACTTGAAAGAATACATCATGTTGTATTTCATGACAGATGGTAGGGTTTATCATATAAGACAAAATGCCATTCCATTGAAGTATTTTGAAGAATTGGAGCATGTATTATTCTTACTTCAAGTGGATGACAGAATAACAGAGACTGCTGCAAACTACTTAAAAGAACAGATTCAGAGACAGAAAAGACTTTATTCTGTTAAGTCTGACAGCAGATATGTTCCAAAGTACAGAAATCACAATGGTGATATTGTTGATATGAAGCCTAATACTGCACAGATCAGAACATATCTTGGTATTAAGGGGCTTGAATTCAATCTAGAGTCTAACAAAGCTTATGTCATAAGACTAGATCGGGAGTTGAGAAAAGCAAAGATTAATGATCTCAGAGCTGCAATATTTCAAACTGGTGAAGATACTGCAGAGCTTAAAGATGTCAAACGGAGAATGATTGATGAACTCAAATATGCTGAGAAATGTTTGTTGAAGAATTATCTCAGAACAACTCCTGACATCAGAGAGATCAGAAAATGATGAAGCCAAGTCGAAGATCTACAACTGCTTAAATTCTGACATTTATACAGATTGAAGTTGTTATCAGAAGTTGAATTGGTAAAAACTTTAAGGACTGTAAGTTGTAGTTATCTTGTCTATTTCTCATGCATTTGTACTTAATGTTTTTGACATCATCAAATATCTGTTAAACTTGTATATTTTGCTAATTTACAAGTTGGGGGAGATTGTTAGATATATTTGATAATGTCATGGCTAATATGTTTTATGTTTAGATTTCAGATTTTATTTGAACAGAACAAATCAGTACTTAACTGATCAGTACTTATACTGGAAGTCAGAACTTAAGGGATATCAGTACTTATGATTATCAGGAGATAAGCATCAGGAGATAGATATCAGAACTTGAGTGCTGGGACGATCAGATAAGGACAGTAGCTGATTAAAGTTAAGAAGATCAAGATAAACATAAGAAGAGATATGCATGAAGAAGGAATTCCGTGAAGAATGGAATAATTGGAATAGAAGATATCTGATTGATATATTTTAGGAAGCAGAATTATATTCCATATCAATTAGTGATTATCTTGTAACTGTGTAGTATATAAACACAGACATAGGGTTTACACTATAAGTGTTATTATAATCGAGAATATTATTTACTATAACCCTAGCAGCTCTCGTGATATTTTGATCATCACTGAGAGATAACAGTTCCAGATTGTAATAGAGTTTATCGTTTAAATAAAGTTTGTTTTCTGTTACATAAGTTCTTGAAGTTTGATTTGATTGTAATAAACACTGTATTCACCCCCTCTACAGTGAAAGTGTGACCTAACAAACTTTTTCTGACTTAAGTCTATCTTCTTCTTCCAATAGACTCTCAAAGTCCATTCCTGGATTTTCCTTCAGAAATAACTGTCTTGAAATTTCTTCATCAAGATCCAAAAGTTCATCAGAACTTATCCTTTTACTAGTATCAGAAGTAATTCTTTTTCCAGTATCAGAACTTGTTTTATGAGTTGTAGCTTCAGCTCTTCTTGATGAAAGACCTCTACCTTGACTATGACCTCTACCCATTCCAGAGTTTCCCTGGTCATCTTTTTCATCATCCTTCCCCTTCAGTGTCTTAACAGTTTTGCATTTGGACTTAATTACCTTCTCCCCCTTTTTGGCATCAGCAGGTAAAAGAAGAGAGACAAGCAATTCCACTGAGGATTGGATCTCATCGAGTTGAGATTGCTAAGAAGCTTGATTTTTCAAAATTTCATCAATCTGAGACTGTTGCTTCTCTTGGGTCTTCTCAATGTAAGCAACTCTGTCAAAGGTAGGTTGGAAGAAAGTTTTCTTGTCAATTTTCTTAGTCATTTCTTGCTTGAGCAATTCTTCCTGAATTTTATGTACCTCTGCATGAGTTGTTGAATGTAGACCTTGCAGATGTCTAGTACTCAATGCAGTGACTCGAAGCTGTGTCTTGAAATCATCATTAATTAGCATCTCATCAGCTTTTGCCAAGTGCTCAGCAAGAATTATTTCAGATGGAACAAAGGTAACTGTGTTCCACTCTTTAGTCCACTCCTGTCCTCTAGGAGGTTCACTCCAAGGTACTGGTGCTTCCCTTGTAACAAACTTCTTGACTATCTCACTTTTGTGAACAGTTTGTTGAGGTGCATGTCCTGATGGACCAGCTGCAGTAGCATCTTCATTTATAGCAGCATCACCAGTAGTATAAGCATTTGCAGCATCAGAACTTACAGAATCAGTATCTTCTGATAAAAGAACAGTATGAGAAGCTATTGAGGCTTCAACATCATCCTCTAAGTGCTGATCTGCTTCCAAGTTCTGATCAACATCCATATTCTGATGCTCACCTATAGTCTGATCTTCAATGTCTAGATGCAGAGAAGGTGTTGTAGACAATTCTGGAGTTTTATTAGCATCAGTAATTGGTGTTGTTGATGGATTAATTGGAGCTGTTGGAGCTTCTAAGTAGAGAACCTCAGGCACAACTAGGTTGTGAATATCAATTTTAGCACTTGTGCCTGGGTCTGCAGTAGATACTGGTTCATGTACAGGAGACACAGGTGGTGTAGTTGCTTTATCTGTAGCAGCTTCAGCAAATTTTGGCTCTTGTGAGATCAGAGATTCCTGATCTCCTTCCTTATCTGCTGCTTCCTCATCATCTGAAACTGGCATGTGAGCTCTCTGTTTCTTGTATCTCTTTGAAGAAGAAGACTCCTTGGGAGTTTCAGCATAAGACATTCTTCTAAGCCTTTTGAGAAGCTTAGATCCCCCAATTCCAGTATCCTTCTGAGAAGGTACCTTCTCAGCTTCTTTAACAACAGGTTCTGATGCAGAAACCTGTTCCTCACTATCTGACTCATCTCTCAGAACAATCCTCCTTCTCTTCTGTGATGTCTGAGGGACAGTCTTTGTACTCTTAGGCTTGGAAGATGAAGGCTTCATAGTATGTGCTGATGATGAAGGTTGAGCTATCTGTGAAGGTTTGAGATATGTTTTGATAGAGGGTTGAGTAGGTTGTGGTGTATGTGTGGTATGTTCTGAAGGTTGTTGTGGTGTTTGGGATGTGGTGGTAAGTTGAACATCAGGATAAACAGATCTGTAGGTTAGTGGATCAGCATTTACCAAGATCTGTTTTACGCACTGAGGTATCTGTAAGGGTCTAACCACCTTTTTCTTAAGGTCAACATTTACCAAGTCATTAAAAGCCCGTTTTGCAAGTTTAAAGGGTGGAAATAAAGAACTGGCTAGTTGAGGTTCATCAGCACATCAAAAAGTATATATAAGCTGACAGAATCTAGCAAAGTATACGACATTCCTATCCTCTGTCATCCTATCCCCTATAAAGCCTAGCACAACACTTGCAAAATCAAAATGAGTTTGGTGAATAATAGCATACCCGATGTGCTGACTCATGATTGGAATGGCATCAAAGTTGGAACACTTGTTGCTGAATGCTTTAGTGATACAGTCGAAGAAAAAGCTCCATTCCTTTTGGATATGTGCTCGTTTCAACTGTCCAAGCTTGGCCAAACTCTTCTCATACCCCAAATTGGCCATGAGCTGCTGTAGAACTGGTTCCTCCGCTGTTGAGAAAATGCAACCTTCTGGTAAATGTAGAGCTTTACGAACTGCTCCAGGAGTTAGCACATGCTCAACATCATTTACTTCGAAAATAATGCTTGGAGTACCAGTAGCACCACCATTATCAAAATGCCCAGTCCGCCAAAACGTCAGAACTTGTTGGCTGGAAATGAGTTGAGGCTGAGTTAATGCATACCCAATCTCATTGTGTGCTAGAAGATCTTGCACAAAGTGCAAATCAGATGGAGCTTCATCATTGTTTAAGATTGCATCATAGTTGTTGGGTTCAAACTTGGCTCCATCTATAATCAAATCCTTAGGTGCCATGAGAAAAATTGAGAAATAAGTTTGCCTGTAAGGTGTTTGAAAAAATATCTGTATGAAAAGAAACGTCATGAGATGAGATAGAATAGAAGTAAAGAAAAGAGAGATAAAGTGTGAAAGTAAATAAAAGATTTTACAATCTTCTCTCTCTTTTACTTATACACGGTAGAAAAAGTAACCGTTGGACACCTGTCAGACATGCAGCAGTAAAGAATAATTAATGGGCACGGGAAAACAGTAATCATTACTTATCACATGCAGTTTTTCAAGGAAAAACCATTCCACTTACCAAGTAATCCCATTAATTAAGGTAGTTGAGTTTTAATTTAAAATTTAAACTGTTCCCACTTAAAAAAAATTATTTTTACTGCGAGACCAATATTCTGTATAAATACACTAAGTGAGAGAATGACCAAATAAAATAAATCAAGTAAACAGGTACTGCCACGTCAGAATCGGAACTTGATTTGTATCAGAAATAAAATGGTCATCAGAATATGGATAAATCAGGATTTAAAAATATATCACAATTTCAAACATCTTAGAGACCAAATCTTGCAAAAATAGAAAATTTCATTAATATATTGAGAAAATACATTCATGAAATTTAAATTACAGCACAACATTACAAGATTGTTCTAAGCTACAAATCCTAGTTCTTCTGCCTACTTTAAACAAAAAGAACAGCGAGACGAATGATTCGTTCCTGCTGTCGAAGAGCTTCCAACCGTTCTTCTTCCAGTCGCTCAACTTGGCGATGGTAATCCATATAGAAGAACAAGAGGTCTGTCAGAACCTCTTGGGGAACAGAGTCCCAAACCTCATCAGGAATGGCAGTAACATGCCATTCCTGCTGCCATTCTGGACAGCTCATGGTGAGAGAGAAAGTATCATAGTTCAGGGCTAAGTTGTAATTAACCATGATTGTGATGAGTGAAGAAGAAATGAGTTTGAGAGTTTGAGTGTTAATGAGAGATGTACTGGCTGGAATGAAGTGCTGGTTTATATAGGCAATAAAATGCCAGGAGACGCAAAGGAAATTTAATGCTGACAGGTAGAAATAATTCTACCTCGTCTCCCTAGACTGAGGAGAATAAAAACAACCATTGAAAGTGTAAAACAGGGTTTAATACGCACAAGAAATAAGTAAACATTACTGTGCATCGACGTGTACCACTAACCCTAAATGTAGTGACTGTTAATATCTCACCCGAACATATTCTGATGTAAAATGAGACTGTTTCAGATTTTAACCACAAATAAGTCAAGTAAAGGATCAGAATTTAATATCAGCACTTAGACTTATATCAGAACTTAACAGTCATCAGAACATGATTTCTTAACTCGAAAAGTGAATGCCTATTTCTGTAATTCTTCACACAAATTCTGATTTCGGTTCTTCAGAACTTAATTATTAGAACTTCCATCATAACTTGTCCTCAGAATGTATGCAATCTGACACATAAACTATTCATCTAAAACAACATTGATCACCACAGTAATTTTCATCATTCATATGGAGTGAAAGTGTGTGCATTTAAGCTAAATATCAGACAAAGAGTAAAGTCTGATTCACTTCAGTACATCTTAGAAATAAGGCATAACTAAGAATCTTTACTTAAAATCTGTCATTATGTAGAAGCCTACTATTGAATGAGTTTATGCATGAGTCCACCTCAAATGTTTTGTGCTTATTTTATGCATCTTTTGAAATTCCATTTTACAGTGGCTTCTCAGTGTAAGTGAGTCACGACTGCTTATTAGAATTTATGCTATTATCAGAGTATTTCTCCAGTAATCATAGAGTGTGAAAAGTCACCAAGAAAAATAATTATTTGCTTTTCTAATGCATATTACTTAATACCAGCAATGCACTTGGGTCGTCCCTTCCACATTTTTACTCTAGATCTCAAAGGAGTACCTGATTTTTATTCCTTGTTCTTTTCCTTTTTCTTTCGATAAGTGAGGTTTATCAGCACTTAGTACATTCAGCAGATTTACTAACATCAGAACTTAACAGATGAGAAGCATTATTCTAGTTTTTGACTTAGTAATAAGATAGACAAAGTAAACTTAACTAAGCTCAATATCAGAATTTGCTTGTGTCAATAGATTTCCACATAAATAATTACTTCTAACATGGGATCTTTAGTATATTAAAGACTACTAGGTCATCATCTAGCACATATATCTTCATAGGATTGAATAGTCACAGAAACATTCATATCACTATCAGAGTTTTAGAAATGCACATCAGACAACAATCAGTACTTAAGCAATTTTCAATTAGGCACATAATACACAAAGAGAGTAATATCTGTAAATACTGATCATAAAGTCTGATGCATCAGAATAAAACTAAGTAGATTTAGAGAAAGAACCTGAAACCATTCCAAGTTCATTTACCAAACTTGTTAAAGTAGCTTCACACAGTGGTTTTGTGAAGATATCTGCTAGTTGTTGATCTGTTGGAACAAAGTGCAATTCCACTGTACCTTCATCCAGATGTTCCCTTATGAAGTGGTACCTAATGCTGATATGCTTTGTCATTGAGTGTTGAATTGGATTACCTATCATAGCAATAGCACTTTGATTATCACAGTAAATAGGGATTTTAAAGTATGTTAATCCATAATCCAGTAACTGATTCTTCATCCAAAGAATCTGTGCACAACAGCTTCCTGCAACAATGTATTCCGCTTCTGCAGTTGATGTGGAAATTGACTTTTGTTTCTTGCTAAACCAAGAAACCAATCTACCTCCAAGAAATTGGAAACTTCCACTTGTGCTTTTCCAGTCAATTTTGCAACATGCAAAATCTGCATCTGAGTAACCTATTAGTTTAAAATCTGATTATCTAGGATACCACAATCCCAGATCAACTGTTCCTTTAAGATACTTGAAAATTCTTTTCACAGCTGTTAAGTGAGGTTCTCTTGGATCTGCTTGAAATCTTGCACAAAGACAGGTAGCATACATGATATCAGGTCTACTAGCAGTTAGATAGAGTAAAGAGCCAATCATACCTCTGTAATCAGTAATATCTACTGATTTACCAGTATCCTTATCCAGTTTTGTTGCAGTGGCCATGGGAGTGGATGCACTTGAACAATCTTGCATTCCAAATTTCTTCAGCAAATTTCTGGTGTACTTGGTTTGACAAATAAAAGTGCCTTCTTCATTCTGCTTGACTTGAAGGCCCATAAAATAGCTAAGTTCCCCCATCATACTCATTTGATATCTTGACTGCATCAGTTTGGCAAACTTCTTTCAAAATCTGTCATTTGTAGACCAAAGATGATATCATCAACATATATCTGAACCAGAAGTAAGTCCTTTCCATGGTTGAGGTAGAACAGTATTTTGTCTATAGTTCCTCTGTTAAATCCACTTTCCAGAAGAAACTGAGCTAAAGTCTCATACCATGCTCTTGGAGCTTGCTTAAGGCCATAAAGTGCATTATCAAGCCTGTATACATGATTTGGATATTTGGGATCTACAAAGCCCGGAGGTTGTTCAACATATACTTCCTCCTCCAATTCTCCATTGAGAAAAGCACTTTTCACATCCATTTGAAAGACAGTAAACTTTTTATGAGCAGCATAAGCCAAAAATATCCTTATGGCTTCCAATCTAGCAACTGATGCAAATGTTTCATCATAATCAATTCCCTCCTATTGAGAATATCCTTTTGCAACCAATCTTGCTTTATTCCTTGTAATTATGCCATCACTATCAGTTTTGTTTCTGAATACCCACTTTGTACCAACAACAGATCTGTTCTTTGTCTTGGCACTAGGGTCCAGACTTTGTTTCTTTCAAATTCAACATCTTCTGATGCTCCCCCTGAAACTATGCTCTCTGAGTTGGATCCTTCAGTATTTTAATTTTCAGAATGATCAAAACTTGGCTTATCAGAACTTGATGAATCAGAACTTGAAGAGCCAGTTGTATGTTCTGATGCTTCTTGAGATGCAGTTGTATCTTCAGTATGCTCCCTCTGCACAGGTGCATCTTCCTTTGGCGTAGTCACCACAGTTTCAATAACATCAGAGTTTAATCCATCAGAGTTTGCAGTATCAGGATTTAGACTGTCAGGATTTTCAGTATCAGAATTTAAGTCTTCATTTTCAAATCTCAGCTGATCATGATCATTGAAATCTTCAAGTCCAGTAATTTTCTTATCATCAAAGGAGACATTGATAGATTCCATGACCACCCTTGTTCTCAAGTTATAGACTCTGAAGGCTTTTGTGGAAACTGGATATCCAACAAAGAATTCTTCATCAGCTTTTAGGTCAAATTTGGATAGCTATTCAGGATGAGTCTTAAGAACAAAACACTTGCATCAAAATACATGAAAATACTTCAGATTTGACTTCTTTTTCTTCACCATCTCATATGGTGTCTTTCCATGCTTGTTAATGAGTGTTGCATTTTGAGTAAAACAAGCAGTCTGCACAGCTTCAGCCCAGAAATAGGTTGGAAGCTTTGCTTCATCAAGCATAGTTCGTGCAGCTTCAATAAGAGTTCTATTCTTTCTTTCAACAACTCCATTTTGTTGTGGAGTTCCCGGAGCAGAAAATTCCTGCTTGATTCCCTGGTCTTTGCAGAACTCTTCCATTATAGAATTCTTGAACTCAGTGCCATTATCACTTCTTATAATTTTCACAGAGTCTTTAACCAATTTATCCAGTTTCTTGACATGATCAATCAAGATAGATGCAGTTTCACTTTTTGTGTGCAAAAAATACACCCATGTGTATCTGGTGAACTCATACACTATGACCATAACATATTTCTTCTTTGCAATAGATATGACATTCACTGGACCAAATAGATCAACATGTAGTAGGTGATAAGGCTCAAGAATTGATGATTCAGTCTTGCTCTTGAATGAAGATTTCCTTTGTTTAGTCTTCTGACAAGAATCACAAAGGCCATCAGGAGCAAATACTGATTTTGGCAGTCCTCTCACAAGATCTTTCTTGACAAGTTCATTTATATTGTTGAAATTTAAATGAGAGAGTTTCTTATGCCAGTTCCAGCTTTCTTCAATTGATGCTCTACTCATCAGACAGATTGCAGAACCATCAGTACTTGTTGAAAGCTTGGCTTCATAAATGTTACCACGCCTGTATCATTTCAGAACAACTTTGCCTATAGATTTACTTATAACTTCACAGTGTTCTTCAAAGAAATCCACATGATAACCTCTGTCATAGATTTGACTAACACTCAGCAGATTGTGTTTAAGTCCTGAGACCAGAGCTACTTCTTTAATGATGACATTCCCAAGATTGATATTTCCATATCCTAATGTTTTTCCAATGTTGCCATCTCCATAAGAAATACTTGGGCCAGCCTTCTCCACAAAGTCTGACAGCAGGGCTTTATCTCCAGTCATATGTTATGAACATCCACTATCCAGAACTAGGATGTTTTTCCTGTTGCCCTGCAATCACAAAGACCACTAATGATTAGTTTTAAGGACCCAGGCTTGCTTGGATCCTTTGGCCTTATTAAGTTTGTTAACATTTGTAGCGGATTTAGCATCAGAGTTTATGTTAACATTTTTCTTATCAGAATTTACACTATCAAACTTTGAATCAGAACTTACACTAGAAGGAACAATGCTAACTTTCTTTAAAGAAGGTTTTATTTGATAATAATCATAGTACAGACTATTATATTCCTTACAAGTATAAATGGAATGCCATAAACTACCACAATGAAAACAAGGATTTTGTGGCTTATATCTAACAGACTGACTCTTAACCCCTGACTTTGAAGGTATGGAGGTTAAGTTTTTATTCTTCCTGTAAAAAGAAGCCAGATGGTTAGAACTTCCACAGTTATGACACGTTTTTCTAGGAGCATCAAGAACAGGCTTATAATCATTGCTTTTATTCACACCTTCCTTTCCATTCCTATTTTTCCTAGGTGATTTTACCTTGTTTGCATTCTTAACATCTTTCAGCTTATGCTTAAGCTGCTTCTTTGTCATTAAGCCTACGTTTACTTCAGTTGTCTTTTCCTGTTTTAGTTTGTCAGAAGTTAATTCCTTTTTAACTTCTGATTTCTCAGTATCAGACTTTACAGCTACAAACTTAACAGGTTTTAACTTTGGCTTTTGTTTAACAACTATAGGCTTAATATCTACAGTTCCTTTATCATTCTTATCATCTCCATAACCTAAGCCCTCTTTCCAGTTTCTACTACTTAACAAATTCTGAGTTGTTCTGCCAGAGTTAGTCCAAGTCCTGATAATCTCTCTTTCCTTTTCTAACTCAGTTTTTAGAGATTCATTCATTTTAAGTACTTCATCCCTAACATAGAAAGCATCATCTCTATCTTTCTGAGTTTGATGGAACATGACTAACTCTTTTTCTAAATAATCATTCCTCTTTTTACAAGCAAGATTTTCAGAAGTTAATCTTTCACATGTTAAAGTTTGATCTCTATAGCTAATGAACATGGTTTTAAGATATCTTCTCAACTCATTAATATCATTAGTATGAAAGGCATAAGTAGTTTGAGGTACCTTTAACTTAGCAGCTTCAGTACTGCTTTCAGCATTTGCCATATCAGCATTTGCCATCAAGGCATAGTTCTCCTCACTTTCAGAATCTGAGGTGTTTGTCCAGCTTTTCTTCTTTGTGACAAGAGCCTTACCTTTGTCACTCTTCACTTTCTTACAATCAGGAGATATGTGGCCTTTCTCACCACAGTTGCAGCATTTGACATTTGTGTAATCTCCTCTATCAGACTTTCCTCCATTGCCTTCAGATTTTCTGAAATTCTTCTTATCAGAACTTGCACCTTTCCTGGAAAACTTCTTTCCCTTCCTGAACTTCCTGTATGTAATCTTTGTGATTCCTTTCACCATAAGAGCACACAGCTTCATCATCTCTTCATCAGCATCCGTCTCAGGCAAGCTTTCAGATTCTGAGTCATTATCACTATCAGAACTTGATGACTCAGTATCAGACTTTGTGAAGAGCGCTTTACCCTTGCCATTCCTTGAGGTGGCTGCCTTGGGAGATTCTTCTTCAGCCTTAAGAGCAACTGTTCTTGACTTTCCTCCTTTCCTCTTGCTTCTTTGTTCCATCTCAAGTTCATGAGTCTTAAGCATCCCATAGATTTCATCAAGAGTCATTTCATCAAGATTATAGTTGTCTCTTATAGTTGTTGCCTTCAAATCCCAGCTTTCAGGAAGAGCTAACAGGAATTTAAGGTTTGAATCTTCAAGATCATACTCCTTATCAACCAGTGACAAACCATTCAAGAGTTTGACAAATCTATCATATAAATCAGTCAATGAATCATTAGCCTTTGAGTCAAATTGTTCATACTCTTGAGTGAGTATTGTCTTCCTGTTCTTCTTAATCGTATCAGTTCCCTGACATCTTGTTTCCAAGGCATCCCATATCTCCTTTACAGTTTTACAGTTTATTACCCTGTTTGACATTACATTATCAATGACACTATGCAGTAAGTGTCGTACCTTAGCATCCTTAGCAATTGATGCGATATCTTCAGCAGTGTAATCACTCTTCTCCTTTGGTATAGACTTTGCTGCTTCACCTGCAACTGCAACATCGAGTTTTGTTGGATTGTGAGGTCCTTCCTTGATTCTATCAAGATATTCTGGATCTGTAGCTTCCAGAAACATAGTCATCCTCACCTTCCATATGGGATATTCAGATGGTTTCAATATGGGAACTCTAATAGCCTCATATCGGCTATGGATTTGTGTCTTTGGAGGTTCTTCAGTTTTGGTGGGCTTAGTTGGAGTTTCTACTTCAGACATGATTATTTTTGGATCTTAAACTGTTTGTGTGTTAACAGATAGGCTCTGATACCACTTGTTAGGTCACACACACTGTAGAAGGGGGTTGAATACAGTGTATAGCACAATCAAATCGAATTCTAATATCACAAGTAACATAAAAACAGACTTTATTCAAAGCAATAAACTCTGTTACAATGCGGAACTGTCCTCTCTCAGTGATGAACAAATATCACGAGAGCTGCTAGGGTTACAAAGAATAATATTCTCGATAATGATAACACTTATAGTGTAAAGCCTATGTCTGTGTTTATATACAACACAGTTACAAGATAATCGCTAATTGATATGGAATATAATTCTGCTTCCTAAAATATATCAATCAGATATCTTTTCTTCCAAGTATTTTATTCTTCATAGAATTCCTTCTTCATGCATATCTCTTCTTATGATTGTCTCGATCTTCTCTTCCTTCAATCAGCCACCTTCCTTATCTGAACGTTTCCTTTAAGTCCTGATATTATCTTCTGATAAATATCTCCTGAACCTTAAGTACTGATGACTTAAGTTCTGACTTCAGTATAAGTGTTGATTTCAGTTAAGTACTGATTTGTCCTGTTTAAGTAAGATCTGAAAACTAAACATAAATCATATTAACCATGACATTATCAAATATATCTAACAGTAGTGTTCTCTGCCTCAAAATTATTCTCCAACATTAAATCTGTCACAGTCTCGCATTATACTAGACCATGAGATTTCTCAAAATAATTCAACAAAAACTTAATGAACAATAACAAATAAAATCAAATCTCTTACTAACATCATAAATCTCACTCTTAAGATCATACTCAAATAGCATATGCAATCCCCGACAAGACAACACTTTATTCCTTTATTAATTTCTATTTATTTCTTAATTAATTTTAACATAAGACATAATTGAAAAATTCTTGCATTTCATCTTATTTTCAATAGTTTTACTAACATAAGACTCTAGATATGAAGTACATAGACTATGACCATAAAAACCAACAATATTCAAATATGGTATCAAATAAATAAATTTGGGAACAATTACCACATGTCAATGCTTCCATAAATCTTTAAAACCCCACATGATACTTATTTTTTTTGATAAATTAATGTATTCTCGTACTCCATTTCAACATCAAACCATAATTCAAAATAAAAAATCTAATTTCTTATGTATCAGTTTGATTAAATTATGCAGCAACATGTATTGGAACATCGAGAAGACAAAAAAAAATCTTGAAATATCATCTTCTGGATTTTCGTGTATGTCATATTTGTTCATAATTTTGTGGCTGCTCCAAACTTCCAAATTTTCATTATTCATTCATGTTTTTTGACACAACATAAAAATATTAATTCTTATATATCAGTTTGGTTAAAGCTTGTGTTATGAAACAATAATATATAAATCAAATAAAATTCTCTTAACTTTTCAGAATCTAATAATTATATGATCACTAATAAGAATTAGATACGATGTATTTGACTTCCTAAATTTTTTTTACATGTGTAATACGTATGTCATATTGATATAAGAGTACACCGGTAAAATTTTATATATATATATATTTATGTTATAAATATAAATTTTGGATTGATTTTTTTTTGTAATACATGAAACTGATTTGTATAGGTTTTAAAACATTTGTAACACCAGTGCTGCATCACAATGGTATTTTTTACAACTATGAAACGACCTTATTTGATATTGCTTATTGGCTATTACAGAATATGGTTTCGGCAAAAACAATAAGCACATATGTTATACAAATGGTCTCAAACTTTGATGTCACTACATATAAATAACTCATGATTTTTTTGTATATTTTTTTGTGATTATAAAAGGATGAGTTCGTTTGTAAGATAGCTATGTGATAATAAGTTCGGGTTATGCGACTAAAATTGCTGATTTATGAGGTTGACGTGTGGCGCCCTCCAAATCCGGGTCAGAAGTTTGGGGTCTACAACACATACACTATATATAAACCCGTATAAGAAATATTATTTGCAATGACCCTGCTTTACATAACCTTAACTTTTATTACAACGTACCAAATCCCAACTAATTTAACTTACAACTGATAAAAAATTTATTCTTACAATCTTACTATCTCACTACCATATAAAGCTCCTACTAGCTCGATCCAACTCATCTGGAATCCTAGCTCGTGCTCTGGACTGAGGAACCTCGCTATCAACCATATCCTTTTTGACTGTATAATACATAAAAAGATTCGCAAGAGTGAGCTAACTAGCTCAGCAAGTCATAATAACGATAATTGAGGGTAAACAATGTTCAAATGGAAATGATTCAGAAGAATCAAGTTTCTTATTAAATATTCATTAGAATTGGATATTCATTTTTAAATTTTAAAACCAAGGTTAGGCTACTGATCAGTCAAGCTCTAACCCCGAGCAAGGCACACAGCCCTGCTCTATAAACTGGATCCAAGGCATACATTAGCCTAATTCGACCATGAATCTGGTCTGACCACGAATCTGGTCTGACCACGAATCTGGTCCACATAAAGAAAACTATCCAATTCTAAAGCAGTTCAATATGATAAACAATATAACTCAATAAAATAAGATCATAATCAACAATGATAAAATATTTATATAAGAGCAGGGTGCAATTCATGGGTACCTTTACAGGTTGTTTGAGAAATCTTCCTTTTCATCAGAGTAAGACTAGCATCTTCATCAGATATTTCTTCATCCATGACTGGCACATATACCTTTACAGGTTCATCAACTTTTTCTTTGCCCTTGGATCTTGGATCTAACTCCACTTGTGATTTGGATTTAGTTGCCTCAGTATTTGTCCTTTCCTTAGTCACAATACCCTTAGGTTTTGGAAGTTTCTTTTCAAAAACAGAAGCTTTAGATTTGAAGTTGACTTTTTCTGCTTTAAGTCTAGCTTTTTCTTCCTTTAGAATTTCAAAGTACATTCCAGGATTTTCTTTAAGAAATAATCTCCTTGAAATTTCTTCATCAAGTTCCAGATGTTCACTAGAACTTATCCTTTTACCAGTATCAGAACTTATTCTTCTCCCAGTATCAGAACTTGTTCTTTGTGTAGAAATTTCAGCTGTCTTTGATGAAGATCCTTTACCTTGACCATGATCTCTACCCATTCCAGAGTTTCCCTGGTCATCATTTCCATCATCCTTACCCTTCAGTGATTGAGTAGATTTGCATTTGGACTTAATTACTTTCTCCCCCTTTTTGGCATCAGCAGGTAAAAGAAGAGAGACAAGCAATTCCACTGAGGATTGGATCTCATTGAGTTGAGTTTGATGAGAAGCTTGATTCTTTAGAATTTCATCAATCTGAGCTTGTTGCTTCTCCTGAGTTTTTTCAATATATTCTGTCAAAGGCTGGTTTGAAAAATCTGTTCTTTTCTAATTTTATATTCATATCTTGCTGGATCAAAGATTCTTGAATTTTTTTCACCTTGTCATGAGTTATTGAGTGTTGACATTGAAGGTGCGTAGTACTCATTGCAGTAACTCTCAGCTGTGCCTTGAAATCATCATTTATCAGCATTTCATCAGCTTTGTCAAGGTGCTCAGTAAGAATTTTTTCAATAGGAACAAAACTAACTGAGTTCCATTCCCTAGTCCACTCATTTTCTCTAGGAGTTTTACTCCAAGGTACTGGTGCATCCTCCCTAACAAACTTCTTAAT
The DNA here is from genome assembly GCF_009905375.1 of Apium graveolens. Taxonomy (NCBI): domain Eukaryota; kingdom Viridiplantae; phylum Streptophyta; class Magnoliopsida; order Apiales; family Apiaceae; genus Apium; species Apium graveolens. The sequence goes on from NC_133655.1 coordinate 128,126,112, forward strand.
CAAATCAGCTTTACATGGAGCTTGTTGAGGTGCATGTCCTGATGGACCAGCTGCATCAGCATCTACATTTGCAGCAGCTTTACCAGTAAGTTCAGCATTATCATAATCAGAACTTACAGAGCCTGCAGCATCAGCATCCTCTGATAAAATAACAGTATGTGAGGCTATAGAGGCTTCAACATCATCCTCTAAGTTCTGATCTGCAGCTAAGTTCTGATCAACATCCAAATCTTGATGCCCACCTAAAATCTGATTTTCATCATCCAGATTCAGAATTAGTGTGGTTGGAATATCTTCATTGAAATCAGCTTCTAGAATTGGTGTTGTTTGTGGAGTGAGTTGAGTTGGTGGAGCTTCCAAGTACAAAACCTCAGGCCCAATCATGTTATGAATATCAATTTCAGCACTTGTACCTTGGTCTTCAGTATGTACTGGATCAATTACAGGAGACATAGGAGGTGTAGGCACTTTCTCTGGAATATCCTCTTGTTCTTGAATAGGAGACTTGTGAGCTAATTCAGTAGTAGGAAGTAATTCAATGACTATAGGTTCTATTGGGATCAGAGATTCCTGACCCCCTTCCTTAGCTGCTGCTTCCAGAGTTTCTTCAGAGTGTGATTAAACACTTACAGCCCTCCTGGATCTTTGCTTTTTAAGTCTCTTTGCAGAATTAGAGACTTTGGGAGCTTCATCATCAGAATTTAGCTTTCTAAGCCTTTTGAGGGGCCTAGAATTCCCAGTTTCAGTATCTTTCTGAGAAGAGATCTTCTCAGCTTCTACAACAACAGGTTCTGATAATGGAACCTGTTCCTCATTGTTTAACTCATCTCTCAGAACAATTCTCCTTCTCTTCTGTTGAGCTGAGGTACTATCTTAGTCCTCTTGGGTTTAGAAGATGAAGGCTTTACAATATGTGTTGAATGTTGAGGTTGAGATGACTGTGATGGTTTAAAATATGTCCTGATGGAGGGTTGAGTAGGTTGAGGTTGAGAAGTTTGAGGTGTTTGTGTAGTTGTGGTATGTTCTGATGGCTGTTGAGTTGGCGGTGAAGTGTTGGTGAGTTGAACATCAGGGAAAACAGATGTGTATGTTTGTAGATTAGCATTTACCAGAATCTGTTTTACTAACTGAGGAATCTGTAAGGGTAAAGAAACAATCACACAAAGGTCCATTCACTTCCATTTATCTTCTCTCCTTTATTGGGTCCATTTGTCTTTCTTAATCAATGAAAACTCCAGTTGTCATTGCACGTTATCTTATTCATAGCTTCATATCAAAGCTTCCATACTGGTAATACTCCCGTCATCATCGTTGCAGTAGTTAAGTAGAACAAGCTATCCAATAGTCAACAAATCGGCTGATATCACATCACACTGTTACTATAAATATATCACATCGTCATAATACCATTATCTAACTTCAAGAAATCTCCAGATCCATAATCCTCTTTAACTCTCTTTCAAAACTCATATAATCCATTCCACAAGCTAGTCATGGTTGGCCTAGTCACTAATGGCTTCTTTTAACCTGGTAGCAGCTATCCTCCGGAACACTTGAATCTTCTTTCTAAACTCCTTCTCACCTTTATTTATATCTCAAGTACTCACCATTTACGGTAACTCCCGAATCCATCCTCGTAGGTACTGTTGCTTCATTGGATAAGTTTTAAACTGGGGTATAGAACAGGGTGTAGGGTAAACTGAAGAGATACACTCATAGCCGAATATCCAGTAAAATAAGAATACACAGATGGAGGTTCTTAAATAGGTAGTCTCATATCAAGAAGTGGTAAAATAGCGTAGAATAGATTAAAGAGGCGCAACTGTTATAACAGAAGGTAATACCATTAATACTGATGGAAGAATAAGGTGCAAATCAAATCTGAGAAAAGATGACGATCCTCGAACGGAAGGCTCCAAACGATCAGATGATACAGGGAAATCAGGATCTGCCATTGCCGTTGTCTAGAAATCACATCGCAAGCTAAGAATCTCGAATCGCAACACGAATCATACCAAAAACCTACTATACAGCCGCACTCACCCTTACGACGTCTTATCTTTCTATTTCCTATTCCTAATTCTAACCCTCTACCCAATCCCGACAATCTAGGCTTGTTTTTGTGACTTATAACCTGTAGCTCTGATACCAACCTGTGGCGCCCTCCAAACCCGGGATAGAAGTTTGGGGTCAACAACACATACACTATATATAAACCTGTATAAAAAATATTATTTGCAATGACCCTGCTTTACATAACCACGGATCGCAACAGGTTAAAGTATGAAAATAAGCCACAACCTTAACTTTTATTACAACGTACCAAATTCCAACTAATTTAACTTACAACTGATAAAGAATTTATTCTTACAATCTTACTATCTCACTACCATATAAAGCTCATGCTAGCTCGATCCAACTCATCTGAAATCCTAGCTCGTGCTCTGGACCGAGGAACCTCGCTATCAACCATATCCTTTTTGACTGTAGAATACATAAAAAGATTCGCAAGAGTGAGCTAACTAGCTCAGCAAGTCATAATAACGATACTTGAGGGTAAACAATGTTCAAATGGAAATGATTCAGAAGAATCAAGTTTCTTGTTAAATATTCATTAGAATTGGATATTCATTTTTAAATTTTAAAACCAAGGTTAGGCTGCTGATCAGTCACACACTAACCCCGAGCAAGGCATACGACTCTGCTCTATAAACTGGATCCAAGGCTTACATTAGCCTAATTTGACCATGAATCTGGTATGACCACGAATCTGGTCTGACCACGAATCTGGTCCACATAAAGAAAACTATCCAATTCTAAAGCAGTTCAATATGATAAACAATATAACTCAATAAAACAAGATCATAATCAACAACGATAAAATATTTATATAAGAGCAGGGTGCAATTCATGGGTACCACGAGGGTATATCAAAGTGTGTATAAGAAATGTCCTCCAACCTATAAGAGAATCAGGTATTAGATGAACAATGATTTTTCAAGGTTTAGTTCTTTGATGTTACAAAGAATGGTTGGGGTTTAAAATTTTCTGTATGTTCAAACAATTTTGTTCTAGTGTTTGGTATTTGGTGGTTATATATTTATGGAGTAGCATCATATTTGTGTAATTTAGTATCTGAAAATCAACAATGAATGGTTTACAAGGAATAAGGCTTACGGCTCAAAGATCAGATGATGTGATGTGATCCGGGTTCAAGGCTGAATGATTCAAAGTACTCACAATATAAAATAGAGCTATTTTGAATGTTAACAATATGTCATGAGAGAATGTAAAATATTTGCAATATATCTCAAGAAAGGTTTAGAAGTACTTGCCTTATCACAAATGATTCCCACTTCATTTGTACCTGTCTAATGACTCTATTCAAGAACCACTCGTCTACTTTCCCTATGCCTCGCTTCTATTCTCTGATCACTTTTTTTTATATTTCTACGCATCGATTCCATTTTCTGATCACCTGCTTCCCCTTTCTATGACTTGCTTCTCTGCTAGGCATCATAAGTATCTATCAATATTCATCTCACATTATCTAATCGTTACATAGACGTCATAAGGTTTTATCTACCCTTTGTTTCACCCAAATCCGATTTACAGATTACAAGTTATGGCTAAAACAGTCCAACTGTAAATACAGAGGCATATAACACATCAATCAGATAGCATGTAGCACATAACACGCAAGATATTTAATTTAAATAATTTTTCAAAGCAGATTCGGGGTCAAAATAATTTTCTAGGTATTTAATTTAAATTTTTGAATATTTTTTGAAATTAAAAACGGGACTCCGAATCATTTTATAATTAAATAATAGGGTTCGAATGCCCGAATTTGACTTTAAAATAATTTTATAATAATTATCGAGCCTTGAAAATAATTTTAAATAATATTTTAAAGCTCGAAACTATATTTTCAGAATTTTTCAATCAAAAGAAATAATTAAATCTAATTAAATAATCAATTAAAATCAATTAATAACTAATTAAATCAATTAATCAATTAATATTTAAATTAATTGACCAACTAAAATAATTAATTACTAATTAAAATTAATTAATTATATAATTAAGATTTATTATCATTATTATTATTTTAAGTTTATAAACAATTAAAATGAATTTTGGAATTTAAAATAGAAATTTACAAATAAAAAAAATCAGAATTTTTGATTTATTTCTGAAAAAAATTACAGAAACAGCTTTTGAATTGGGGGTTAGGGTTTTGGGGAATCAAACCCCGGGTCAAAAATAAAGAAAAATGGTTTTTAGTCGGGTCACCGGGTCAATTAGGAACACGCCGGAAGTATCCCAGAATCCGGCCACCGGGAAACTTCCGGCCACCCTCCGATCATGGCCATAACTGCTGGGTTTTGTTTCGTTCTGGGCTCTACATTATTCAGAAATTCTCCAGCAACAATACCAACACAACAACAACAACCGATAAAGGGAACGTCGATTCCGGCTAAGATTCAAACAAAATCAGCGAATTTTCCGGTCACATAGTGAAACCATCGATTTCTTAGTCAAACTCGACGTTCTACACGGCAAAATAAAGACAATAACTCGCACAATCTAAATTAGTTAACCTTATAATCAAATCAACCTTCCACAGTCCGGAAAATCGAATACTACTAAAAAAAATTAAAGTTCAAAACCCAAGACTCGACAAACATGATTCTGAACATAATCAGTCACAATATATATATGAATCAATCACAATTTAAAAGATAAAACCATACACAACATCAAAACGATTGAACAATCAACAAATTAAAAACCCCTAAATCCGTGTAAGAACCCTAAAATTTTGAAATGAAATTTACCCATTCTCGGGATGATTTGATGGTCGATATAGATAGAATAGATCAACACCTTCAATCTGGTTACTCATAATTGCGATTTGGACACCAGAATCATCTTCAAATGTTGGTTTGATTGTGAAGAACGCGAAGAACACGAAGAATACAACTCTCTTCTCTGGATAATTATGCATTTTTACTGTATTATTATAATTAGCTGTACAAAATTACAATAATGTATTAGCTATTTATATTTACGGAATATTGGTACCCTGTTGGATCATACCAGATATAAAATATTACGTTTATTTGAGAAAACAGATCGAAAACGGTACTGGTTTTGGGATAATTATCCAAACCTGTACAATTTGTACTATGGTCTTGGTCTCAGCGCCTGGTTACACGTATAACGAGGTGATAATTATAATAGTTTAATAAAAAGATCCCGTTTATCAAAAATACGAGTTTTATTGATTTACCGAAATGAATCTTGTATCGAAAATATTACGCCGGGACCCGCACAGGACAAACCGTACGCTGGATCGAAAAAGTCAAAACATGGAAAATGCTCAGAATATTGCAATTAGGTTAGGAAGGAGTTCTCGAAAGAGTTTCGGTTTATAAAAACGTAAAAACGGTTGAAGTCGGTTGATTCCCAATTATATAAAATAGTTTATAAATACTCGGAAAAATAATTTATTAAATCCATAAATCATTTATAAAATCATATAACAACATAAAAATTGATAAAAAAAAAACCCCAATTATCTATACTTTATTTTGGACTTATAAAAATTAAAATACTCAAATTATATCATATTTACATATCCAAACACAGATACCACTTCACAGATAATTCACCAAAAATTCATATAATAATCACATAATATTTATTTATTAATAAAAATAATTACACGTCATATCCCGGATATTACATGACGAATTCACGTTTAAACCTTATGATTTGAGGGATCACCTTAAATCATACATCCTAAGTACCAAAACCTAACGTAAACTTCAAAATCGGCTTTCTGTAGTTAAGGAAGTTGAAAAGTTGAAGGCCGACTAAAGGGTTATTAACAAATTTATTATAACATTTGGGATTCCCACTGCCGTAGATCAAACATTTGGAATCCCTATTCATTTTCTATCTGATTCCGGGATGGAATCCTTTTAAGGAGGGGAGACTGTAATAACCCCAATTTTTGGAATTTTTGAAACACTGATGAATAATAACTTTTTGCTGATGATGCTGATTAAGGAAAATTATCAGACAACACTATATAGGAGTACTGTTATGGAAATTCTGAGATTGTATTGGTATTCCATAAAGTAAATGAGTGTATGTAAAGGTCGTCAGAATTCGAATCCAGACACTTTGATTTTTTCCCGAAAATCCACCAGATACCGAAAGAATTGAGTATAAGGTAACATGATTAAAAGGATTTAAATTCAAGGATTATAAGAGAGGATCAAAAAAGGAATATAAAATATTGAGAAAGGTTTAGGGGAACCCAAGTAATAAGATCCCAGATATGATCCCTCATACGACGAACGAGAACGAAAGTTAAGCGAACCGTATAAAAGATAAGCGGTCATTAGCCAAGTAATTAAGGATTAATTAAAGAGGTTAGTGGGTGATGATGTCATCATACCACAAAGGGAAGACAAGTGTAAAAAGATGACACAAGCTTGATGACATAAGCATGACAAAGGGATTTTATTTTGTTGGTTAATTTTGGACCATGCAAAATTAACCATGGTAAAAAATTTAAATCATTTGCTAAGACAAAAAGAGAAGCAACCAAGCATTATTTCATAAAACAAAAAGAAGGAGAGTTGACTTTTGCTTCCAAGAACAAAGCTCTCGGCCAAAACAAACCCAGCAACTTCAAACTGCCATATCTCCTTTAATACTCACTCAAATGTTGTGTTCTATAGCTCGTTGGAAAGGTATTGAGATGGCCTACAACTCTTGTTCACTAGTCTCGTCCAAATATGTAATAACCCCAATTTTTGGAAAATTTTTGAAACCCTTATGAATAGTGTTTTTGCTGAATGAGAAAACTTTTCATGCCACACTATGTAGGGGTTCTGATATGGATATTCTGAGATTTTATTAGTACTTTATATGGGATATAAGTGTATGTAAAGATCGTCAGAATCCAAATCCGAACACTTTGATTTTTCCCGGAAATACACTAGATACGGAAAGATTTGAGAAAAAGGTAACAGGATAAAAAGGATTTAAATTAAAGGATTATAGGAGAGGATCATAAAAGGAATATAATATATTGAGAAAGGTTAAGGGAACCTAAGTAATAAGATCCCGGGTATGATCCCTCAAACGATAAACGAAAACGAAAGTTAAGCGAACCGTATAATAGATCAGCGGTCATTAGACAAACAATTAGGAAGTTAATCAAAGGGATTAGAGAGGATGATGTCACCCAACCAATGAGAAGAGGACAAGGAGGGAAGGATGACATCATGAGGATGATGCAAGCATGACATAAGAGGGAAGGAAATGTGGTGGAATATTAACCACACAAAGTCAAGGCTACAAAGGGAATTAACCAAAAAACAAGACAAAAAGCAACCAACCAAGCAAAACAAATCACAAAACACCAAACCTTCCATTTCTTCATGAAGCTCTCGGCTTCTTTCTTAAGAAATGGGAAGTCCAAGCTCCTCCACTTGCTATTTTACAAGGTAATTATCCTAGCTTCTCCTAGTTAAGTTACATACTTCCTAGAAATCTTAGCTTCAAAATCCTTTCCTAGCATTTCCTATAAATCATTCAAGAAGATGATGAATAGTACTTTCTTGAAATTAATTTTTGTGTTCTTGATTTCTTTGAAAGAACAAGCTTGTAGGAGGTTAGATTAAGGCTTCCATGGGCATTCCAAGGACCTTTCATGGATTAAAAGCTTCAAGGAAGGTATAACTCTTCATGGTCTTAGTTTTAAGTTTTGTTGTTTAGATTTCCTAATGTTTAGATGATGGATTAGTGTAATGGGTGTGTAATCATGTTTAGAGCTTGTTATGAGTAGTTTAGTTGGTGAGAGGCATGATTATTGTGTGTTTAGAGATTGGTTGATTTTGTGATATTTTTGGAGTTGGAAATCTTGGTTATTAGTTAATGAACTTAAGTAAACTCTTAGTTCATAATTGAGAAATAAGTATGAATTGGAAATATTGAATTGTTGGGGCTGTTGTAGTATGGTATGGATGGATGTTGGTTGTATGAATGATATGTGGTTGAATTGTGGTTGTTTTGAATTGGTTTAAAATTGGGAAATCGCGTAAACATAGCCGTCGTAATGTCCGATTTACTTTAGACTGCTTTTGTTCATAACATTAGGACCCGAGAACCCCCTGCTAGAATATGATCACTGCCATGTTTAGATAGCTCATGTTACGAGCTTCGTTTTGATATGTAGTTCGTTCGATTCCGATGCACGGTTTAGGAGAAACGACCGTTTCAAGTAACGGCGTTTCGTGAACGAAACTTTTCCCCTCGCCTTACTTTGAAACATAGGTTAAAGACCAAAAAGGGTTAATTAATGTATGAAACATTTATGGTAAGTGTGCTAGGCAGTTAGTAAGACACTCGCGAAAGAATCGCCTTAAAACTCGTAAAGGTTAAATTATTAAAAATGGTGGAGCCGAGGGTACCCGAGTGACTTAAGCGAATCAGTGAGCGCAAAACAAGCGTTAGAGTCTAAGTTAGTTAAAGTATAGATTTACAAGTGACTTTGGTTTAATTCCAACTTACTTGTTGTTTATAGGTTACCAGACTCGTCCCGAGCCATTCGTAACCCCAGTCGCTCAGGCAAGTTTTCTACCAGTTATAACTGTTGTTGTGATGTAAATATATGTATATGCATTATCTTGTGATAGTGCATGATTGTTATTAGCAAATTCTTGCGATATATTGTAGCATGTGATATGGTATATATGCATGCCTGTTTCATATTCTTGAAATATATATCTGTTGGTTCAGTTGATAATACCTATGCTAGAGGATAGCGGTAACTTGCATATACCCTTAGTATAAGGACCCAAAGGTGAAAATATTTTCTAAAACCGGGAGTCGAGGATCCCGAGTAGATTTTGTATATATGGATATGGATATATATATATATATATTTATATATATATATGGTTATAGTTTTCCAAACTGTTAATCGAATAAGGTTTATTCGATAACTTTAACTTTATTTTATTATTGAATATTCATTCGAGGACTTATGACTCCTTTTATTTTAATTATTGAATATTATTTTGAATATTCATTCGAGGACTTATGACTCCTTTTATTTTAATTATTGAATATTATTTTGAATATTCATTCGAGGACTTATGACTCCTTTTATTTTAATTATCTGAATATTATTTGAATATTCATTCGAGGACTTATGACTCCTTTTATTTTAATTATCTGAATATTATTTGAATATTCATTCGAAGGCTTATGACTCAGTTTATATTATTTAATGAATATTATTTGAATATTCATTTGAGGATCTATGACTCCGATTATTTGCTGAAATATATTCTTTATTTTATTAAAGAATAAGGTGTTAATAATCAAACTTATTTTCGATTATTCAAATAAAGATAATACTTTCATATAAGTATATCTTTGGTTATTTAATACTCGTTTCAAGTATAAGTTTTAATACTTCTACTTCAATTATTTTTATAAAGATTATTCTTTATGGGAATATTAATTAAATAATAATATTCGGTCATTTTCTAAATATTCTGGGGACTGATTTACTTCATTAAATCAGCTTTACTCCAAACACTCTTTAAAGTGTTTTCGAGTCTTCAAAATGATTTTTAAAAGTCAGAGTGGATCCCAAAACTCTTTTTTTTTTTATATTTAAGATCTTCCTTTTAAGGGGATTTAAATACTCGCTCAAAACCTGGGGAATCCGGCTCTGTGGTGTATTTTATATTCGCAACGAGGTTGCAGTTTTGGTAAATGAATTGATTACTTGCCCAACGTTCGGGAAGTAAGCCCATCTAATTGAGTCGGCATAAGCGACAGGCCGGGGTACGGTCTATTATTGTGTAAGTGGCTGGGTGGCAGTCCATCAACGCGTGAGGGGCCGGGTAACGGTCTAGCGCGAGGTCCTAATGCGGCCAGGGTGATGACCAGTGAGGAATTCATCCATCTACAGTAGAAAAGGTTACTTATTGGTATCTTTGCCTGATCAGCAAGATATCTGGTTTATGCCAAAATTCTTTTCCTTTCCAAAATTCATTGGATGTTTCAAACTCTGTTCATACTTTACATAACAGAGGTTCCAGGAAATGTTTAAGAGATATATATATGTGGATATATATATATCGGGACTAAATAAAGTATCTCGTAACTTTATTTCATTCAATAATATTTCAAAGATTGAATCTATTCAAATCTTGTCTTGTAATCTCATCTATGTGATGAACTTTTGAAACTGATTATAACTTGAACGGTGGTAGTTCAAGTAGTATTTGGAAAGATATAAGTATATTGGGGTATTTGGTAACCTCATCTTTTAAACTTATATCTAATTAATAATTGTCTTATGAATGACAAAGATTTTCAGAAAAACGTTGAGACAAGGTTAGATATATGAGATCACCTTGCAACGATATTTTTTTATACGGTTATACATTGGGACTTTGTGTATATTATGCATGGAAGAGGACTTCCAATATTTTGAAAAGTATATATGTATATATACTGAATATTTTGCGACTTCATCGCATTAAGATATCAAACTTGGTTCATTTCTTTTGACCAAGACTTTCATGAGTATTATGAGTAGGCTCATATACTATTAATCATTATACATATTATTTTGGTGGGCTTGCTGCTCACCCTTACTTTCTTCTTTCATCACACAACAACAGATAGAAAAGATGAACAGAACCAAGCTCCCGATTCGCGAGCGATTAGGAGACGTTCCGCAGTTTTCTAGAAGCATTGATGCCGCCGTAGCTGAGGTAGGAATTACCAATAGGCTAGGCTTTCAACTTTTGATGTACCAGATTTATTTATATTTATGAATTGTAATAATGGCATAGAAATGTAAATTTATTCAGAAAACCTTTTAAGGTGTATTGGCAGATAATTGTGGAATAAAATAACTTGTGGTTATTTTTGGATGTTCATCTCTGAGACTATAACATGTGGTGTGTGTGTTTATTGTGGGGTCACAGTACAGAGTAGTTGAGTAATTATTAAGATTGGGTATTATTAAGGGAAATGGAACTCGTGACGACCCGGATCCCCGACCCCGGATCTGGGGGTGTTACAGAAATGGTATCAGAGCGAAGCGTTATAAACCTCAGAGATGATGGGGCGTTAAGATAATAAGTTCACTAAGATAATAAGAACTCTTGCCAAGTTCATAGTCGGACTACCTAACGTAGTACTGACAGTTAAAACCCTTATGGGAACCCTTATAAATGTAGCGATAGAAGCGTAGTTCGTTATCGTATATGGTAGCGGGACTCCGAACCCTGAAGTTGAGGAACATCAACGCGATGATGTTTTATTATTTATTGGGGATCAGATTATGGATCCGATAGAGCGTCCTAACGCGGGACCGGATGATGTTGATATTGAGGATGTAGCGGTTGAGGATGTTGTCCTAGAAGGGATAGTTGATGAGAAGGATCCCATGGAGGATCCTGACAAGAATGAATAAAGGACCACTGATGAATTGATGACCATGGTTAGGTCGACTACCAGAGGTAGGATTGGTCGGTCACTACCGGAGGTTCGTTCAAGTTGTAAAGATAGTAGCCCCTTTAACGCGGCTTACTCATAAGACTGAGAAGTTCGAATAGACAGAGAAATGCGAGAACAGCTTTTAAGAACTGAAGCAAAGGTTGGTGACGGCCCCTATGTTGGCGTTGCCGGATGGAAAAAGGAGATTTTGTGATTTGTAAGTGACGCTTCACATAAGGAATTAGGGTGCTTCTTAGCACAGCAAGATAATCGCGTCTGCGTCAAGACAATTAAGGTAATATGAAATTCGATATCCCCGCCCATGAGCTTAGGCTCGTGGCAATAGTTTTACCCTAAAGATTGGAGGCACTACTTGTATGGAGAGAAGTGCGAGAATTACCTAAGCCATAAGTGCTCTAGCACATTCTTACGTAGAAAGAGCTCAACATACGCCAGAGGAGGCGGTTAGAGCTAATCAAGAATTATGATTGGGAGATTCTTTATCATTCGGGGAAAGCCAATATGGTGGCTGATGCCCTTAGTAAAAAGGAGAGACTCAAGATGATAATGTCTTTTGGAGAGTTTATAAGAGATTTTGAGAAAATGGAAATAGTAGTGAAGGTAACCGGAGCCGGTACCGAAAAGCTGTTTGAGATAGCAATACAGCCCGAATTATTGGAAAAGATCATATTGTGCCAGAAAAAGTTATGAATGAAGGCAGAGAGCCAACAAATAGATAAGAGGTTAATACCAAGAAAGATGAGAAGGGAATAATGAGGTATTCCTACAGAATTTGGGTTCCAAATGTTCAAGAGCTTAAAGATGAGATCTTAGATGAAAGCTAGTTTGAGGAATAAGATTTAGAGCAAACCCTGAACGTGATAGTCAGGGAGGTCGCCATCAAGATAGAAGGAACCCATGATATAATGGAGTGGAAAATGAGGATTTTAAATTAAAAGATGACCCCAATTATGGGGAGTAGGATGAAACATTTCATACCAAGGAAACAGAAAGTCGAGTAAGGAAAGGAGACCCGAGACGGTACTTCTATACGGCAATTCATGGACCTATCTAAAAAGAACTTAGACTATTATCCCCAACCACCACCCTGAGGAGACAGTGCGATGGGAAATTCTTTCATGACCTTTAAGTCGCTAAGCTCTCAGAGTTCCAAGGAACAAGCTGACCCAGTCGAGGCAAGAGCCTGGCTAAAGGAAATAGATGAATCATTTGAGATTCTAAATGATTGACGAACCACAAAAGACTGTTTTGTCACTTACCCTCCCAAGAGAGAGACCACCCGTTGGTGAAAGACCAAGAAAGGCACGGAGCCAGAGGTTAGAATAAACTGATTTAAGTCCAGTCAATTGTTTTCGGGAAAGTAATTCCCAAAGATAAGGAGATAGTGTAAAAGCTTTAGAGCCAGAACAAAGGCAGACAAGTATGATAAATTATGAATCTAAGTTGTAAAAGTTGTCAAGATTCGTTCTGAGGACACGAATCCAGAATGACGGGATGTATGAAATCAATGCTTATATTGTGATTGGTTTGTAAAATAATGATAAGAGAAAGGAAAATAAAAAGAAACTGAAGTGGAAAGGAATATAAAGGCAATAGAGTTTGAGGAATGATAAGGGAGTTGGGTATGAGGAAACCCTAAAGACTCATAGCAATAGAAATAGAAAAGTATGTAATCGTCAGGATGATGATGATCCACCATGAGTTAAAATTGATGGTTGAAGGCATAAGAGATACATATATTGTACCCCCTTTAAGTTGGGAGGATTCGAGGAAACCTTGAGATAGTTCGAAGGATAAATATCGAGACACGGATAGACTGAGGAGACAAGAAAGTAAGAAATCAGGAAAAAAATTGGATGAAGGAAGTGACCTTCAATAATGTGAAATGTAAGACCGGTGGCCCGATACCCAGAAAGGGAGACGCCAGGTATGAGAGATATCCCAACATTGAGATGACTGTTGAGATAAACAACAAAAGTAAATAAGGAATTATTAAAAAGAAGTTCACGTTGAACACGACCAATATCTTCCAGATCATCCATGTGATCATTACCAAATCAGGAAAGAAAAGCGGATAACCATTTTTATCTTTTGGAGGCCATGTGGATTGACCTTAACTTGAATAAGGATGCTATTGTGAAATTCGGTATAGACTATCGAGGTGGAAATGATTGAATAAGATACCCTTATCAGGGATATATGACTTTATTTATCCATGGAAGGATGCTTGTACCTTTTTAAAGGTGGAATTAAGGATAGAACATCGGTAACTTAAAACGAATCCTAGGGGAATGCATAAAGGTTGGCATTTCACCCTTGATAGGGATAGTATGAGTTTTGACAGTATGAATTGGAAAGCATTAAGGTAATAATAACCTTTAAGAATCAGTGGAGAAATTTTTTTCAAAAGTATATAGACAATGATTCTAGTATTAGTATATGGTATTTTGATATGCCCTGTATCTAGGGAATACAGGAGGAACGATTCAAGGATAACCTTAGAGGTTTTATAAGGAAAAAGGTAATATTCAAAATTCTCAAGAATAGAAATGTGGATAAAGGAAATATGACGTAATTATAATGATGCCAAGTGGGGCACGTGTTAAACCATGAGAAAGTATGGATCGAACCAGTAATGGTTGAAATTGTTCAGGGCAATTAGGACTTAAGAAAAAAAAATGTTCTAAGTATGATTGAGAGTCAGTCTTGACAGTGATTAGCCTCTAAAGACTGAGGCAATAACTTATGGAAAAATGGTGATATTTTTTTTTTCTTTTTCCCATCTGATTTTAAGGAAAACATCTTCACTCAAGCAGTGATCGGAAATAAGGTAGAAAATTTATTTGGAGGTGGTTAAAATGACATTGACTGTAAGAAAATTTTACTATCAGGAAAGGCCAAAGAGGTGGCCGACACTTTAAAGGTAAGAGGATAATTATAGGCGCGTGTGCCAAAAGAATACAGTGATGATGGTTAAAAATTTGAAGGTTGAATTATGGTTTGGAAGATTGACATTCCTTCTGATGACTGTGCAATATCCAACCGTAATAGTAGTTGGTAAAGGTTTAATTCGTGTAATCGCCATGAACGGGCTATCTATCTTAGAAGGTCCTATCTTGAGATAAGCCAGAACCATGTTTCAAAAAGGACTAGATGAACCCTTGAGTTAATTCTTCTATTTAGGGCGTATGATTAAGAATGGTATTAACCTGCTATCGTTGCTTTGATTGAAACTCTTCTGCAATTTTATCTGCTTCATGTCATGTATGTATGTCAGGATCAGGAGTGTTCTTCATGAATCATGAATGGTGATTATGTTACCTCCTTAGAAGGATTTGATACGACATGTATGGACTCCGTATGGTTAGCTATTAAAACTTCATGGAAAACGAATGACTACAGTAGGTCAACGGTGGGCCATAGTAATGTAGGAATGATTCTGAGAGTAATGAGCTGATTACTTACAACCGTGAGAGTTGTATTGGAATGGATGTTGAGAGTAAGTACCACTAATCGGGTCGTGGTGGTGTATAAGTTATCATTGATAGACTAATTAAGTCAATTATCTACCTATGATATATTTATTCCTTCTTATCGATAAAGAGTAGTATTACCCATACGAAGAAGGTTGCGGTATAGAAATGGATTCTAGTAACGATGAGGTCTAGAATGAGATCCCAGATTCGATTTTCGATATCGAGGGAGTTTCAAAGGTGATTGTGTATAAGCTCGAGGAAGAGCATGGGTCCATAGAATGATGGACGGAATAGAAATATTTAGGCATGGGAAATACGATGCTATAATACTTGATGCTGATATAAATACGTTTATGTTTTGTTCTCCTATGACAAACCTCTATAATTCAGAGGTAGGTTCCAAGCCAGATATTTTGTGGCAGTATATATTTTTTTATATATATATATACAATTCTCTTCAGTTCGTTCTTTTCTCTTCTTTTCATTTCATGCAATCTGAGAAGAACAACCCTTCCAGAAGGGGAGGTATTGCCGAATGACTATCTATCTGTGTGATAGAAGCCTAGTAGGATACCATCTATTGTTTAATTGCTTGTCAAGTACTAAAGGCTGGCCACCTTCTGTACTAACTATACAATATAACAAGTGTTCATGATCATAGTGATCTCTCAACAAATTCCTTTACTTCTATTTGATTGATCAAATTTTGGAAAATAGAAACAACTGAAAAAGGAGTAATAAAGTAGTGGTAGTATGCGGAATGGAAACACATTCGTGATACTAAGGTTGTCGTGGTCATTAAAAGGTTATAGAACGCTAACGAGCAAAAGTATAACTAGTATAATATTAGGAACGGAAGGTTGTAGCGATTACGAACTGGAAAAGAATGGGTATTGAGAAGCAAAAGTTCTAATGCTAAAAGCTATAATGAGAGTCTGTGCAATAGACTTGAAAGAATTTGGAATGATCATTTAACGCGGATTAAGTTATCTTACGACAATAGATCATATGTCAGTATTGAGGTATCGCCTTATGAGATCCTTGAGGGAAGACAATATCGATCTCCCTTATGTTAGGATGAAGTTGTAGAGCGCAAGATGCTCGGAACCGCAGTAGTCCAAAGGACCACGAATATAATAGATCTAATCAGAGGACGGCAGGTAGTAGCCCAAGATGGACATGATAAATATGTTGATTTGACACGAAAGGATAAAGAATAGGAAGTAGGGGACCTAGTGTTGTTATAGGTATTCCCTTGGAAAGGAAGGATGAGGTTCGGAAAGAAAGGAAAGCTAAGTCTATAATTTGTTGGACCCTTGGATATATTAAGACGTTTGGGAAGTTAGCATATGAGCTAGCCCTACCCCTGAACATGTAGCAGGTCGTAACGTGTTTCACGTATCAATGTTAAGGAAATGTAATTCAGATGCCAGATAAATAGAGGCATATGAGCGCATAGATATGCAACCCGACGTAACCTATATGGAGCAATCAGGAAGGGTTATAGAGTGAAAAGGAACAAGTGCTTAGGAGAAGGATTATCAAACTAGTAAGAGTTTGATGGTAGAACCATAATGTGGGAAAATTTACTCGAGAGTTAGAAAGTGCAATGCTAAGAGAGTATCCCTATTCACTTTCTATCTGATTCCGGGACGGAATCCTTTTAAGGAGGGGAGACTGTAATAACCCCAATTTTTGGAAAATTTTTGAAACCCTTATGAATAGTGTTTTTGCTGAATGAGAAAACTTTTCATGCCACACTATGTAGGGGTTCTGATATGGATATTCTGAGATTTTATTAGTACTTTATATGGGATATAAGTGTATGTAAAGATCGTCAGAATCCAAATCCGAACACTTTGATTTTTCCCGGAAATACACTAGATACGGAAAGATTTGAGAAAAAGGTAACAGGATAAAAAGGATTTAAATTAAAGGATTATAGGAGAGGATCATAAAAGGAATATAATATATTGAGAAAGGTTAAGGGAACCTAAGTAATAAGATCCCGGGTATGATCCCTCAAACGATAAACAAAAACGAAAGTTAAGCGAACCGTATAACAGATCAGCGGTCATTAGACAAACAATTAGGAAGTTAATCAAAGGGATTAGAGAGGATGATGTCACCCAACCAATGAGAAGAGGACAAGGAGGGAAGGATGACATCATGAGGATGATGCAAGCATGACATAAGAGGGAAGGAAATGTGGTGGAATATTAACCACACAAAGTCAAGGCTACAAAGGGAATTAACCAAAAAACAAGACAAAAAGCAACCAACCAAGCAAAACAAATCACAAAACACCAAACCTTCCATTTATTCATGAAGCTCTCGGCTTCTTTCTTAAGAAATGGGAAGTCCAAGCTCCTCCACTTGCTATTTTACAAGGTAATTATCCTAGCTTCTCCTAGTTAAGTTACATACTTCCTAGAAATCTTAGCTTCAAAATCCTTTCCTAGCATTTCCTATAAATCATTCAAGAAGATGGTGAATAGTACTTTCTTGAAATTAATTTTTGTGTTCTTGATTTCTTTGAAAGAACAAGCTTGTAGGAGGTTAGATTAAGGCTTCCATGGGCATTCCAAGGACCTTTCATGGATTAAAAGCTTCAAGGAAGGTATAACTCTTCATGGTCTTAGTTTTAAGTTTTGTTGTTTAGATTTCCTAATGTTTAGATGATGGGTTAGTGTAATGGGTGTGTAATCATGTTTAGAGCTTGTTATGAGTAGTTTAGTTGGTGAGAGGCATGATTATTGTGTGTTTAGAGATTGGTTGATTTTGTGATATTTTTGGAGTTGGAAATCTTGGTTATTAGTTAATGAACTTAAGTAAACTCTTAGTTCATAATTGAGAAATAAGTATGAATTGGAAATATTGAATTGTTGGGGCTGTTGTAGTATGGTATGGATGGATGTTGGTTGTATGAATGATATGTGATTGAATTGTGGTTGTTTTGAATTGGTTTAAAATTGGGAAATCGCGTAAACATAGCCGTCGTAATGTCCGATTTACTTTAGACTGCTTTTGTTCATAACATTAGGACCCGATAACCCCCTGCTAGAATATGAACACTGCCATGTTTAGATAGCTCATGTTACGAGCTTCGTTTTGATATGTAGTTCGTTCGATTCCGATGCACGGTTTAGGAGAAACGACCGTTTCAAGTAACGGCGTTTCGTGAACGAAACTTTTCCCCTCATCTTACTTTGAAACATAGGTTAAAGACCAAAAAGGGTTAATTAATGTATGAAACATTTATGGTAAGTGTGCTAGGCAGTTAGTAAGACACTCGCGAAGGAATCGCCTTAAAACTCGTAAAGGTTAAATTATTAAAAATGGTGGAGCCGAGGGTACCCGAGTGACTTAAGCGAATCAGTGAGCGCAAAACAAGCGTTAGAGTCTAAGTTAGTTAAAGTATAGATTTACAAGTGACTTTGGTTTAATTCCAACTTACTTGTTGTTTATAGGTTACCAGACTCGTCCCGAGCCATTCGTAACCCCAGTCGCTCAGGCAAGTTTTCTACCAGTTATAACTGTTGTTGTGATGTAAATATATGTATATGCATTATCTTGTGATAGTGCATGATTGTTATTAGCAAATTCTTGCGATATATTGTAGCATGTGATATGGTATATATGCATGCCTGTTTCATATTCTTGAAATATATATCTGTTGGTTCAGTTGATAATACCTATGCTAGAGGATAGCGGTAACTTGCATATACCCTTAGTATAGGGACCCAAAGGTGAAAATATTTTCTAAAACCGGGAGTCGAGGATCCCGAGTAGATTTTGTATATATGGATATGGATATATATATATATATATTTATATATATATATGGTTATAGTTTTCCAAACTGTTAATCGAATAAGGTTTATTCGATAACTTTAACTTTATTTTATTATTGAATATTATTTTGAATATTCATTCGAGGACTTATGACTCCTTTTATTTTAATTATTGAATATTATTTTGAATATTCATTCGAGGACTTATGACTCCTTTTATTTTAATTATTGAATATTATTTTGAATATTCATTCGAGGACTTATGACTCCTTTTATTTTAATTATCTGAATATTATTTGAATATTCATTCGAGGACTTATGACTCCTTTTATTTTAATTATCTGAATATTATTTGAATATTCATTCGAAGGCTTATGACTCAGTTTATATTATTTAATGAATATTATTTGAATATTCATTTGAGGATCTATGACTCCGATTATTTGCTGAAATATATTCTTTATTTTATTAAAGAATAAGGTGTTAATAATCAAACTTATTTTCGATTATTCAAATAAAGATAATACTTTCATATAAGTATATCTTTGGTTATTTAATACTCGTTTCAAGTATAAGTTTTAATACTTCTACTTCAATTATTTTTATAAAGATTATTCTTTATGGGAATATTAATTAAATAATAATATTCGGTCATTTTCTAAATATTCTGGGGACTGATTTACTTCATTAAATCAGCTTTACTCCAAACACTCTTTAAAGTGTTTTCGAGTCTTCAAAATGATTTTTAAAAGTCAGAGTGGATCCCAAAACTCTTTTTTTTATATTTAAGATCTTCCTTTTAAGGAGATTTAAATACTCGCTCAAAACCTGGGGAATCCGGCTCTGTGGTGTATTTTATATTCGCAACGAGGTTGCAGTTTTGGTAAATGAATTGATTACTTGCCCAACGTTCGGGAAGTAAGCCCATCTAATTGAGTCGGCATAAGCGACAGGCCGGGGTACGGTCTATTATTGTGTAAGTGGCTGGGTGGCAGTCCATCAACGCGTGAGGGGCCGGGTAACGGTCTAGCGCGAGGTCCTAATGCGGCCAGGGTGATGACCGGTGAGGAATTCATCCATCTACAGTAGAAAAGGTTACTTATTGGTATCTTTGCCTGATCAGCAAGATATCTGGTTTATGCCAAAATTCTTTTCCTTTCCAAAATTTATTGGATGTTTCAAACTCTGTTCATACTTTACATAACAGAGGTTCCAGGAAATGTTTAAGAGATATATATATGTGGATATATATATATCGGGACTAAATAAAGTATCTCGTAACTTTATTTCATTCAATAATATTTCAAAGATTGAATCTATTCAAATCTTGTCTTGTAATCTCATCTATGTGATGAACTTTTGAAACTGATTATAACTTGAACGGTGGTAGTTCAAGTAGTATTGGGAAAGATATAAGTATATTGGGGTATTTGGTAACCTCATCTTTTAAACTTATATCTAATTAATAATTGTCTTATGAATGATAAAGATTTTCAGAAAAACGTTGAGACAAGGTTAGATATATGAGATCACCTTGCAACGATATTTTTTTATACGGTTATACATTGGGACTTTGTGTATATTATGCATGGAAGAGGACTTCCAATATTTTGAAAAGTATATATGTATATATACTGAATATTTTGCGACTTCATCGCATTAAGATATCAAACTTGGTTCATTTCTTTTGACCAAGACTTTCATGAGTATTATGAGTAGGCTCATATACTATTAATCATTATACATATTATTTTGGTGGGCTTGCTGCTCACCCTTGCTTTCTTCTTTCATCACACAACAACAGATAGAAAAGATGAACAGAACCAAGCTCCCGATTCGCGAGCGATTAGGAGACGTTCCGCAGTTTTCTAGAAGCATTGATGCCGCCGTAGCTGAGGTAGGAATTACCAATAGGCTAGGCTTTCAACTTTTGATGTACCAGATTTATTTATATTTATGAATTGTAATAATGGCAAAGAAATGTAAATTTATTCAGAAAACCTTTTAAGGTGTATTGGCAGATAATTGTGGAATAAAATGACTTGTGGTTATTTTTGGATGTTCATCTCTGAGACTATAACATGTGGTGTGTGTGTTTATTATGGGGTCACAGTACAGAGTAGTTGAGTAATTATTAAGATTGGGTATTATTAAGGGAAATGGAACTCGTGACGACCCGGATCCCCGACCCCGGATCTGGGGGTGTTACAAAATAAGCATGGTAAGACCCTCATTTTTACAGTTCTTTAAATCAGACTTTTAGAAACTTCAAAACCTAACTTTGTGTTCTTGATTTCTTTGGAAAGATCAAGCTTGTAGGAGGCTCCCTAAGGTTTCCTAGAAACTTAAAACCTCCCACGGAAGGTATAAACTTCAAACCATAGCCTTTACTTTGATTATTAGTGAGTTTGATGGTTGGTTTCTAAATGAGAAGCATGATCTTTGATTATTAGTAGTTTGATTTGAATTTGGAGTGATTTGGTGAATGAATCTTGTTATAGGTAATAGAACTTGATTGTGGTTGGTTGAGATGAAGAATCTGGAGAATAAGGACTGGTATAGTATTATTTAGTTGAGGTTTTGATGTGTTAATAATTGTGGGTTTTTTGGTGAGGTTTTGGTGTAGTGAGAAACTTGGTAATCGCGTAAACATAGCCGTCATAATGCCCATTTTATTCAACTGCTTGTACTCAGTGTTCGGGATAGAAAGCTCACTGACCAATCCGTAACTTTGCCATGTTTAGCTAGATCGTGTCGTAAGCTTCGTTTTGGTATGTGGTTCGCTTGAATCCGATGTACGGTTTAGGAGAAACGACCATTTTAAGTTACGGGGTTTCGCGAACGAACCTTTACCCCCTCGCTTTACTTTGAAACCTTGTTTAAGGCCCCTAATAGACTAATTGGATTACGAAACAATTATGTAAGGTGGGTTAGGCAGTTGGTAGAGTATTCGTGAAAGAGTCGCCTTAAAATTCATAACGGTTAATTTTATAAAAATGGTGGAGCCGAGGTTACTCGAGCGACTTATGTGAATCGTTAAGCGTATAAGCGAACGTTATGGTCTAAGTGGATAAAGTCTAGTTTCTTAAGTGACCGTGGTTTAATTCCGGCTTATGTTGTTGTTCATAGGTTACCGGACCCACTCTAAGCTTAAGTCTACCCCAGAGCACTCAGGCAAGTTTTCTACCCGTTATACTGTTGTTGTGATGTATATATGTATATGCATTATCCTGTGATAAGTGCCTGGCTATTATTAGCAAAGTCTTGCGATATATTGGAGCATGTGATATGATATTTATATGCATGCATGTTTCGTAATCTTGATATCTAATTGTTGATTCAAATGCTTATAAGTTGCATAATACCTATGCTAGAGATAAGCATTAGTTGCGTATACCCTTAGTATAGGGGACCCAAAGGTGAACATTTTCTAAACCGGGAGTCGATGTTCCCGAGTATAATATATATAGATATAGTTTTCAAAACTATTAATCGAATAAGGTTTATTCGATAACTTTATTTTATTTAATGAATATTATTTTGAATATTCATTCGAGGACTTATGACTCCACTTCATTTTATTTAATGAATATTATTTTGAATATTCATTCGAGGACTTATGATTCCGCTTATTTTATTAAATAATATTCTTTATTTTATTAAAGAATAATGTTTCGATAATTTCCAAGTATTCGGAAAATAACTGATACTATCAAATCATTCTTACTTTAAATATTTTACAGAGATTATTTTCAAACTTTATCAAAACTATTTTTGGAAGGTTAGAGCGGATCCCAAAACTCATTTTCAAATTTAAGATCTTCCTTTCGAAGGGGATTTAAATACTCGCTCAAAAATCTGAGGGATCCGGCTCCGTGATGTATTTTATATTCGCAACAAGGTTGATGTTTTGATAAAAGAGTTTTTGATTACTTACCCAACACTCGGGAAGTAAAATTCTTGGAATAAGTTAATCCATTAACAGGCATCGCCTGGGAAATATCGGTGAGTTTTCCTTTCCAACTAGATACGACTTCTTGGTGGAGCCGTATCAACAAGTTTCTACTTGGGGAAAGGAGGGACGAGCTTTACATTTCAGAGTCATGGATTTCATCTGAACTAGGAGTGGCGTAAGTGGTCGAGTGGCGCCGACCCAGCCTTATTATATTGGCCCAAATGGCCCGAAAGTTCCGCTAAGACGGTCCATTCCTTAGGAGTCCAGTGTTCGGTTGACAAGTAAATCCGACTGTTCTCCTCTACATGTAGAAAAAGATGGGGTTGCACTATTGCGACTGATCATCGTGAGTGGTCTTCCTGGCGCGGTAAACTCCCGTAATGAGTTCATCATCCAGTTTGGATATTTCTGCAACACTACCCAGAACATTTCGATAGAAAGGCTACGGCTGGGCGATTGTTGAGTGTTGGCAGGGTCGAGTTTTCAAAATGATGTTTCCATCAAATGAAGTATCTCGTAACTTCATTTCTTTTAAACAATATTTCAAAGATTGAATCTATTCAAGTCTTATCTTGTAGTCTCATCTATGTGATGAAGTTTTAAAACTAATTATAACTTGAACGGTGGTAGTTCAAGTAGTATTCGGAAAAGATATAAGTACATTGGAGTATCTTGTAACTTCATCTTTTCAACTTATATCTAGTAAACGATTATCTTATGCATGACAAAGATTTTCAGAAAAATGTTGAGACAAGGTTAGATATATGAGATCACCTTGCAACGATATTTTATACAGTTATAAACTGGAACTCTGTGTATATTATACATGTTAGAGGATTTCAAAGATTTGAGAAGTATATATGTATATATATACTGAATATTTTATGACTTCGTCACATTAAGATATCAAACTTGGTTCCTTTCTTCTTGACCAAGACTTTCATGAGTACTATGAGAATGCTCATATATTGTTAATTATTATACATATTATTTCGGTGGGCTGGTTGCTCACCCTTGCTTTCTTCTTTCATCACACAACAACAGATAGACAAGATGAACATGATCAAGCTCCCAATTCGTGAGCGGTTAGGAAACATTCCGCAGTTTCCTGTAGGCGTTGATGCCGTTGTAGCTGAGGTAGGAACTACCAATAGGCTATGTTTTCAACTTTTTTTATGCCAGACTTATGTATATTTATGAATTGTAATAATGGCAAGGAATATGTAAATTTATTCAGAAACCCTTTTGAGGTGTAATGGCTTATAATTGTGGAATAAAATGACTTGTGTTATTTTTGGATATTCATCTCTGAGACTATAACTTATGTTGTGTGTGTATATTGTGGGGTCACAGTACGCAGTAGTTGGTTGATTATTAAGATTAAGTATTATTAAGGGAAATGGAACTCGTGACAACCCGGACCCTGGATTTGGGGGTGTTACAAAAATGGTATAAGAGCTAAGCGTTATAAACCTAGTGATGATGTGACGTTAAAATAATAAGTTCACTAAGATAATAAGAACTCTTGCCAAGTTCATAGTCGGACTACCTAACATAGTACTGACAGTGGAGATCAGATTGTGGATCCGATAGAGCGTCCTAACGGGGGACCGGATAATGTTCATATTGAGGATGTAGCAGTTGAGGATGTTGTTCTAGAAAGGATTGTTGCTGAAGAGGATCCCGTGGGGGATCCTGACAAGAATGAAAAAATGACTGCTGAGGATTGATGACCGTAGTCAGGGCGACTACCAGATATGGGATTGGCCAGTTACTACCGTAGACTCGTTCAAGTTGGAAAAGATAGCAGCCCCTTTAACGCGGCTTACTCGTAAGACTGAGGAGTTCGAATGGACAGAGAAATGCGAGAACAACTTGTAAGAACTGAAGCAAAGGTTGGTAACGACCCCTATGTTGGCATTGCCAGATGGAAAAGGAGATTTTGTGATTTATAGTGACGCTTCGCATAAAGAATTAGGGTGCTTCTTATACAGCACAACAAGGTAATCACGTACGCGTTAAGACAATTAAGGGAATATAAAATTCGATATCCCCACCCATGAGCTTGGGCTCGTGGCAATAGTTTTTCTCTAAAAATTGGAGGCATTATTTGTATGGAGAGAAGTGCGAGATTTACACCAGCCATAAGAGCTCTAGTACATTTTCACACAGAAAAAGCTCAACATGCACCATAGGAGGTGGTTAGATCTAATCAAGGATTACGATTATGAGATTCTTTATCATCCAAGAAAAGCCAATATGGTGGCTGACACCCTTAGTAGAAAGGAGAGACTCAAGATGATAATGTCTTCGGAAGAATTGGTAAGAGATTTTGAGAAAATGGAAATAGAAGTGAAGGTAACCGGAGCCGGTATCGAAAAGCTGTTTGAGATTGTAATGCAGCCTGAATTATTGGAAAAGATCATTTTATGCCAAGAAAAAGTGATGAATGAAGGCAGGGATCTAATGACGGGAGAAGAGATTAATATCGAAGAAAGATGATAAGGGAATAATGAGGTATTCCTACAAAATTTGGGTTCCAAACGTTCAAGAGCTTAAGGAAGGGATCTTAGATGAAAGCCATAGTTCGAGGAATAAAATTTAGGGCAAACCCTGAATATGATAGTCAGGGAGGTCGCCATCAAGAAATAAGGGACCCATAACATAATGAGATGGAAAAACAAGGATTTTAATGTATAAGATAACCCCGATTATGGGAGAAAGATGAAACATTTCATATTGAGAAAACAGAAGTCGAGCAAGATAGGGAGAACCAGGACGGTACTCCTACGGGGCAATTGATGGACCTGCCTAAACAAAACTTATACTTTTACCCCAACCACCACCCTGAGGAAACAATGTGGTGTGAAATTCTTTCAGGACCTTTAAGTCACTAAGCTCTCAGAGTTCCAAGGAACAAGCTGACCCAGTCGAGGCGAGAGCCCGGTTAAAAGAAATAGAGGAATTATTTGAGATTCTAAATGATTGACGAAGCACAAAAGACTATTTTATCACCTACCTTCCTAAGAGAGAGGCCACCCGCTGGTGAAAGACCAAGAAAGGCACGGAGCCAGAGGTTAGAATAAACTGATTAAAGTTCAGTCAATTGTTTTCGGGAAATTGATTCCCAAGGTTATGGAGATAGTGTAAAAGCTTTAGAGCCAGAACAAAGGCGGGCGAGTATGATGAATTATGAAGCTAAGTTGTAAAAGTTGTCAAGATTCGTTCTGAGGACAAGAATCCTAGAACGACGTGATGATTGAAGTCAATGATTAGTGGGTTCATGAAATGATTATAAGAGAAAGGAAAATAAAAAGAAACTGAAGTGGAAAGGAATATAAAGGCAATACAGTTTGAGGAATGATAAGGGAGTTGGGTATGAAGAAACCCTAAAGACTCGTAGCAATAGAAATAGAAAAGTATGTAATCGTCAGGATGAGGGTGATTCACCATGAGTTAAAGTTGATGGTTGAAGGTATAAGAGATACATATATTTTATTCCCTTTAAGTTGGGAGGATTTGAGGAAACCTTGAGATAGTTCGAAGGATAAATAATGAGACGCGGACAGACGGAGGAGACAAGAAATTAAGAAATTAGGAAATTGGATGAAGGAAGTAACCTTCAAAAATGTGAAGTGTATGTAACACCTGTGACTTGATATCCAAAAGGGAGACACAAAGTATAGAAGATATCCCAACATTGCGATGACTGTTGAGATAAACAACAAAGATAAATGAGGATTTAGTAGAAAGAAGTTCACGATGAACATGACCAATATCTTCCAGAACATCCATGTTATCATTACCAAATCAGGCAAGAAAAGTGGATAACCGTTGTTATCTTTTGGAGGCCATATGCATTGACCTCTTTCTAAATTAGGATGTTATTGTAAAATTAGGCATAGAGTATCGAGGTGGAAATGATTGAATAAGATACCCTTATCAAGGATATATGACTTGCTTTACCCATGGAAGGATGCGAGTACCTTTTTAAAGGTGGAATTAAGGATAGAACCTCGATAACTTGAGATGAACCATGGGGGAAATGCATAAAGGTTGGCATTTCACCCTTAATAGGGACATTATGAGTTTGGGTAGTACAAAATGAAGAACTAAGGCAACAATAACCTTTAAAGATTAGTGGAGAAAGTTTTCAGAACTATATAGATAATGGTTCTAGTATTAGTAAATGGTATTTTGATATGCCCTATATCTAGGGAATACAGGAGGAGCGATTCAAGGATAACCTTAGAGGTCTTACAAGGAGAAAGGTAATATTCAAAGTTCTGAAGAATATAAATTTTGATAAAGGAAATATTATGTAATTATAATAATGCCAGGTGGGGCACGTGTTGAACCATAAGAAAGTATAGATTGACCCAATGAGGGTTGAGATTGGTGAAAATAAGAAGGACCCAAGATAAGAGACGTCCTAAGTATGATCGAGAGTTAGTCGTGGCAATGTTCACATCTAAAGACTAAGGCAATGACTTATGGAAAAATGGTGATTTTTTTTTCTCACCAGGATTTAAGAAAAGCATTTTCACATAAGCAGTGATTGAGATGAGGTAGAAAATTTAGTTGGAGGTGGTTAAAATGACAATGAATGTAAGGAGATTTTACAATTAGGAAAGGCCAAAGAGGTGGCCGACACTCTAAGTGTAAGAGAGCAATTATAGGCGCTCGTGCCAGAGAAATACAGTGATGATGGTTAAAGCCGTGAAGGTTGTATTATAGTGTGAAAGATTGACATTGCTTCTGATGATTATGCGATACTCAACTGTATATAGATATAGTATAATATATAAACCGGGAGTCGATGTTCCCGAGTATAATATATATAGATATAGTTTTCAAAACTATTAATCGAATAAGGTTTATTCGATAACTTTATTTTATTTAATGAATATTATTTTGAATATTCATTCAAGGACTTATGACTCCGCTTCATTTTATTTAATGAATATTATTTTGAATATTCATTCGAGGACTTATGATTCCGCTTATTTTATTAAATAATATTCTTTATTTTATTAAAGAATAATGTTTCGATAATTGCCAAGTATTCGGAAAATAATTGATACTATCAAATCATTCTTACTTTAAATATTTTCCAGAGATTATTTTCAAACTTTATCAAAACTATTTTTGGAAGGTTAGAGCAGATCCCAAAATTCGTTTTCAAATTTAAGATCTTCCTTTTGAAGGGGATTTAAATAATCACTCAAAAATCTGAGGGATCTGGCTCTGTGATGTATTTTTACATTCGCAACAAGGTTGATGTTTTGATAAAAGAGTTTTTGATTACTTACCCAACACTCAGGAAGTAAAATTCTTGGAATAAGTTAATCCATTAACATGCATCTCCTGGGAAATATCGGTGAGTTTTCCTTTCCAACTAGATACGACTTCTTGGTGGAGCCGTATCAACAAGTTTCTACTTGGGGAAAGGGGGGGCGAGCTTTACGTTTCAGAGTTATGGATTTCATCTGAACTAGGAGTGGCGTAAGTGGTCGAGTGGCACCGGCCCAGCCTTATTATATTGGCCCAAATGGCCCGGAAGTTCCACTAAGACGGTCCATTCCTTAGGAGTCCAGTGTTCGGTTGACAAGTAAATCCGACTGTTCTCCTCTATATGTAGAAAATGGTGGGGTTGCACTACTGCGACTGATCATCGTGAGTGGTCTTCCTGGAGCGGTAAACTCCCGTAATGAGTTCATCATCCAGTTTGGATATTTCTGCAACACTACCCAGAGCATTTTGATAGAAAGGCTACGGTCGGGCGATTGTTGAGTGTTGGCAGGGTCGAGTTTTCAGAATGATGTTTCCATCAAATGAAGTATCTCGTAACTTCATTTCTTTTAAACAATATTTCAAAGATTGAATCTATTCAAGTCTTATATTGTAGTCTCATCTATGTGATGAACTTTTGAAACTAATTATAACTTGAACGGTGGTAGTTCAAGTAGTATTCGGAAAAGATATAAGTACATTGGAGTATCTTGTAACTTCATCTTTTCAACTTATATCTAGTAAACGATTATCTTATGCATGACAAAGATTTTCAGAAAAATGTTGAAACAAGGTTAGATATATGAGATCACCTTGCAACGATATTTTATACAGTTATAAACTGGAACTCTATGTATATTATACATGTTAGAGGATTTCAAAGATTTGAGAAGTATTTATGTATATATATACTGAATATTTTGCGACTTCGTCGCATTAAGATATCAAACTTGGTTCATTTCTTCTTGACCAAGACTTTCATGAGTACTATGAGAATGCTCATATATTGTTAATTATTATACATATTATTTCGGTGGGCTGGTTGCTCACCCTTACTTTCTTCTTTCATCACACAACAACAGATAGACAAGATTAACAGGATCAAGCTCCCAATTCGTGAGCGGTTATGAAACGTTCCTTAGTTTCCTGTAGGCGTTGATGCCGTTGTAGCTGAGGTAGGAACTACCAATAAGCTAGGCTTTCAACTTTTTTTGTGCCAGACTTATGTATATTTATGAATTTTAATAATGACAAGGAATATGTAAATTTATTCAGAAACCCTCTTGAGGTGTAATGGCTTATAATTGTGGAATAAAATGACTTGTGTTATTTTTGGATATTCATCTCTGAGACTATAACTTGTGGTTTGTGTGTATATTATGGGGTCACAGTACGCAGTAGTTGGTTAATTATTAAGATTAAGTATTGTTAAGGGAAATGGAACTCGTGACAACCCGAATCCCCGACCCTGGATTTGGGGGTGTTACATTATATCTATCATATAATGTTTTAAGGTAATATATTTATTTGATTCATCATATATGTATGTATATTTTATCCTAGTGATCAATTATTATATATTTTTGTAGGATAAGGAGTCGGAAGCTACTAAGCCAAAGATCGATCTACCATTATCATCAACATCACCATTTGTGTACAAACCTTTTAATGAGATTTCTTAAGATGAGACGAACCTTAAAAGAATTAATTAGAACTTAAGAAACTAATCAAAAAAGAAAATTGATAAACTAATTGTGTATTAACCAAGTTTGATTCAACAGTAAAAAATTTCTGCCAACAAAATTAGGAGATACCTTCCAACAATATTAAGGGAGTGTCCCTAAAGAAACTCATCTGGTAGGAGTATTATAAGTTTCGAAACTTCGCACTAAATATTCACGTTTTGTTTCCCCTATAATTTGTACTGCGTTTAAATACTTATTTTCTAATCTTTGAACTCCTTCATAAACCCTCTTTTAAATAATCAAGTGCATTAAGCTTTTATAGTTATTTAGCCTCATTGGATTAAAAAAACAACAACTTATTACTAAAATTAGAAAATTGTCATATAAGTGATATGTAAATAATCACTGATAAATGATTTAGGCATTTTGGTAATTTTATTTATAAGTTGGAGATGTGTTTGGTAAATTATAATTTAAAAGTTATAATTTTAAAAAAAAGAAATTCAAAATTTTAATTTTGTAATTTAATACATGAATATATAATTCACAAACAAAATTATCAGGATTATTGAACTGCAAATTACTAAAACATAAAATAGTAATGTAAAAATTACAACATTTACGTAATATATTAGATGACATACTATATAGTTCTTTTTTTTTGCCACTCAAACTATGTAGTTCCTGATTTCAAGGTGTTAAGTTGTGCTCTCAGGATACAGTACTATAAAATAAATAAAAGATGAATGTAATGTTAATTTGGTCATATTTAGTAATAAAATTATGTATTTATAGGGAATGCAATGCAATATCATCATCAAGAATGGATAGTTATGGAACGTGGGATGAAAACGAGGATGTATTGCCGAACCACTTTCTAATTTTCAGCATTTATGTTAAGATCTGGTCATTGGCTTAAATTTTTCAAACAGTCTTCCCAACCTTAAAATGAGCTTTCGATCCAATTATCAAAAAATGCAATGTTGCAAAACATGCCTTAGTAGCTTTACATGGTGTTAGGCAGGGGTGAGTAGAAAAAATCGAAATCGAAAAAATAATGGATAGACTATACTAAAAAAACCGGGACGAAAAAAATCGAACTGAAAAACCGAAATTAATGGCGCAGTTTCGATTTTGGTTTTTAATCAAGATCATACTGAAGTTAACCGAATCACTATATTATATTTATATATAATATATTATATATTTTTATAAAATATATAATATATATTCTTATGATACCTTTAAAATAATTCATTTTAATATATATCGCATATATATTTATTTTATGTTTGTATAATATAACATCATAAGTGATATAAGATTCATGATACTTTTAAGTTATAATTTCTAAATTTGTGTACAATTAATTTGTATCCCTTTTTTAATACGCTCTTGTTTTTTATTGATGTGAACATATATTTTTTGTATACTAATTAAAAAACCGTGTGATACACATACTGTTTTTAATATTATCTACATTTGAGTTTAATTTGAGGTAAAATTTTTAAGATATGAAATTTATTTATGATTTGATAATAATTATAAATATACACACACGTATATAAGTTAATATTTGTTTTTGACATAAATGGTATTTTGTTTTTAAGAAACAATATTCACGATTAAAATATATAATTTTATTAATTTATAGGTGTGTTTACAAAATTTTATTACGTTTTAGCTAAAAGGTAAATATTTGCTCATATCAATAGTATACCAACTATGTTTAGTTTGATTTAAGTCTTGTTTTAGCATGATCAATTGTATAAATTATTTTGTAATAGCCTAAAAACCATTATCGATACTATATTCAACTAATAATATTCATTTTTTTAAATTCATTTAAGCCCAGATTAACGGTAAAAAGATGTTGGTAGCTCAGATAAAGTACATATTATTTTATTTTAGCAGACCAATTTTTTTCCAGATTTTAATTTTGCTTTGAATAAATTATACTAAATTTATTTAGGAGAGCTAAATTATGCTGACTAAAAAATTATCTCTAGTTTCGTTTTAATAAAACAGCAAGGATTTTATGAAAATTGAAAAATATCCCGTAATGATATAAGTTCAAGAATTATACAGACAGACCAACTGTCAAGTATTATAAATTTTGTTTAGCTCTAGGGAATAACATATATTATTATATTTAAGTTTGAGATCTTACACATATTTTAATTATATTTGTATTTATGTAATTATATTATTAATATTAATTTATTTCTTAGGGTGTTTTATTTTAAACATTACCATAAGTACATGTGACTGGACCGACTACCAACCAAATTTTCATTATTTCGTCTTTAGTATAATAGTATAGATAACATAGATATGATACTATGAATTATACAGAAAAATTACATTATGAAATAAATTTTGTTTGTTTTATAAATTTAAAAGTGATCATTCTTTGATGTTTAATCTAATATAGTTATTTTCCTTGATGTTATTTTTAATTTTTTTCAAATACATTATAAACAAAAAATTATAGTATGAAAAATCGAATAAAAATCGAACCGATAAACGGTTACCCTAAATCGAAAAAATCTGTTTGATACGGTTTGGTGGCGGTTAATAGTAATTAACCGAACAGAACCACGTATATTTGTTTGAAAGCAGTTTATGCCAAAAACCGCACCATGAACGCCCCTAGTATTAGGTCATTGGTCTTGGTTTTATGTTTTTTGTACACTTTAGGCTGTTGTAGTGTTCCCCGAAGTTGTTCACAAGTAGTTGAACTATTGTTATAGTACTTTATAATTTATCTTTGGGTGAAATGGTAGTTTGATCACTTAACATATCAGCAACTTGCAACTTGATCATCCAAGTCAAAAAGCTTACAGTCAGGTCATTTCACTCTTAAAAACTTGTAATCAAGTCATTGGCCATTACTGACATTAAAAAATAGATGAAAAGATGACTGTGCTGGATGAGTTGGCTTCAATCAATTGATGTGGCATGAACATGTCATCTGATACATATCATGATCCGACCCAACCAATCTAAAACCAATTTATATAAGAAACCAATCGATAAATTAGGGTTTTTGTTATCTCTCTTTATTCCATCTATAATGTCTACTTCAAGGAGTAGTTACTCTTCAGTGAAGAATCCATACAACAATAGCAACTCTATCATGAGCCATAAGAAATATAACCCAGACTTCGAATATAGGTTTAATGGTATCAAATGCAAGTGTGATATTGTTGCTCCATGTCAAGAAGCTTGAAAAGAAGGTAAAATGGATCCAGGAAGGAGGTTCTTTGGATGTAGCCGCTACTTGGTAAGCTTATATATGGTCCATCTAGATTTAAACTTATTTTCAAATTTGTAACAATTATTTCAATTTTTTGGTTGGGACCAAGCAAAAAGTGCAATTTTTTTTGTGGGATGATCCCCAATACCCAGATAGAGAGATAGAGAAGTGCAAATAGCTATGATGGAATGAAGCTTTATGGAAAAGAAAATGTTGGTCCTAAACGAAGAATGTGTCTCACTTCGAAAGAGAAACAATAAAGTTGAAGCTATTTTGCGGAAGGAGAAACAATCTAATAAAATGAAGAAGTTGTTGGTGATTGTAGTCATAGCTTGGATTGTTTTCCGTTTGTTTAATTAATTTCCAGATTGCAGTAGGAAAAACAATGTATAGTAGTTTGTTAATGCTTGCAATGTAATGATGTACATTAATATAAAATGGTGTCCTTAATGTAATGATGTTCTTAGTGTAGTAGTTTGCTCTGTGACTTTGCAAATAACAATATAGTAGAGAAAGCTTGTAATATTAATAACAAATTTGAACAAAAGAACTTGATAGATATGGAAAAGACTGTTAATGTGATCCCATTACATAGAATATTGTCATACATATTAAAGCTGAGTCATTGACATTGTTTAAAGGACAACTTATGTCAGAAGATTCGCATTAAAATAATTCATAGTTGTTAGGACGAAAACACGCGCTAATATTCACGCAAGTATACGCGATCGCAAGTAATATAGAATTAATTCTAGTTCATTCCTACAAAAACTGGTTTAGGTTAATTTCAATTAATGTCCTTATGCAACAATTGTATGGTTATTATTCAATACTAAGATGATAACAAATTGGTTTTATTTATAACTAAGATTATTAACTAACATACCATTAACTAAGAGATTAAAGGATTGATCTACTTATATAACACAAACATGGGATTTTAACTTCATTACTACTTCATTCAATAGCCTTTTTGTTCTTAACATTAGCATGCAATGGTGATGACACTAATCAGATAACACAAAACTAGTAAACGCCAACTTTCGTTGTACGAATACCCTACTACCAGACATCCACAAAAGAGATAGAAGCTGAATAGACACCAATTATATTGAGACCCTATATGTCTATAGAATTTTACAACACAACGGTTTAATGCACAAGTTATTTATCATGATTACATAGGGCAAGCAAGATGGTTAAAATTACCTACGAATCATGCATATCAATTACATGAACCTATTCTAGCATGGCAAGTCCTAAATCTCTAAATTCACTTTTGCTTCATTAGAGATTAACACAATATCTTATAAGTTCGCAATGCTCATAAGACGAACAAGCACAACCAATACTAGGATATCATACAATCACCACACACTAAGGTATCAAAATATATTAACTAATTGAAATCCATAAGTAAATCCGCTAGAAATCCACGATAACGATTAGCCCATAACCGAACTCATCATCACTGTGGGTTCCGATGAAAGCATGTTATAATGAACTAGGTCTTTAATAAATGAATAGTAAATAAGTACGTTAAACAAGAGTATTAGGTTCAACAAAATAAGAAATGAGCATCCAAGATAACAACTTAAAATAGAGAATCACAAGAATAAACTTGATCTTCTTCCCCTTGGTTGTATTTGTGCTATAGGTCTTCTTGATGCGTTCTTCTTAAGCTCCGTTATTAAAAACATCCTTAAGTTGTCTTTATATAGCAGCCCAATTAATCCAAAAACCCAGAAAACAGTCTTCTAATTGAAACAGGAATCTGGAATCCTGACCTGGCGCAGCCGCGCGCTTCATCAGTGCGGACGCGCTGTCATTCTGCTTTTCTGGCTTGGCCGCGCGCTAGCACACCGCTGGCGCGCTGTCCTTCTGGAAAAACTGAAATTGCTTTCTTTATTTGCTGGTTCTTGATGGCCTTTGCATGAGCAATCTTCACGACACCTTCCTAATACCATTTTAGCATCAAAGCAATGCTAAATCACCTTGATCCCTGATATAGGTCTGGAATACAAAACATTACAAAAACACAAATAACTTCAGTACAAAACATCAATCCAAGCCTTTATAGAGCATTCTGAGTGGACATAAATTCCACTTAACACACCCCCAAACTTGAATCGATGCTTGTCCTCAAGCATAAACAGACTCAAAGAACAAAAATAAAAAATGCATGAATGCAGACTACATGAATGCAACGATCCCCTCAGAATAACTAAACCAACTGACGAGCAACATCTCAGCAAATACAATTATTCTCACAAAGATCAATCAAATCTCATAAATAAACTCACAATCTAGAAATGTGCGTGCGTGCAAATGCTTAACATATATACTATCGCAAATAGATCAATAATCATGCCTCACTACTCACCAAGGCAATCACAAGATTATAAATAAAATAAAAGTTAAACTCAAAATGACTAACAACACTTCAATTCTTCTATCAGAGTTATTATATGGATTCATGCTTTTATTCACAACACATAAACAATCACAAATATGCTTATTTAATCATGTAATGAGTGAGGTCCATAAAAGACTTATACAATAATACTCATGTAGCGAGCGTTAGGTTAGTGGATCCCATACTATAAAAGCCTTAGGTCACTAGGCACAAAGTCCCTTAGGAACTTACTAACTCAAGTATTAAATAGCCAACTCGTGATCAATTATGCATAACACATATTTTTTCTTTTCTCTTTTTTTTTTATTTTTTTTTATACTTTTTTTTCTCTTTCAACAATTTTTGAACGAGTACGTTTCGCTCCATCTCGCTCAACCCTAGACCACTCATATAAAATGAGTCGGCTACTGGCCATTTGACACCTAGCCATAACAACTAGCAATGAAATCCAATTTTTTTCTCCAATTTTCAAATATCCATCTTATTTTATCATTAAGAGAATATCCTCAATTCTAAATATAAACAAGTGATTAACCTCGACAAACAAATAAAACATGACCATGATCTAGCACTCAAGCAACCTATAAGACTTAGTGAAATTTTTAATTATTTCTAACATGCAATTCAACTCGATAGGACTTAACATCACTATATACGACATCACCACACTAGCATCAATATCACAAATCAATCTGTAAAGCAAACTTAAGGGATCTTGATATAATGCAAATGCAACTATATGCAACAAACTATCATGCAAAATAATAAAAAAAACTACTACATGGAAAATATGCAACTATATGAACTAAACTAACATGAATATGCAACTATATGAGACTCACACATAACATATATTCCTTAACTACCACCCCCAAACTTAAAATATTCACTGTCCTCAGTGAAGGTAATAGTAAGGAATCAGGCATACCTACTCAAAATCCGGATCATCACCCTCAACGAGTGGAGTGTCGGGAGTGTCAAGAGGCGGGTACACAGAGTCCTTACCGAATATTGGCCACTGGATATCAACTTCTGTGGCTCTGAATGCAGTCCCCAGTGCCTGAGTGAGATCATGTGCAAATCGACTATGTATGTCATGCATCACCTCCATCCCCCTCATCACGCGCCTATACTGCGCTGAACCCAAACCAGCACTATCATGTGCTTCCTCTTACTACTGCTGTGACCGTGAAGGACCGACCTCACCTAACTCAGCTCTCCAAGCTGCTCTGCTCGCCTGAGTCATGCCACCAGCATATCTTTGAGGTACTGGATGTCCACCTGGCAAGTGGTCATAAGAATAACCAAGCCTCTTCAGATGAGGCTTACCACCGTTCCACACTTGCATACTCAACAACGTCGAACTATCAATCGGGGCACTAGGAAGCTGCAGCTTCTCGTGTGCCGGCCAATAAACTCCAACCGTTGCACACAGCTTCGTCATAATGGACGCATAGGGAATAGAACCCGTAGTACTGCCTCACAGAAACCTCAAAATACCCTGATAAATCACCATCCCGAGATCCACATAATCTCCCTGAAGAATGCCCCACAATAACCGTGCACGCTCCACAGTAACATCATGCACGTGAGAAGATGGCATGATATTGACACAAATAAAAGAATTCCATACACGTGTAAACCTATTCATGCATGAGGCAGGGAAAGTGGCATACTCGTTCGTGCCCTTCTTAAACCTCTATTGAGTCTCAAGCACACACAATGTAGCAACAATCAAATCCAAGTTAAAGTCCTCCCCCATCTTAGCATTCCAATCCTCCTGCTCCGGCCTCCTCTCGGGCTGATCGATCACCCGATGAATGGCCTCAGCACTGTAGTCCACCGTCAACCCCCTCACCACAGTAAACCATTCTTTTCCGCCTTCGCGTTCGCGTAAAACTCGCGAACCACACTCATAGGCACCGCAGTTGGTGCCTTTCAAAAAGCGATCCATCCCATCTCCACAATCACTTCCAACAACTAACCATCCCTCCCCGATGGCAGAAAACCTCGCTCCTTGGCTATGGGCTTCGAAAGCAGCCTCGTATACTCTGCCTCAGCCTCCGGAGTAGAAAACCTAGGCCTCACACCCCCAATACTAGAAGAATCGGTGGTGCTACTGCTAACTTGGGTTCATTGTCTTTTGGGTGCCATTGGAAGTGAATAAGTTTGAGAGAGAATAAAAGTGTATAAGAGAGATTTGTGTGTTTGAGAATTTAAAAGTGATGAAGAAGATTGTGTATAAGTGTGTGTATATATAGGAGTTTTAGAATAGAATTAGTTATAAAAAAGAAGTGGGAATTGATTATGGGAATAATGGGAGTAATGGGTTTGATTGAAATTGATTTGGAGAGGGAAACATGGAAGTGGGAGAGTAAAATTTGGTTGGGAATTGATTTGGTGTTTAAATTCCCGTTTTTCTGACCTTTTTTTTGGTCCAGGGAGCCAGCGCGAGCGCGCCATGCTTCTGGAAAATCAGCGCGACCGCCCCGCATACCAGCACGGGCGCTCCGTACTACTGGAGTTTCAGCGCGGCCGCCCCGCTTCTCAGCACAGGCGCGCCGTGCTACTGTAGTTGGCACTGATTTTTTTCCTTTTTCTGATTTTTTTTGTAGTTTTCTCCTTATTTTTTTCTTCCTCTATCTACTAATGTACAACAAACTTTGGTTGCCTCCCAAGAAGCATTTGCTTTACGTCGTTAGCTTGACGTAGAATTTCGTGATCAAGTTGACAATAAAACAACACTAACCACCTCACGGTTTGCTGTATCCCTATAGTAATAATTCAACCTCTGTCCATTTACCTTGAACGCTTGGCCCGGATCATTCTAAAAAATCTCCACCACTCCATGTGGAAACACAGTTTTGATAACAAACGGCCCTGACCACCTCGACTTCAACTTTCCAGGAAAAAGACGGAGACGAGAGTTGAACAAAAGATCTTGTTGCCTCGGCACAAATGATTTGAGCACTAGACCCCTATCATGCCACCTCTTGACTTTCTCCTTATACATTTTATTATTCTCATACGCTTGAAGCCGAAACTCATCGAGTTCATTTAATTGAAGCATTCTTTTCTTACCAGCTGCATCCATATCAAGGTTCTACTTCTTCAAAGCCCAATACACTTTATGCTCGAGCTCCACTGGAAAATGACACCCCTTACCATAAACCAACTGAAACAGCGACATACCTAACGAAGTCTTGTATGCTGTTCTATACGCCCAAACAGCTTCATCTAACTTCAAAGACCAATCCTTCATTGATGTATATACAACTTTCTCTAGAATACGCTTTATCTCTCTGTTAGATACCTCAGCTTGACCATTAGTCTGAGGATGGTAGGCTGTAGCAATGCGATGACTCACATTATACCTTTGCATCATAGCAGTGAACTTGCGATTGCAGAAATGTGATCCCTCGTCACTGATTATGACTCTTCGAGTCCCAAATCTTGTGAATATCTACTTATGAAGAAAATTAAGCACTACTTCGTATCATTTGTCGGCAAGGCCTTGACTTAAACCCATTTGGAGACATTATCAACTGCCAACAAGATATACTGATTATTGCAAGAGGAGACAAATGGCCCCATGAAGTCAATTTCCCAAACATCAAAGACTTTGTTAGTCCCTTAACAATATGATAAGAATTACAGAAGGGGGGTTGAATGGAATTCTTGAAACTTTTTCTTGAAATAAAATGTTCTAACTCAGATATAAATATAAGTGTATTGATTAGCACAATGCGGAATGAAAACTTAAGTGTATCAAAACACAAGTGATTAAAAACAAGAGTCTTTAAAAATTTTCTGGTGGATTTGAATGATTCCACAAGAGATATATCTATTATCTATTATCTATTATCTATTATCTATTATCTATTATCTATTATCTATTATTATATTATATTATTAATAGCCCAACATAGGGCAATAAAATGAGACATTTCATTCTAAAAAAATTCTGAGACATTTTATTCGTTAATAGAGAACGATGGAACTTCCCCGCTCATTATATTATTATTATATTATATTATTAATTATTTATATTTATATTATTAATAGCCCAACATATTTATATTTATATTATTAATTTATATTATTATATTATTAATAGCCCAACATAAGGCAATAAAATGAGACATTTTATTCTAAAAAAATTCTGAGACATTTTATTCGTTAATAGAGAACGATGGAACTTCCCCGCTTATTCTAATTCGTATAGTCAGAAGTCAGAACCCTTGCCATTCTATTTCTTCATTGTACTCCTCTTTTTTCGCCCATTCGTTATCGATGTGTGATTTCGTGAACGAGGGTTTCGAGATCAGAACTTGACAATCGGGCTCTCTATGTGTATTGCGTGGGTCGATCGCGTGAGTATGGCTCAATCCTTCCTTCTCCCCAGGTAATAATTGTATGATTTACACCTCTTTTTTCTTATTCCGCCGCTTGGTTTCACTTGTCCTCCAAGGAGTTGTGTCGTGTGTACCGCTTTCGCGTTTATAGGGCCACATGATTTGGCTTCGTGAAACAACAATTAATTATAAATGAATAGATTAGGGATAAATTGGTTTTAGGTTTTTTGTTATTGTTGTGGATATGGAATGGGCTAATTGTTTTGGATGATAGATAGGGTTATTTTTTAGTGTCCATACTTGTTTAGTCAAGGTCCATTGCATTGCATACAAACAAGTAAACATGCCTTATGTATAATTCTCATTTGAACATAAAGAAAATGTAGCCATTGTATTTTAAATCTAAAGGTGTAGAAATAGATACTCCATTATAGATCCCATCTCTTTTTCGATATATAATAGAAGAACACAAGGATAAAAAGGGCCAGGAAAACCCTGTGAAAGTACCCAAATAGCCCTGCCTCTGTCAGATTTACATGGCTGCGTTTCGATCAGTACAAAAAAGTCTCACACAAACTGTTCTGGTTCATTTTTTAGAGCCTGTTCATTTCTGTGTTGTTAGATAATCTCATGTTGTTGCGTACATTGATTTTCGGAGTCTGTCGTCCAGCCGTCCAGGTGCTGTTTTTTGCAATATGGCTGTAGTTTTTGTTTTATGTATGTCACACACGCATATGCATATATTTTTTCATCCTCCCTTTTCTGGATTATCAGTATTCATGTGAATCTTCTTTCCAATTACATTGGTGTGATTTTTCTTAATTTCAATTTTGATTTCATATTAACATAGTTGTTCAATTTTTATATTTTCAATTAAAATAGATGTTCGCATTTGTACTGATATGATATAATTTTTTCTATGTTCGCATTTGTATAGATGTTTTGTTTTATATATAATTTATTTCCATGCGAAATTTTGTGATGGTCATCCAGATATATATATATATAGTGTGTGTGTGTGTATATTTGAGTAACTTGGGTTCGAATTTGGCATTTGCATGTATGAATAAATAATAAATTCATTAAATTTTACCGTAATATTGGGTGATTTTAAGTTATCATTGGGTCGGTTCAATAAATGAACCTATCATTGGTAAATATTGTGTTTGTGATCACCTACGGTTTTGGAGCCATATGACATGTTTTTTATATAAATAAA
Source organism: Apium graveolens (assembly GCF_009905375.1). Lineage (NCBI taxonomy): Eukaryota > Viridiplantae > Streptophyta > Magnoliopsida > Apiales > Apiaceae > Apium > Apium graveolens. Next base: position 128,167,134 of record NC_133655.1, read on the forward strand.
AATTACGACAACATAGTAAAGTGAGATTTAATGAGTATAACTCTATTATATTTTCATGAGGGCCAGATCCACTAAAGAAATTTAGATAGTCAGACTTATGATTCTGTTTGCAAAATTATCCCAAAATGCAACACTTTTTTTACATTTAGTCATAGAACTACAACGTAAAGGCAATAGTAGGCTATGAAAATAATTTTCTCTTTTTTTCACAACCCATTTAATTGAGCAAAGGCAAAAGTGGTCACTGAGGGTACAAAACCTGTTAAAAAGTGTCTTAAAAAGTGGATAAATGAAATAATCCACATCTTTTAACCCTTAAAATGCATTTATTTTCAGGTCATAAGCTTTCCCGGAACAAAAGTTTCAGAAGAAAATAGAATAACTAGGATGACATTGCGAAACCATAATACAAAATAATCATAACACGAGATATATAATATAATTTTGATCGGATATGTATCAAATATTTCTGCACTTATGTCGACCATTCCAAATTACATCCTAAATTAATGGCATATGACTGCTATGAGTATTTGCATCACAGTTTGATCAGTCTGCGTGTAAAATAAGTTTGGATTTTGCTTTCTTTTTTATCAAATTCTGTTGGTCTACAATGATATGTTTTATTAATTTGTCATATTATATATGTCAACTATTTCATCATAATATTATTATATTATTAGTTTAGTTTCTTATATAAAGCTATTTATTTAGACACAAATTTTAATAATTTTTATGCTTTTCTTAAACGAGATTATCCTTTTTATTTTATTAACACTCTGAGCTGGTGTGAATGTGATCCATTAAAAGATTTGTCTAAATTGCCGCGAAAAAAGAAATCCCTTCGTTGTTTGTGTTCTTATAAATATATATATTAGACATCAAGAATTTAAGAAAACTTCTGAATAAAGATAGCTGATGTATGTGTGCACTTTAGGATAAACCATGAACGTATTAGAAAACAAACATATATTTTCGGGAATGTAATATTTAATCGTCTATTCGTAGGACTGGTACTGTACACGATCGTTAAAATTGCATTGTTTATCGCAATATTACATATTTCCCATACTCGCTAAACATCTGTTGCATCCATACAGCTCATCGTATTCTGATTTTTGATTGCTGATTTGTGTAGGGCTGACCTTCTGAATTCCATATCCGGTCACATACACCTGCACTTTGGAATCCTCACCTCAATTTGCTGGTAATCTTTAGTTCTTAACATCTATTTTAATTGTAATTTAATTTCTTCACCAGAACCTGTGATTTTATCCCCGCAAATTTAGAATTTAGTACTACGTTATTATTCAACTCGTGGAGTGCTAAATTGCAATGAGGTTTTGGAATTTTTGATGTGAAAAAGGGTTTCGCGTTGTTGAGAATTGATCATTTGCATGTTCAAATATTTGATTAAGCTATTTAATTCTGCAATTTTTATAGTAGGTGATCTTAGAATATTGCGTTAATCCGTGGGTCTGAAAAAGTTATGTAAATACGTAAAAATTGTATGTTACAAAGTGTCATATGTACTCAGGTTTCTTCAAGTCTTTGTCTCTTTTCTTACCTTCAATTCTGATCACTCACTTACTTAATTCGATCCGTTTCCCAGAAATGTTTGTGTGTCTCTCTAACAAGTTTATTCAATTTTCTATCTTCTTCTATAATATAAAATCAATTAAAAAATAAATTTATCATTGATATGGGCTCTATCAATATACATTTGTTTTCATCATCATAAAGTATATAGTTTACTTATTCAAGTCCTCAGGGGTGGGAAATGTCCAAAAAGTTATCTTTTAAATAGTCAATTTGCTTAACATTTTAGGTGTTGAGTTGTATTTGCTGCTAACATGCTGCATCTAGACCATATATCAATATACACTCTAGCGTCCTCATTCATTTCCAAATCCTACATTTGCCTTATCAGTCGAGAACCCGAAAATGGCCCTTGATATGTATGAAGTGTAACATTTCGTAACAATTTTCAGGTTTGATGAAGGGCCATTAGAGCAAATCTAATGGTGGTGCTAAAGTACGTATATCTATTATCACAACCAGCTTTTATGCTCGTATGTAAAATGTGAATTCAGAGATAACTTTATGAAGTGAAAGACGAGGCCATAATTCCTATCACTTCTGGTATATATTGTGAATAGCGAGGGTGTTTTTGATTTAAAATAACGACGGGCGGACATATCTAATTTTGTAAAGATAGAAAATAGGTTGCTAATTTTTATCAGACACGCCACTTACATTTATAGTATTAATAGACTGAACTGTATTGTTTTAACCTATCATTTTATATTGGATGATATAGCTGTTAATTTCAGAATTGGCTGCTTTTTTATTTTTTATTTGTTAATTTCCTTTTATTTTTATGCATATTTGTTTCCGGATCATTTTATTCGTGGACTACCCTCAGCTTAATGTTTTTGTCAGTATGCTTATGTTGCCGTACTAACAGATCTGTTTAGGAGAATAAAAAGTTCAGTTAAACAGATCTGTTTAGGAGAATAAAAAGTTCAGTTAAAGCTGTTATGTTTTAGTTATAGCGTTTCAACAACTCAAGAAAAAGAGATCACCATGGATTATTGTTTTGGCAGGTGTACATGGGATTTAATTTACCAAGAATTAAGTTTGGTGGGTGTGCAAAATGGTATTCAAGCTCTCACTTCTGGTACAACACCTCCGATGTTTGTGATCAGTGATTAGGGCTTGCATGAAGTAGAAGGCAACATTGACTCAGAAAAGGATTATCCTCCATTAGGGTTCCAGAATATAGTAAGCATTCTTAAAGAAAAAACGGATTAAGGTATGTATATTTGTGGCATGCGAGAATGTGGTATTGAGATGGGCCGCTGGGTAAGCCTAGAGTGGAGGAAATTGTGTGATAGGGGTTGATTTAAAGTATCCAGTGATATCAAAAGAGTGACGAGAATGGAACATGATGAAAAGTTGATCCAGTAGCACCACAGGGTGCAGGACTAATGGATCCTAAAAATGTCCACATTTTATAAATACTGACATTGGTACCTTTCATCTACTGGTGTATATGGTCTGTAGGTGGACATGCAGTCCATATTGAAGACTATTGTGGTTTATCAGGTCGTGTTGAGGTCACCAATAAACATAATCAAACACTCGATACTTTTATCACTAAGAACCTTTCAGACAATGGGGGTACTGATAGAATGAGTCATAATAGTAATTCCCTTTACTGGTACATTTCAAAAAATTTACCACTCATTTTGAATTTGATTTGTTTTGAATACCCCTTCAAATCATTTATTACAGACTGTTATGGGGGATTTTGGCCGAGCTTGAAACTCCTTTTACCAGAAAGGTCAATCATTTGAGCCCGCGTGTTGGACTGTCCCATCAATGACTTTTTATTCTCTCATCCAACATGTGATGGAGTTAGGTCAGTACTTACAAATGCAAACTGTTTTACTTAGTAACTATATCATTGTGTTGCAATCTGATGAAAAGTAAATTAATTTCTTATATTGATGTGTATATGTGCTGGGGTCATTTACAATTTAGGCTAGAAAGTAATATTGTATCAACTTAAAAAAATTGTAAGAAACAACTTTACTGAAATCACTTTTCTATACTAGATAGGATTCAACTTTTTTAATGAAAAGGTCATTTGCAAAGGTCGTGCAAAATTTGGGAACCTTCGTTCTTAAATGTACAACTAGCCTCACATGGAACTTACTTTATTTGAGTTAAATATATCTAAGTGCAATAAAGAAAATAGCTAAGTGTCTCCTATGTTTGGATTGAATACTATCTCTGCTGAATGATTAACATTTTTTAATTGCAAAGTGTTACTAATATGTAAAGGTTCTTGGCCATTTTTTTCAGCTTGTTAAAGATGTGGAACATGAAGTCTAATGGAGTGCTTGATATCTACAACTGCCTAGGTGTAGCATGAAACAAAACTAAAAACATGTACTATCAAACTCAGTCTGATACAATCAGACAATAACTAGCTTCATCACGGATCATGATTTATGCCTTTGAAAGATGACTCGAACTGTACATGTGCCCACTGGGTTTTGAGATGTGAAGTTGAATTTATTTATTTTTGCTAATTTAAAGTTGAAAATTTTATAGGGCTCAGATTCATTAAAGAGCTAATATTGTGAAAGTTCAAACTTGATGTAGCTTTTACTTATTAAATATATATATATATATATATATTGATTTTAAATTCCAGCAATTTTTATAACTTCGCTTTCATAGCAGTCAATAAATATGTAAATATTACGAAAATTACGTGTTTTAGAAGAGACCCGTGCCTTGCACGGGTTTTTATGCTAGTATTAATAATAGCCCAACACGGGGCAATATTGATGAGATATTTTATTATCTCAAAAATCATGAGACATTTTATTCTTTGTAAAATCTCTAATTTGCCCTTAGAAATTGGTGAGACATAAAATTCAACTTAAAATATCTAATTTACCTCTCTTTTCATAAATTGTATAAAACTTGTTATTAGAGGGAATCGAACCCAGGTTTTCAAGTTACAATAACAATCAACTTACCACTCGGCCACTTATTCACATTAGTCTTTCACCATGTATATAATATAAGTACGTGTGATCGAGACTTATTGTTACCTCAAAATTTTGAGACATTTTGTTATTCGTAAAATGTCTAATTACTCTTAAAAGTTAGTGAGACATAAAATTCAATTTTTTGATCATAAACTCTTTATATTTGATAAAAATACAATAACTTTTTATTAAAAAATTATAAGTTTTAAGTAATTATAAATGTGTTAATGAATACATAATTAAAATATACATAGTATTATATTTTTAAAAAATATTTAAAAATAAATAAACATTCACGGGTATAAAGAGCCATTAAACTTCAGCTTATTTCGAATTCAAAATTAGTACTTCACTTATTTTTTAAAAGATATTCGAAATTTGACAATGTGATCCAGCATAAAGTAATCGTCATTATCCAGTTTTATAGGTTCAAAATTACGATCTCGATAAAAGCATCTTACAAATACGACAAATTTTTGTAAATGCTATATAGATAAGGATTGATGTGTTTGAGACTCTTTTTTGTAAAATCAAGTTAATAACTAATGGGTATCAAACTTACTAACTTGATCGGTGATAGGTTATTATTTTTCGGACTTAACTTGGTTTTTAAAAAATACTCAAAATTTGAAATTAGTCGTCACCAAATTTGATATGATTATATAATACACACACATAACATACACGCACAACATACACACAACATACATACATACATACAAACAAACATACATATATACATACATACATACATACATACATATATATATATATACATACATACATACACATGTACGTGAGAAAGATGGGTCTGAGTCATCCTCACGTGACAATCCCGAGATCGAAGAATTTTACATGTAAAATTTTAAGGGTGTATTTGTAAATTCGATCATATTTTATATATTTACAAATATATCCTTATACATTATATGAGAAAATAGTCTAATATCAAGATTTTATCGAAGGTCATCCACATGTGCAATATTATATATACAAGATGAGATTCGGTACAAACAGTCTTAACGTGTAAATCCACCTCCCAACTCATATATAACTTTGGTTCAACATCGTTTATTTAAAAAATAGTTAAAATTATATTGAATACACATAATTTATAACGAAAATATATTTATTACATTTTATAATTTATTTTTTAAACAATTTAAGACAAGTGTTTAACAAATATATAACTTAAGTTCTACACATATGTTGAACAATAGTTATACTTGTGTAGATCAAATAGATAAAATAATTTTACATTGGTATTATTAATAAAATTATATTAAATTAATAATGTTTCCTTTTTGCATAACCAAATTTAATATTGATGAACTTTAGAAGGATAGTTCAAAATTATGAAATATATATTTAACAAAATTTTAACAACGGTTTTACACATTCTATATTAAATAAATAAAATTTTCATAACTTTGTACTCTAATTTGATATTGATGAACTTTAAAAGGATATTCAAAGATTAAATTATATGTATTCAATTAAATTCCAACTATTATTTAATAAATTCAGTTGAATTTACGTGTGTGCGGGCACGTGTACTGCATGTGTGTCATTTACAATATATTATCTAATTATTATAAGAAAATATTAAAATTATAACCGATAAAATTCTAAATGATTTAAATGACGATATTAATTCATAACTCAAGATCAAATTTTAGAAAACAACCCGTGCCTTGCACGGGGTTTTTATGCTAGTATTATATATCGAGAGAACCCTGTGTGCAGAAATGCTCATAGCTGCTTAAAACAGTTGAACTTCTAAGACTACATAGAAATGCTAAGAATCCTGCTTACAAATGTTTCTCTGCTTTCTTGCTTAGATCGATAGTGTCTTAGTTGCTACTTCTTGGTTTATATATCACCAAGATTACAAAGTAATAAGACAAGATAATAAAATAAAAACTATCTAATCTATTATAATGCTACTTCATTACTCTATTCCAGCATCTTTGAATATCTTCATAATAGCATGGAAATGGTAATGCTTCTTTGTTCTCGAAAACCCAGTTGAATAGGCTACCACATTCCATTTGCATCCACTCGACGCATGTGATTGTGTTGTCACTGTCAACTGATATTTGAATTCTTTATCCGTCGGGTTCATGATCATCCGTCGAGTTATTGATCATCCGTCGGGTTGTCCATTTGATCATCCGTCGACTTCATTGTAGGTTATCCGTCGGGTAGCAAACTGGCACTTGACTTTATTTCATTTATGCAGAATTACAAGAGATCATCTATGTACAATTAATCAACCTATTCTGCATATCTAATTAAAGTCAACATGACTTGAATACTACTTACAGAATCTATACAATGGTGAATGCAGAAATGTGCTACAGACTTATTGTTACATAAGCTACTCAATCGATGGATAATAAGTCATCATCCGTCGGGACTATAATGAGTCATCCGTCGGGACTATAAATCTTATCTGTCGAGTGCTACATTATTTCATTAAGTAAAATCTACCAAGGTGTTTTGTTCATGAAATCATCAAGTACACAACATATACACAACAATCTCCCCCAATTTATGTCTACTGCAATTGTAGCCATAAATTAAGAGATACTTGATGATAACAAAACACCCTTAAAATATGACTTTAAGAGAAAGTAGATATTACTGAAAAGTGCTTCAATTAGAAAAAAAAATACAAAGTTTTGCTCACAGTCATTTTTCAAGATGCTCCTCTAACCTGAGCAGATTTGTCTAGTTTCTTGAAGGTCTGGATCTCTTTCCAAGCTTTCTGTTGTTTTCCTCAATCTGATTTTGGAGCTGCCTATGGAATTCCAGTTCATCAGATTCTGATAGGTTTAGCTTTCTTTGCATTTCCAAAAGAGTCTCATTGCTAGAGATGCTCAATTGGTCTTCTAATCTGAAGAATCTTCTCACACCTTTGTCATTTATGACTTCCATCAGCCAGTAGGGCCTTAGATGCACTCTTCTCCCCGTGTAAGGGATAATTAGAGTCTTCGGGAGTGCATCTTTAGCTCTAACACTCCTTAGTTCTTCAATCTTCTTCAATACCAATCTTCTTGCAGTAATGTTGAACCCAAAGTTCTTCTTGAAGGATGAGTAAACTTTAATAAGTACAACTTGGCTTTCTTGAAGGATCCTGTAAAGAGGCCATTGAGTCTCCTTTCCTCTTTTATACTTGAACACTAACCTTTCAGGTAGGTTTCTGTATGCATCAATTCCTCTCACTTCATCTAGTTCATCCAGATAGAGGTTTAGATCATAAAATTCTTTAATGTCACACAAGTACAGATAGTCTCCCTTACTAACTTTAGATTGAGCTTTGACTTGTGACTTGGATTTGAGAGGTAACAGCTTCACTTTCTTGACTGCTCTCGACTTTATTCTTTTTGGCTTGCTAAGGATTGGTAGTTTGAAGTCAGGAATTGGTATGTTCTCCCATTCTATTGGCTCATCCTTGGGCACAATAGGTTCACCATGAATATTCCTGTAGGGATCCACTACCCTGATATCTTCAAATACCACAGAGGGCATTGATGCTTGAGTTGTAGATGGTGTGGATTCCTTAGGAAATTGATCTTCCAATTCCTTGTCAACAATATCCAGTTTCCTTTTAGTTCTTTTAGCCAATTCCTTCTTTCTTGGAGAATTCTTCTGTTGTTCAATTTGCTTCTTTGATTCAATAGCTTCAGATGGTTGAGAAGGAATTTGTTGTGATGTATTTACAGCATGTAGCTTGGCCAAGATAGCAATCTGCTCTTTCTTTTATTTAGTCTTTTTATCATCCAGAGCAGCTTGCTTCTTTTCCTGCTTCAATCTAGCTTTTTCTTCTCTCTTTGCTTGAGCAAATTGAGGATGTCTAGCCACCACACAATTTTTTTCCCATTTTTGAAAATCTTGGAAATTCTCCTTTCGGAAGCTGAATCAGCTGGATCTTTGTACAAAGCAATTGACCTTGACAGAAGCTTCTTCTCATCAGGCTTGGGTGTCTCATACACAGTGTCCAAAGGGTTCTTCAGTGATGATTTTGAGTAGTTTACCCTTGGTTTCAGAATTGTTTAAGCCTTTGGAGATTTAATGCAGGAAGGTTGTCCTCTTTCCAGATAATTCATGCTCATCTCATTTACACTAATTTGCTTGACTTGAGAGTGATGGATGGCTGACTTAACTGATTTCTTGACAAGTTCAAACTTTTTCTATATTTCCTCATCAATCTTCTCCCAGTTGACTAAACTAAACTTTTCCTTATCAGCTGCTCTTAAGTTGGCTGCTGCTGCATTGATCAGATTTATGCTATCTGTAACTGATGGCTTGGAGATAGTAATTGAAGGTACAATTACTTTAGTGATTTGAATTTGAAGCCTCTCCCCCTCACTTGATCCTTTCTCCCCCTTTTTGTTATCATCAAGTTGAGCAGAAGAGGGGGTTTGAGCAGCCACCAGTTTTTGAAGTAGATCAGTCTGTTGAGCTTGATGGAGATGAATGACAATTAAAGATGCTTCCATGGATGACATTCTTGTGTCCAAGGAATCTATCTTGGTTGACAGATCATAATTTTTCCTTAATTACCTCTTGATGTCAAGCATTGTAGCTTCTGGAAGTTTGAATCGATCCTGTCTGAAATAGCCTTTTTCATCTCCTCAATATCACCCTTCATGATGTTCACATCCCTAGCATGCTGGAAGCCTTGGATTTGTTGAAGTTGCAGGGAGGCTAGATGTGCCTGAAGAAGCTTCTTGGTGCTGGCATTGGTAGTGGTTTGAAGAGCAGTATTGGTCTGATTGATTAATTGGATCAGGGTTGTCTTGAAGTAATGCTCATCACAGTGCTTTGAGAATGCCCATGATGGCATACCTGACCTTGAACTGGAGCCTACTTCTCCCCCTATGTCCATTGCTTCATCTTCACTATCCCCACTCCCATCTCCAAAGAAATCAGCTGAACAACCAGTCTCATAGTCCCCATCACCAGCTGTAGAAGGCAAAGCTGTGATGGCATCCTTAGCTCTCATTAGGGACTGTATGGTATGCACCAAATTCAGCATCCTTTCTGCATTGTCATTGCCCTGTTCAGCTAGAAGTTGATAAGCTGGAACAGGTGAGTAAATGCCTCAGCATCAAGGGAAGTGGAATCTATAACAACTTTAGGATGTTGAGATAGTCCTTCCCTATCTGCATCCTGGACATTCATTGACTCACTAGCAATGACATCCATCCTTATTACTCCAGTACCTGCATTTCTCTCATTTTCTCTCTTTTGTTGCATCAGGGTCTCACCCCGGCTCCTCACCTTCACACCCTCACCTTCACCTACTAAGGTGGGACTCCTCTCACTCTCTTTTCCCAATCCTGAAGAAATGGATTGCAAATTTTCACTCATTTCCTCTCCTTTTTCCTGGGAACAACTCAGACTCTCACTCAAAATACTCTTCTCTCTCAATCCTAAGAGTGACTGTACAACCACCAAATCTTCTGCACTTAAAATCATTGAAGTTTGAAATTGTGCAGAGATACTCGACGGATAAGTGATATCCATCGAGTGAGTGATTTTGCTATCCGACGGATAACTGCTATTAGGCTTATCCGTCGAGATACAATCACTACTCGACGGATGAGAAATATCCGTCGAGAGAGTAGAAATGAATGAGCTGGGAATAGAAACTATTGTTGACTATGTGCTGATTGAAGATATTTTAGGCACAGATGACACAACAGTTCCTGAAAGAATTGGCAAGTGAGCTAACAAATCATCTAAAAGATGATGCTCACTTGCACTAGATTTTGGCTTCCCCAACAGAGTTAAAGAAGGGGAATCAGGAATTGATGTTTTTAACATATCCACATCCAGAGAATTTGTTGGTGAGTTTGGTGTTTGAGGTGCTTCTATAACTAGAGATTTTGGCTGTGACTCCATATTTATTGGAGCCACATCAAACTGAATTTGTGAAGGTGCAGTGACTGTGTCTTTAGCACCAGTTTGCACAGTGTGTGTACCCTGTGCATCCCAAAGGTTTTAGATTTCTTCTTTCTGGCATAAGTTTGGGGTGAGATAGTGTCCGTAACCCTCTTGGCCTGTGCTCTTGGTTGAGAGCTTTGTTCAATAGCTACATCCTTTTGGGAGGATGCAGCTAGAAATGAGCTTTTGTCCTTTTTAAGCACTGCAGTTTGTTGGGAAACTGCAGTGTGGCTAGGCTGGGATTCACTCAACTCTCCAACCTTATTCTTGGGGTTTCTTTTATGTTCACCCCTTCCCTCACCTAACTTACCCTCCTTCACACTCCTCTTTTTGGCTTTAGTGGATTTTTCAACTGGCATCTTTTGGGAGAAACCAGAGGGGGTTTTCTTTGACTTGGATTTTGAAATAATTGAAGGTTTGGCAGCTTTGGTAGGCAACTGTTTGGTCATTGACACAGTTGTCATAGCTACACTTGAACTCAAAGAAATTGTGGAGGTTGGAATAGTTATAGGGATTAGTGAACTTACCTCACTTACCTGAGGTGCTTGCATTACAGGAAAGTAGAACATTGACACATCCTTGTGATGATTGGCCCTGTTCAAATCTGCAATGAGCCTTCTCTCTTGAACCCAACAATCTAGTTTGTTGTTAGGGTTCTCAAGCACAATTTCTTCACAGATGTGGTTAGCTAATAATATAAGAAATATAGCATAATACACATTCTTACCTCTTTATTTAACTCTCCTAATTTAAAACCTAACTCAAACAAGACAAGGTCACTGAAATTGTAGAATTTATCTGTAACTAGCATGTAGAGCATGTTAAGCATGGAAATATTCACTGAATCAAAATTACTGACCTTTCCTGAGAAAACTTTGTAACTACATCACACAAGAAACTCCACTCTTTTCTAAGACCCATTCTTCTAATATCACTCAGTTTAGAAGTAGGAAGTGCATAGTGCATGAAATTAAGCATATTGATTATATCAGTGTCAGTGTGTGGTGAAGTCACATTATTATCTGGAATTTTGAAACAGGCTTTTATCACATCACTATTGATACAGAATTCTTTACCTTTAATGGTTAGAGTGATGGTCTTATCTGTAGAGTTGTAGGTAGCAGTGGTCCACATCTCTTCAACAACTTCACAAAAGATTATGGGTGATTCCAGCATGGCATAGTTTAGCTTGCAATTCTTCACAAAGTCCATCATCTTGTGATAGTCTCCAGATTGCTGAATACCCTTATTCACTAGTGCGGTGAAATTGTTCTTCTCATAAATGAACCCAGTTTGAGACATAATCTTTACAACAGGTGCCATTGTTAGAGAATAAAAGCTTGAAGAGAAAAAGAGTAAGTGCTTTGAGAGAGAATGAAATTAGAGCAGTTGAATTGAGAATGATAAAAGAAAAGCAATTGCAATGAAATAAGCTTTTATACTATCTCAAAAATAACTGATAAAAATAATAAAGTAAGATAAAGTAACCAATAGAAATTGCCTAAAATAGCCGTTTAAAAAAAATAAACTATAAAAATTCCACCCATTATCCGTCGTGTTATACTTATAAACTGTAGGTATACTCGATGGATAATGTACAAGGAATTAACGGCTGATATTAAGACAATTCGACGGATTAGGATAAACTGTTATCCGTCGAGACATAAAATAATCCGGAAACATAATTGATTTTTGTTAGCAAATAATATATCGACGGATGATCAAACTCGATGGATAACGATCATCCGTCGAGTTGTAAATTTTGACTTGGCCAAAATTTCATCCAAGACTGAAAAATTAATTAAGTTCCTGTCTTCATTTCAACTTGCAAATTAACTCAGATATATTTAAGAGTAATTAAGCATACCTAACTCACTTACCAACCTTGAAAAGGTGGATTCATCCAGTGGCTTGGTAAAGATATCTGCAAGCTGCTTCTCACTTGGAACAAAATGTAGCTCCACAGTACCATTCATTACATGTTCCCTTATGAAATGGTACTTGATATCTATGTGCTTTGTTCTTGAATGTTGTACTGGATTTTCAGTGATGGCAATTGCACTTGTGTTATCACAGAAAATAGGAATTCTTTCAACTTGCAAACCATAGTCTAGCAATTGATTTTTCATCCATAAGATTTATGCACAGCAACTACCAGCAGCAATATATTCAGCTTCACCTGTAGAAGCAGAAACTGAATTTTGCTTTTTACTGAATCAGGACACAAGCTTGTTTCCTAGAAATTGACAGGTTCCTGTTGTACTTTTCTATCAATTCTACAACCTGCATAATCTGCATCTGAATAACCAGTTAGATCAAAACCAGAATCTCTAGGATACCAAATGCCAAGATTTGGTGTACCCTTGAGATATCTAAAAATTCTCTTAATAGCTATTAAGTGAGATTCTCTAGGATTAGCCTAAAATCTAGCACATAAACATGTAGCAAACATTATGTCTGGTCTACTAGCTGTTATGTACAGAAGTGAGCCAACCATGCCCCTATAACTTGAAATATCCACAGACTTTTCAGCAGTGTTAAATTCAAGCTTAGTTGCAGTGGCCATGGGAGTTTTTGCAGATGTGCAATCCATTATATCAAATTCCTTTAAGAGATCAAAAATATATTTAGTTTGACTAATGAATATTCCATCACTAACTTGCTCAACTTGTAAGCCAAGAAAGTAAGTTAGTTCTCCCATCATACTCATTTCATACTTACTTTGCATCAATTTGGCAAACGTTTTGCAAAATTTCTCATCTGTAGAGACAAAAATAATATCATCTACATAAATTTGAACAAGTATACTAGAGCCATTAACATTTCTGAAAAATAAAGTTTTATCTACAGTACCTCTTGTGAAGTGATTTTCCAAAAGGAACTTTGATAAAGTGTCATACCAGGCTCTAGGTGCTTGCTTCAGTCCATAAAGTGCTTTCAAAAGATAATAGACATGTTCTGGAAAATTTGGATCTTCAAAGCCAGGAGGTTGACTGACATAGACTTCTTCCTCCAAATCTCCATTCAGAAAGGCACTTTTGACATCCATTTGATAGACCTTGAAATTGGCATAGGCTGCATAGGCTAAGAAGATTCTGATGGCTTCAAGTCTTGCAACAGGAGCAAATGTTTCATCAAAATCTATTCCTTCTTGCTGACAATAGCCTTTAGCAACCAATCTAGCTTTGTTCCTGACTACTATGCCATTTTCATCCATCTTGTTTCTGAATACCCATTTGGTATCAATTGGATTCTTTCCTTTAGGCTTGAGTACCAGCTTCCATACATTATTCCTTTCAAATTGGTTTAGCTCCTCCTGCATAGCTAAAATCCAATCAGGATTCAACAAAGCTTCTTCTACCTTCTTTGGTTCTTCCTTGGAAAGAAAGCTGCTGTATAGACATTCTTCCTAAGTTGCTCTTCTTGTTTGAAATCTAGAAGAAACATCACCAATGATAAGCTCAAAGGGGTGATCTTTTGTCCATTTCCTTTGTTGAGGTAGATTAGCTCTAGATGAAGAAACCTCATTGTTGTCTTGATGTGTGATTGAGTTTTGATTGTTAGAAACTCCCCCTGAGTTTGTGGATCTTTGATTTGAGAAAGGGAAACTTTCTATAGGTGATCTATCTTGACTTCCTGCTCCTTTTGATAACCCGACGGATGGTGAATTTTGAGTATCAACGGATGAAGCTGGTTGTCTCCCGACGGATAACGCAGATTGCCTTCTGACGGATGAATCATTATGCAACTCGACAGATGTTGAGTTTTGTGCTTCATTGGTAGTAGATTTATCTGTATTATCCTTATTCACTGTTTCTTGATCACTCTCATCATCACTGTCATCACTAACCATCTCCATATTGTCAAATTTGAGGCTCTCATGGTAATCTCCATCTTTCAGTCCTTCAATCTTTTTATCATCAAACACAACATGTATTGATTCCACAACAATGTTGGTTCTTAGATTGTAGAGTCTATACGCTTTACCAACAACATATCCAACAAAAATTCCTTCATCTGCTTTAGCATCAAATGTTCCATTTTGATCAGTTTGATTTCTCAGAATATAGCACTTGCAGCCAAAGACATGAAGAAAATTTAGAGTTGGCTTCTTGTTCTTGAACAATTGATAGGGGGTCATACATCTTGCTTGATTAATCAGAGAAATATTCTGAGTGTAGCATGCAGTATTTACAGCTTCAGCCCAGAAATATGTTGGCAGTTTTGATTCTTCAAGCATTGTCCTTGCAGCTTCAATAAGTGATCTGTTCTTCCTTTCCACTACTCCATTCTGTTATGGAGTCCTTGCTGCTGAAAACTCATGCAGAATCCCATTTTCCTCACAAAATGCTCTCATGACTGAATTCTTGAACTCAGTTCTATTGTCACTCCTGATTCTTCTAACCTTGAAATCAGGAAGATTATTGACTTGCCTTATGTGATTGATGATGATTTCACTAGCCTCATCTTTAGACTTTAGGAAATATATCCATGAGAACTTTGAGAAATCATCTACAATTACTAGGCAAAATCTTTTCCTTGAGATGGACAATACATTGACTGGTCCAAACAAATCCATGTGAAGCAGTTGCAAAGGCTCTTCAATTGTTGAATCAAGTTTCTTCCTGAATGATGCTTTAATCTGCTTCCCTTTTTGGCAGGCATCACACAGTCCATCCTTAAAAAACTCCACTAGAGGAATGCCTCTAACCAGTTCTTTCTTTACTAGCTCATTCATGTTCTTGAAGTTTAAATGGGACAACTTCTTGTGCCATAACAAACTTTCATCCTGACTTGCTTTACTGAGAAGACAAATTACAGATTCTGCATTAGATGAGTTGAAATTAGCTAGGTACACATTTCCTTTTCTCACACCAGTGAGAACCACTTTGTTGCTTCTTTTATTAGTCACAACACAGGCTTCTGAGTTGAAGGTTACTGAGTTGCCTTTATCACAAAGCTGGATGATACTCAACAAGTTGTGTTTGAGACCATCCACTAAGGCAACCTCCTTAATGATGACATTGTCCTTTGAAATTAAGCCATATCCCACACTATAACCCTTGCTGTCATCTCCAAAAGTAATACTTGGGCCAGCTCTCTCCTTAAACTCTCTGAGCAGGGTAGAATCACCGGTCATGTGTCTTGAACAACCACTATCCAAGTACCAAAGATTCTTTATATTTCCCTGCACACATCAAAATCAAATCAAGTTGATTTTGGTACCCAAGTTTCCTTGGGTCCTGCCTTGTTAGCTTTCTGTTTCTTAGGCTTTATCTTATTTGACTTAGGAATCTCAGATTCATCCTTAGTCATTTGAGTTGGGCCTTTGAAACCATTCATTGCAACAGAATTATCATGCATATTATGACTAACAGGAAATGGCATGCTATGTGTAAACATGTTATTCCAGTAAGGCAAGCTAAATGGCATTTGTGGCATACTATATGCAGCATAATAAGGATTAGGTGCAAATGGCATATTAACAAACTGTGCATTCATGTTCTGTGTAAACATAGCATTAATAGGCATGGGAGGCATGGCATTCATGTTAGGAAATTGAGGTTGCACAGACATGGAAGTAGGCATGGCAGATTTGCAATTAACAGACAAATGATTTACACTACCAAACTTGACACAGATTTTTCTAGGAGCATATTTATCAGGTGTGTAGTTATTGTGTTTGTTAATCCCTACTTTACCATTCCTATTGCTTTTGTTTTTAGTCTCTATTTTTACCTCAATCTTTTCAAGTCTGTCACTTAACTGTTTGACAGTCATGTGACCAACATTAGCCTTTTTCCCTTTCTTAACCTGACTCGATTCTCCTAAAACAAAGTTCTTAGAAACAGACCCATACTTCTCATTCAGCTTAACAAGTTTGACTTTACTGATAGGCTTTCTTACAGCCGACGGATGAGGATTTTCATCATTCGACGGATAACACTTTTTGTTATTTGACGGATGATCCTCATCATCGGTCGAGTCTACATCTGTAAGCACTCCATCTACCAATTTTGGTTCTAGTTTCTCTTTGTTCATTTTCCAGGCTGCATCACAGAAAGACTCAATTCCTTGAACTTTGGTGATTTGAGCATGGACATCCCTGGATGTTTTCCATACTTTAATCACCTCTTGTTCACGCTCGAGCTGATTCTTTAAAATTTCCTCTTTCTTCAAGGACTCAGTTAATTCCTCCTTGGCAATTTTACACTCAATTCTTAATTTTCAAAATCAATGAACTGAGACTCAAACACATTATTTCTCTCACTCAAAAACAAATTGTTTTCTTTGATTTTAGCATTTTCTTTAGTAAGAGACTTAATTGTAACACGCAAATGATATAGCTCTGTAGACATGTCATTTATGGAATCATTACACTCAGCTTTAGATAAATGTGCAAGGTTTGTAGTAATTACATGATTACTTGAAGAACTTGTTTCTGTCTCATCAGACTTGGCCATTAGGGCTAGATTGACATAGCTGACATCTTCATCTTCATCCAGACCATCTGCTGCCTAGTCATTTTCTTGTGTTATGAAAGCCCTTTCCTTTTGTTTGAGCAGCTCAAAGTATTTTTGCTTATAATCCACTGGCTCAAACATTTTCTTATTGGAATCTGACTTCCTACACTCACTAGCAAAATGCCCTGCTAAGCCACATTTGAAACATTTGAATTTTGATTTATCCACCATGTTTCTATTTGGCTTGGCTGCTCCAAAGTTCTTTTTATACTTGAGCTTGGAAAATCTCCTGGAAAGAAATGCTAGGTGTTCATCAATATCTTCCATGTTATCTTGGCTCAAAGAATCTTCACTTTCTACTGCAAGCTCCTTGCCCTTGTTCTCACAGACCCTTGAAGTTGATTCAACAGCTTCCATCTTCACTTCCTTCTCCTTTTCCAACTCAGCAACTAGTGTAATGGATCCTCCTTTCTTCTTTCCTCTCTCCATCCTTTCATCCTGCTCTATTTCAAGCTCATAGGTTTTCAGGATGCCATACAGTCTCTCCAATGTAAACTCCTTATAATCTTGTGAGTTTCTTAATGAGACTGTCATTGGTTTCCATTCCTTTGGAAGAGATCTAAGGAATTTCAGATTGGAGTCTTTTGTCTGATAGACCCTTCCATGCAACTTTAGAGCATTTAGTAGTTTTTGAAACCTACTAAAAATGTCAGTGAGAGACTCACTTTCTTCATTGTGAAAATGCTCATATTGTTGAATCAAGAGCTGCATCTTATTTTCTCTGACTTGCTCAGTGCCATCACAGATTATCTGTATTGTATCCCAAACATCCTTGGCAGTTTTGCAGTTGATAATGTTGTCAAACATATCTCCATCAACTCCATCGAACAGGATGTTCATGGCCTTTTTATCCTTCCCGACTTGTTCAATGTCAGGATTAGACCATTCATGCCTTTGCTTGGGAACTGATGGCTCGTTTCCTATTGCTGCTCTCATTGGAACATGTGGGCCTCTTTCTATGTAGTCAACATAGGCCTCATCTTGAGAAAGCAAATGAAGATGCATCTTTACCTTTCAATGATGGTAATTATCTTTATCCAGAAAAGGGATCTTGACTCCAACATCCTTCTTGTTCATCTTGCTGTATTGTTTTGATCTTTAAACTCTTTGTAAGTTAAGAGCTTGCTCTGATTCCAATTATTAGTCCTTTAACAAAATGACAAGAATTACAGAAGGAGGGGGTTGAATGGAATTCTTGAAACTTTTTCTTGAAATAAAATGTTCTAACTAAGATATAAATATAAGTGTATTGATTAGCACAATGCGGAATGAAAACTTAAGTGAATCAAAACACAAGTAATTAAAAACAAGAGTCTTTAAACACTTTTTGGTGGATTTGAATGATTCCACCAAAGATATATATTATATATCGAGAGAACTCTATGTCCAGAAATGCTCACAGCTGCTTACAACAGTTGAACTTCTAAGTCTACAGAGAAATGCTAAGAATCCTGCTTACAAATGTTTCTCTGCTTTCTTGCTTAGATCGATAGTGTCTTAGTTGCTACTTCTTGGTTTATATATCACCAAGATTACAAAGTAATAAGACAAGTTAATAAAACAAAAACTATCTAATCTATTACAATGCTACTTCATTACTCTATTCCAGCATCTTTGAATATCTTCATAATAGCATGGAAATGGTAATGCTTCTTTGTTCTCGAAAACCCAGTTGAATAGGCTACCACATTCCATTTACATCCACTCGACGCATGTGACTGTGTTGTCACTGTCAACTGATATTTGAATTCTTTATCCGTCGGGTTCATGATCATCCATCGAGTCATTGATCATCCGTCGGGTTGTCAATTTGATCATCCGTCGACTTCATTGTAGGTTATCCGTCGGGTAGCAAACTGGCACTTGACTTTATTTCATTTATGCAGAATTACAAGACATCATCTATGTACAATTAATCAACCTATTCTGCATATCTAATTAAAGTCAACATGACTTGAATACTACTTACAGAATCTATACAATGGTGAATGCAGAAATGTGCTACAGACTTATTGTTACATAAGCTACTCACTCGATGGATAATAAGTCATCATCCGTCGGGACTATAATGAGTCATCCGTCGGGACTATAAATCTTATCCGTCGAGTGCTACATTATTTGACTAAGTAAAATCTACCAAGGTGTTTTGTTCATAAAATCATCTAGTACACAACATATACATAACATACTTCAACCTCGAGAAGCACATTAAGAGGCATCTCATCCCTCTTGGACATATTACCAACACGCTGGCACCGATCACACTTCAAAACAAACTGATGTGCATCCTAAACAATGTAGGCCAGAAGAATCCCGCTTGAAGAATACAAGCTTTTGTCTTCTCTCCACTATATTGGCCTCCATAAATAGTCGAATGACAGTCTCACAAGATCCCCCCGTTTCGCTATACGAAATACATCTCCTGATGATTTGGTCAGCTCCTTGCCTAAACAAAAATGGCTCATCCCACATGTACAAATTCACCTCATAAAGAAACTTCTTCCTTTGAGAAGAAGATAAATATGGAGGCATAATATTGCTCGCAAGGTAGTTCATAATGTCTGCAAACCACGGTTCTTTCTCATCAGGAACAGACTCATTAATCAATGTCTTATCCTGTGAAGTTGCACTTGGATCTTCTAAATGAGAGAGATGATCAGCGACTTGATTCTCAGTACCCTTTCTGTCCTTGATCTCTAACTCAAATTACTGAAGTAAAAGAACCCATCAAATCAATCTAGGCTTTGAATCCTTCTTCGAGACGAGATAGCGAATTACAACGTAATCAGTAAAATTGTCTCCTTCGTCCCAAGCAAATAAGATCGAAACTTCTTAAAACCTTAGAAAATAGCTAAAAGCTCTTTTTCAGTAGTAGTATAGTTCAGTTGAGCACCATTTAGGGTCTTACTAGCATAATAGACCACATGAAATATGTTGTTCTTTCTCTGCCCAAGAACTGTTCCAACTGCATAGTCACTTGCATCGCACATTATTTCAAAAGGTTCATCCCAATTAGGTGTAGTTATGACCAGTGTCGTGATCAAGCTCTTCTTTAAGCTCTCAAAAACATTTAGGCACTCGTCATCAAACTTGAACGGGATATCTTTCTCTAGAAGATTGCACAAGGTTTTAGAGATTTTAGAGAAGTCATTGATGAAACGCCTATTAAAACCCGCATGCCCAAGAAAGCTGCGGACTCCCTTAACGGAAACTGGTGGAGGAAGGTTTTCAATCGCCCCCACCTTTGATTTGTCCACCTCAAGATCTTTACTAGAGACCTCGTGACCAAGAATAATGCCCTGTCGCACCATAACGTGACATTTTTTCCAGTTGAGAACCAGATTGGTCTCAACACACCTTTTAAGAACTGTGCCGGGATTTTGCAAGCACTCATCAAATGAATCATCAAACATAAAGAAGTCGTCCATGAACACCTCCACATTTTGACCAATCATGTCAGAGAAGATAGCCATCATGCAACTCTGAAATGTGGCTGGTGCTCCACATAAACCAAAAGAAACTCTTCTAAAGGAAAAAGTACTAAATAGACAAGTGAAAGTAGTCTTTTCCTGATCTTCTAAAGCAATGCAAATCTAATTATAGCGCGAATAGCCATCCAGAAGATAGTAGTAGTCGTGCCCAGCCAATCTATCCAGCATTTGATCTATAAAAGGCAGAGGAAAGTGATCCTTTCTCGTGGCTTTGTTCAGCTTCCTGTAATCCATGCAAACTCTCCACCCCGTGACTGTTTGAGTAGGAATGAGCTCATTCTTCTCATTAGCTATAACTGTGATACCTCCTTTCTTCGACACACACTGAACTGAACTCACCCAAGAACTGTCAGAAATGGGATAGATGATCCATACATCCAGCCACTTGAGAATTTCCTTCTTCACCACTTCTTTCATGACTAGATTAAGCCGTCTCTGTTGCTCAACAGTAGGCTTGCTACCTTCGTCTAGCAGAATTTTATGCATGCAGTAAGAAGGGTTTATTCCCTTAATATCTGCTACAGTCCATCCAATTATCGATTTGAACTCTCTCAGAATCCTTAAGAGTTTTTCCTCATCACTACCTGAAAGGTCAGACGCAATAATCATAGGCAAAGTAGATGCATCACCTAAAAAAGCATACCTTAAGTGTTCAGGCAATGGTTTAAGCTCAAGTGTAGGAGCTTCCTAAATAGATGGCTTGATGCGCTTTGGAGATTTGTTCAGCTCCTCCATTCCCAGAGATTCAAAATGAATATCCATTTTCCGCTTCTAGGGATAAGCATTCAGATATTGCAACTACTCATCACCTTCGTCATCTTCACTATCTGACTTTCCCAACAAGGCTTTTTCTAAGGCATTAGACCATAGCAATTGATAAAGTTTTGTAGTAACCACCGAATCAACCAACTCCACCTTTAAGCACTCCTCATTTTCCGTAGGGAATTTCATGGCATTGAACACATTAAAAGTTACATCCTGATCCAGTACTCTCATGGTGAGCACACCCTTCGGCACATCTATCAAGGTTCAGACAGTAGCCAAGAAAGGTCTTCCCAAGATTATGGGAATTTTCTTATCCTCCTCAAAATCAAGAATTACAAAATCGGCAGGAAAGATGAGTTTATCCATCTTGACCAAGACATCCTCCACAATGCCTCGTGGATATGTAATAGAACGGTCGGCCAACTGCAAGGTCATATAAGTTGGCTTTGGATCAGGTAAGTCCAACTTCTTGAAGACAGACAAAGGCATCAAGTTGATGCTTGCTCCTAAGTCACATAAACACTTGTCGAACGACAAGTTTCCGATAGTACATGGAATAGTGAAGCTTCCAGGATCTTTAAGCTTTGGAGGCAACTTCTATTGCAGCACATCACTGCATTCCTCCATGAGAGCAACATTCTCTAAGTCATCAAGCTTCACCTTCCGAGAGAGAATACCTTTCATAAATTTCGCATAACTAGGAATCTGTTCAAGAGCTTCAGCGAAAGGTATGTTGATATGAAGTTTCTTGAACCCTCCAGAAACTTCTCAAACTGCTTATCCAGCTTTTTCTTCTGCAGTCTCTTAGGAAAGGGAGGTGGAGGATAGATCTACTTCTCCCCTGTATTACCCTCAGGAGGAGCGTGTTCAACAATATTCTTCCTTGGTTCCACTTCATCTTCCTTCTGCACTTCCTCTTCAGCCACAGCTTCTTCATCCGGAACTTGAGAGTGTTCGGGATTTGTAACCTTCCCAGACCTCAATGTAATTGCCTTTACCTCCTCCTTAGCTTTTCTCTTGCCTAGTACTTCAGTGTCACTAGGGAATGTACCAGGTTGACGATTTAGCAGGGCATTGGCACTATGTTCAATTTGACTTTCCAAGGTCTTGATAGAAACCGCTTGGCTCTTGCACATGAGCCTCAACTCCTCCAATTCAGATTTTTCATTAGACTGTTACAGCTGGAGTTGTTGCCTTGGTGCATACTGCTGATAAGGTTATTGAACCGTATTATGAGAATGCTCCAACTAAAGTTAGGATGATTGCGATTGTTAGGATGATAGGTGGCTGGCACGGGTTGCTGCAACCTCTGAAAGTTGCTCACAAACTGAGCTAATTCACTAGAAATAGCACACTGCTCCATCTCATGGGCACCAGTACAAAGCTCACAGACACTAGTGATCTGATTAACTCCATAATTAGCCAAAGAATTCACCTTCATTGTCAAAGCTTTAAGCCGAGCAGCTATAACAGTAGCTGCATCTAACTCCAGAATTCTTGCTACCTTGCCCTGAGATAGTCTCTGAGTAGGATTCTGGTATTCATGAGCAGCCATCAGTTCAACCAATTCATAAGCTTCATCATAACTTTTAGCCCACAAAGCTCCTCTTGATGTTGCATTAGGCATGGGTCTAGAAGTAGCACCCAATCCATTATAGAAACAGTTAATGATCATCCATTCAGGCATCCCATGGTGAGGGCACTTCCTAAGCATCTCCTTATAACGATCCCGAGCCTCACATAAAGATCCTCAAGATTGCTGAGCAAATTAAGTAAGTGTGTTTCTGATCACAGCAGTCTTCCCCATAGGAAAGAATTTAGTTAAGAATTTTTGAGCAAGATCCTCCCATTTGGTGATAGACCCTGGTGGTAGAGAATGTAACCAGCACTTCGCTTTATCCCGCAGAGAGAATGGGAAAAGCCTCAACTTAATAGCATCTTCAGAAACTCCATTAAACTTGAAAGTGTCGCAGATCTCGATGAAATCTCCGATGTGCATGTTAGGGTCCTCTGTCGGAGAACCCCCAAACTGAACTGAGTTCTGTATCATCTGAATCATGCTCGACCTGATCTCAAAGGTATTAGTCGAGATGGCTGGTCGAACAATATTAGACTGAATATCATTGATCTTCGGTTGAGAGTAATCCATCAAAGCCTTCAGATTCGCTTCTGGTTCCCTCATTGAAATAAGTTTTTCTTCTTCCTTCTCAACTAAGATCTCTTCTTCAACTTTCTCCTCTACTACAACTTCTTCCTCAGCTTGATCCAGTGTTCTCCTACGAGACCGGGAACGCGTATGCATACACGTGCGCTAGAGTACCTGAAACACGACAAGGAAATAAG
This sequence comes from Apium graveolens, assembly GCF_009905375.1. NCBI lineage: Eukaryota > Viridiplantae > Streptophyta > Magnoliopsida > Apiales > Apiaceae > Apium > Apium graveolens. Next base: position 128,190,780 of record NC_133655.1, read on the forward strand.
TAAGTAACAATTTCCGAGTCACTGAACTTTAACGACCAATGATGACAAACACATAAACTAAAAATTAACACCGAGTCCCCGACAGTGGCGCCAAAAACTTGTTAGGGCGAAACACGCGCTAAAATTTACGCAAGTATACGTGTTCTCAAGTAGTATAAGATATAAATCAGTGTCGCTCCCACAGAGACTGGTTTAGGTTAATTTTAATCAATGTACTTATGCAACACTAGTGTGGTTATTATTCAATGCTAAGACGAATAACAATTCGAGGTTGTTTATAACTAAGATTAACTAAGAGATTACACTAAAGAACATTAACTAAGAGATTAAGAGAGTCGAATACTATATGACACAAATATGGGATTCTAACTTCAATAAATACTTCATTCAATAGCCTTTTCATTCTTAACCTTAGCATGTAATGGTGATGACACTAATCAGATAACACGAAACTGATAAGCGCCAACTTTCATTGTACAAATACCATACTACCAGACATCCACAAAAGAGATGGAAGCTGAATAGACACCAATTATATTGAGACTCTATATGTCTATAGAATTTGACAACATAACGGTTTAATGCACAAGTTATCTGTCGTGATTACATAGGGCAAGTAAGATGGTTAAAATTATCTACGAATCATGCATAACACTACATGAACCTGTGCTAGCATGGCAAGTTCTAAACCCTTAAATTCACGTTCGCTTCATTAAAGATTAACACGCTATCTTATAAGTTCGCGACGCTCATAAGACGAATAAGCACAACCAATACTTGGTTATAATACAATCACCACACACTAAGGCATCGAAACGAATTAACTAAAGAAATCCATAAATAAATCCGCTAGAACCCCACGATAACGATTAGCCCATAATCGGACTCATCATCAATGTGGGTTCCGATAATAGCATGGTATAATAAACGTAGTCTTTATACTGAATAAATAATAAACCAAGTACGAAACAAGAGTATAGGTTCACAAGCAAGAAAACTAGCATCCAAAGTTACAACTTAAAATAAAGAATCACAAGAATAAACTAGATCCTCTTCGCCTTGGTTGAATAGTGCTCTACGGTCTTCTTACGCCTTCTCCTTAAGCTCTGGTACGTCTTGTTGTGAAAAACGACCTTAAGTTATGTTTATATAGCAGCCTATGCAGAGTTAAAGTCTTATGGATCAAAATTAGAGGAGAATCAGGATTCTGAAATTCCGACCCGGCGCGGGCGCGCGCTTGACTAGCGTGGGCGCGCTGTACTTCTGCCATCCTGGCGCGGCCACTCGCTTCTTCAGCGCGGGCGCGCTGACTCTTTGGATAAATTTCTTCTTTCTTATTTTTGTGCTGATTTGAGTTGGTCTTTTCACGAGTTTTTATTCTAGACACCATCCTAACATCATATTAGTATCAAAACAATGCCAATTCACCTGAATTCATGTTAAACGCCTGAAATGCAAAAACACTACAAAACACGTTAAAAACACTAACAACTTGAGTACAAAACACCAATTCAAAGTTTTACGGAGCGTTATAAAATGACATAAATGCTACTCAACAAAAATCATAGTTTTTAGTTAATATTTAGTAGAATTTTTTTGTTAAACCCCGGTTAGCAACAAAATATTGGCGACATTTCATTTAAACTCAAGCTATTTTGTAATCCTTGTTCCATTTAAATCCCGGTTCTTTTGCAATCATGATTCTATCACTGTTTCTAGTTTACCTAGCGCATTGCGTAATTCTAGTCATTCTAGTCGGAGAGAATAACCGAGTTATTTCAGTCTAATGATCCATGGTTTGAATATTTTTAGTACTTTTTGTAATCAAGCTTACCATGTAAAATAGATCGATGCATATTCAAATTTTTACAACAATAACATGTAAAATATTATAGAATGTAACAAAAGAAGTCCCCTGGTAAGTGGGAATTTTGTGGGCTTGGAATAATTGCAGTAAAAAATGGTCAGGGTTAGGGTTAAATCTAGACTGGGTTAACGTTTATATTAAGAGACAAAATAAGAAAATAAGGACAAAAAAGCAATTTTTCATTTCAAAATAATCAACAGAGAACATTCCTGGGACTTATATATAGTAGTTTGAGCACGACAAGTGTCACCCAACTATTTGCCTATCAATAACTACCATAAGAAATAGGAGAATAAAATAACAACATACAATTAACATTTCACAGATGACACAAAATGACGACGTATTACTCTGTAGCTAATTTTCCCGCCAGGCATAATTCATGACATACCCCCTTGATCACCACATCCTTGACCTCAAAGATGAAAATCTGGAAAAAGCTTGTGGATGGTCTCCCAACGTTCCCAGGTAACATCTTCAGGCGAACCATTTACCCATTAGATCAGAACCATAATGTCTAGTATATTCCCTCTTTTGACCATAACTCGATCTAATACAACAATTGGTTGGGGATTCAATACACCAGTATCATCAGCTGTTGGTAAGGCGTGTTACACATCTTTGTTGTGTCCAGTCTTCTTTTTAAGCTGCGAGACATGAAATATGTTGTGGATTCTTGCAGAAGGTGGAAGAACAATTTTATAGGCCACATGCCCAATCCTTTCAAGTACCTTGAATGGGCCATAAAATTTGGTTGAGAGTTTGTGGTTCTTTCTTTGTTCAAGGACTACTACCTATATTGTTGCAGCTTTAAGTAGATTTTATCTCCCACTAGAAATGATCTCTCACTACGTTTCTTATCAGCAAACCATTTCATACGTTCCTGAGCCTTAATGAGGTTGTCTTTGATCAGTTGTTGAGTTGCACTTCTATCCCTTAAGTACTCATTAACGTGGTTGTCTGATGTCCAATGATAAGAGAAGTTGACCGAAGGAGGCTGAACAACATATAGGGCCTGATAAAGGGACATGTTAATAGCTGAATGGTATGATGTATTATACCACTACTCAACAAATGATAACCATGATGATTAGGACCATGGTTTGTGACCAGCTACACATCGCAAGAACATTTCGATGCATTGATTCACTCGGTTTGTCCATCTTTTTTAGGATGGTAAGCTGAACTGAGTTTAACCTTAGTGCCCAATGAATTGAACAGCTCTCTTCAGAATGATATGATTAAAATGGGATATATGTCCAAAATTATAATCGGTGGCTTACCATGGAACTTAATGACATTGTCAAGGACCTCTTGAGCAACTTTAACTGTAGTAAAGGGGTGTTTTAATGGAATCAGGTAGCACTACTTGGTGAATCTATCTACTACTACCAGGATGGTGTCTTTACCCTTTAATTTTGGAAAACCCTCAACAAAATCTAAGTTGATTGCCTCCCAAGCATTATCTGGTAACTCAATTGGTTGTAGCAATCCTGAAAATTTGACATGTTCTGACTTGTTCACCTGGCAAGTGGTGCATTTTTTAACAAACTGAGTGTCAATAGCCTTGATCCCGGGCCAATAAAAGAGTCTTTATAGCCTCTTGATTGTGGCAGCTATGCCTGAATGCCCTTTATCGGGCCCACAATAAAGGGTTGTGATGATTCTGTGCCTCAAGTCTATAGCAGTACCCACATAGTATTTATTGTCTTCCATAAGATCCCCATTGATGAACATATAACCATCCTAGTTAATTGGAGAGATGGCTAGTTTAGCTACAATTTGTTGAGCAATAAGGTCCTCAAATTAAGCTTTCTAAGAGTTATACCTAACATTATGGCTTAATGTTGTGTGTTAGAACAAATTGATGATATCAGTATATAAACTATCATAGTTTATTATCAGTATTTGATATCAGGATTTACTGAAGGGGACGTTATCAATAATTGTCTATCAGTATTTGATGATCAACATTTGATGATCAGTACTTATCACATTAGTAGATATCAAAGAAGGAAAGGGATTGCAGAATTCAAGGCAATGAAGGAATTTACTTAACAGAAGCAATCATACATGGATATGTATTAGGTTTCCTTATTTCAATAGAATATGATTCCTTATTGACTGTGTAATTGTGAACTATATAAGCATATATTAGGTTTACACTATATGTGTTACGAATTGATATATCTCTCAGATAACCTAGCAGCTCTCAAAGATAATTGTTCATCATTTGAGAGAGTACTTTTGTAATAGTTTTTATCTGATTAATATAAAAACTGTTGATTATGTTGAAATTTTATCGAATTATTTACATAAAATATATTTACCCCCTCTACAGTTGTATTACAGACCTAAAAATTGGTATCAAAGTTTGTTGTTGATATACAAACAGCTTAAGATCAAAAAATTCAATCTTTAATGGTAGACAAAGAAGTACAACAGAATCCACCACCACCCCAAGCCACACCACATATTAACAATAATATGAGTAGGTATGATGCTATCAAGGTTCCAATCCTGAAGATACATGAATATCCAATCTGGAAGGTTAAGATGACCATGTTTTAGAAGCTACAGATCTTGAATATGTAAGCAGGATTTATGATGGTCCTCGTAAGCTGATTAAGTTGGCAGTAGCAGTTTCTTGTGAAGAGAAAAGATGGTTGGTAAACCAAAGAAGGACTATATTACAGAGGATCTATCATCAATCATGAAGGATGTAAAAGTAAGATATATATTGCATAGTAGTGTTGATAGTGTTATGTCCAATAGGGTTATTGGATGTAAAATAATAAAAGAAATTTGGAATGCTTTAGAAGTAAAGTGTCAAGGTACTACTGCTATAAAGAAAAACAGGAGGACGGTACTTACTCCGAAATATGAGCACTTTGACTCAAAAGACAATGAGTCCTTAACTGAGATCTATGATAGATTTCAAAAGCTGTTGAATGACTTATCTCTAGTCAACAAGAAATATGACTTGGAGGACTCAAACTTGAAGTTTCTACTTGCACTCCCTGAAAAGTGGGACTTTAAGGTCACATCAATAAAGGATAATTATGAACTTGATAAAATATCTTTAGATGAGATCTATGACATGTTGAAGACTCATGAACTAGAAATGGAGCAAAGAAGAAAGAGAAAATGATCAAAGACTAGACCAATTACACTTAAATTTGAAGAGAAGCCAAAGGAGAAAGCTAGAAGAAATGGAAAAACTATGATTGCAAAGTCTGATACTGAGTCATCAAACTTTGATGATGATTCAAATACTGATAGTGAATCAGATATTGATAATGATCATGACAACAATGAAGACACTAAACAAATGGCCACTCTATTGGTTAAAAGCTTCAAGCAGATGGTCCATAAGAACTTCAAGAAAGGGAAAAGGTTTTCTAAGAAGGGTTCCAGTTCCTCAAACTCTGATAAAAGGAATGACAGAAGAAATACTGATTGAAAAGAATCAAAGACTGAAAAATCTAACAAGTCAAGGGAAAGGTGATATAACTGTGATGGAATTGGACACTTTGCAGCTGACTGCAGAAAACCAAAAGCTGAGAAGAAACAAGCATTGATCACAAAGAATAAAAACTGGGATGATTCATCATATTCAGATGATAGTGTGAACTATGCCTTCATGACAAATGCTGATACTGAGAATGACCCTACTGAGTTAAAGGTACCTCAAACCACATTTGATTTTGATACTGATGATATCTGTGAATTAAGATTATTTCTTAAATCTCTGCATGTTAATTATAGGGATCAAACTTTAGAGAATAATAGAATCTAGAGTGAAAAATCTAAGTTAAAGAAAAGGAATGATCACCAAGAAATTGAGTTACTTTCCATGCTAGAAATTCAAAAAGAAAAAGATAATGTTGTTTATGTTAAAGAAAAATTGTTAGAAAAGTATGCTTATCTAGAAAAGGAGTTGGCTAAAGAAAGAGATGTTATTAAGTTTTGGACTAACTCAGGAAAAACAACTCAGGACATTTTAGAAAATGGCTGTTGGGGATCAAGATTAGGATATGCAAATAGATCTAATTCTGATAAGAAAAATGGAAAAATAACTGAGAAGATTAAACCAACAAATACTGATCATAAGGTTATACTTAACAAAGTTCAGCTGAAGCCCATTAAGTTTAATTCAAATGCTAATGCTATTAAGTTAGTTTATGAGGTAAGTTCAACCTCAGCACCTAAATCAAACTTAAATACTGATAAGAGCGAACAAAGTTCACAAAATATCGGTAAATATTGGTTTAATGACTCAGAAACAGCTTAAGCAAAAGATGTAGGAATTACACATGAAAGACAAGGAGAAAAAGCCTGGGAAAAAGGAATATTAAAGTTGGTGTTAAAGAAAATAGTACTTATAAAACTATTCCCAGTGCACCTAGAAAGACATGCTTGAACCATGGTAGCACTAATCATATTGCTAATTCTTGCAGAAAGAATAAAGAGATAAATATTTGTTAGGAATATGTTGTGAACTTGATGATAAATTATACAAAACACCTTCGTAGATTTAACTTAGTGAATTTTGTAGCACTCGACGGATGATCAAATATAGTCCCGACGGATGATTCAATATAGTCCTGACGGATGATGATTTGACATCCATCGAGTGAGTAGCTTATGTAATAATAAGTATTGTAGCACATTTCTGCAAACAACCTTGTATAGATTCTGTAGGAGCTTATGAGTCATGTTGACTACTAGTAGATATGCAAAATAGGTTGATTAATTATAAATATGAAATGTCTTGTAATTCTGTATAAGTGAAATAGAGTCAAGTGTCAAATAGCTACCCGACGGATGATCAATAAAGCTACCCGATGGATGATCAACAAGCTACCCGACGGATAACAAGCATGTACCCGACCGATGATCAATTCAAATATCTGTTGACAGTGAAAACACAATCACATGCATTGGGTGTTTGCAAAAGGAATGTGGCAGCCTGTTTAGCAGGAAATTGAGAACAAAGAAGCATTACCATTTCTATGCAAGTTATGAATATTTTCAAAGTTGTTGGAATAGAGTAATGAAGCAGCATGGTGTTAGACTTGATAGGTTTTGTTTTATTATCTTGTCTTATTACCATGTAAACTTGGTGATATATAAACCAAGTGTAGCTAGTAGAACAAACTTAACTAAGCAAACACATTTTAGGAGAGAAATAGAAAAAGCTGTATTTGTCAAGAATTTCTCTGTAGTTTGTTTGTTCAACTTGTAAAGCAGCTGTGAGCCAATTTGAGCTTCACAGAGTTCTCAAATTGATATATATATATATATATATATATATATATATATATATTTGGTGGATACATTCAAATCCACCATAATTTTTTAAAGACTTGTGTTTTTACCACTTTGTGTTTGATTTATTTAATCCTTTCATTCCGCACTTCGCAAATCAAAACACATATATATATCTATCAAGTTAAGAACTGTTTTTAAATCTTGAAAAAGAAGCCAAAATTACATTCAACCCCCTTCTGTAATTCTTGTTGTATTGTTAGGGAATAACAATTGGTATCAGAGCAAGCTCTTGAAGTACAAAGAGTGTAAAGATCACAACAAACAGCAAGATGAACAAGAAGGATGTTAGAGTTAAAATTCCTTTTCTGGACAAAGACAATTATCACCACTGGAAGGTGAAAATGCATCTACATCTTCTTTCTCAAGATGAAGCCTATGTGGATTACATAAAGAGAGGTCTTCATGTACCAATGAGAGCTGCAACAGGCAATGCACCATCTGTTCCCAAGCCTAGGCATGAATGGTCAGATCCTGATATTGAGCAAGTCAGGAAAGACAAGAAGGCCATGAATATATTGTTCAATGGAGTTGATGGTGATATGTTTGATAACATCATTCACTGCAAAACAGCCAAGGAGGTTTGGGACACTATCCAGATTATTTGTGATGGTACCGAGTAAGTAAGGGAGAATAAGATGCAGCTGCTAATTCAGCAATATGAGCACTTCCAATGTGAAGATAGTGAGTCTCTCACTGATATTTTTAGTAGGTTTCAAATATTACTAAATGCTCTGAAGTTGCATAGAAGAGTCTATCAGACAAAAGACTCTAACCACAAGTTCCTTAGATCTCTTTCAAAGGAGTGGAAACCAATGACAGTCTCATTATGAAATTCTCAGGATTACAAGGAGTTCACCTTGGAGAGACTGTATGGCATCCTGAAAACTTATGAGCTTGAAATAGAGCAAGATGAGAGGATGGAGAAAGGAAGGAAGAAAGGAGGGTCCATAGCACTGGTTGCTGAGTTAGAGAAAGAGAAAGAGATGAAGGTAGAAGCTGTTGAGTCTACATCAAAGGTCTGTGAAAGCAAGGGCAAAGGGCTGGTAGCTGAAAATGAAGATCATTTGAGCCAAGATGACATGGATGATATTGATGAGCATTTAGCATTCCTTTCCAGAAGATTTGCCAAGCTCAAGTTCAAAAAGAACTTTGGAGCAGCCAAGCCAAGTAGAAACATGGTGGATAAATCCAAATTTAAATGTTTCAAATGTGACTTGGCAGGACATTTTGCCAGTGAGTGTAGAAAGTCAGATTCCTGCAAAAAGAAGTTTGAGCCTGTTGATTATAAATAGAAATATTTTGAGTTGCTCAAGCAAAAGGAAAGGGCTTTCATTACACAGGAAAATGACTGGGCAGCTGATGGATTGGATGAGGATGTAAGCTATGTTAATCTAGCCCTGATGGCCAAGTCTGATGAAATAGAAACAAGTTCTTCAAGTAATCAGGTAATCACCACTAACCTAGCACATTTATCTAAAGCTGAGTGTAATGATGCAATCAATGACATGCCTACAGAATTATATCACTTGCGTGTTACACTTAAGTCCCTCATCAAGGAAAATGCTAAAATTAAAGAAAACAATTTGTTTTTAAGTGGGAGGAATAATGTGCTAGAATCTCAGTTTATTGAATTTGAAAAATTAAGAATTGAGTGTAAGATTGTTAAGGAAGAATTAACTGAGTCCTTGAAGAAAGAATAGATTTTAAAGAAGCAGCTTGAACAAGAACAAGAATTGATTAAAGCATAGAAATCATCCAGAGATGTTCATGCTCAAATCACTAAAGTTCAAGGTATTGAGTCCTTTTGCGATGCAGCCTGGAAGAAGAGTAAAGAGAAGCTGCAATCCAATTTGGTTGAAGGATTGCTAACAGATGTGGACTCGATGGATGATGAGAATCATCCGTCGGATAATCAAAAGGATTATCCGTCGAGTGACAAAGAGCCACATCCGTCGGCTGTGAGTAAACCTGTGAGCAAAGATAAGCTTGCCAAGCTGAATGAAAAATATGGATCAGTTTCCAAAAAACTTTGTTTCAGGAGAATCAAGTCAAGTGAAGAAGGATAAGAAAGTTAATGTTGGTCATTTGTCCATCAAGTAATTGAATGATAGATTAGAAAAGATTGAAGTTAAAATGGATCTAAAAAGAAAAACAATAGAAATGGGAAAGTAGGAATTAACAAGCATAACAACTACACACCTGATAAATATGCACCAAGAAAAAACTGTGTTAAGTGTAGTAGTGTTAATCATCTGTCTGTTAATTGCAAACTTGTCATGCCTACTCCTGTGTCTGTGCCTCCCTCTTTTCCTAACATGACTGTTATGCCTACCATGCCTGTGAATGCTATGTCTACTCAGAATTGAATGCATAATTTGCTAATATGCCATTTGCACCTAATCCTTATTATGCTGCATTTAGTATGCCTCAAATGTCATTTAACATTCCTTATTGGAATAACATATTTGCAGACAATATGCCTTTCCCTGTTAATCAAAATGTGCATGATAATTATGGTTTAATGATTGGTTTTAAAGGTCCAAATCAAATGACTAAGGATGAATCAGAAATTCCCAGGTCAAATGAGATTAAACCTAAGAAACCAAAGAAGAAAGCTAACAAGGAAGGACCCAAGGAAACTTGGGTACCAAAATCAACTGTATTTGGTTTTGATGTATGCATGGAAATAGAAAGAATCTTTGGTACCTGGATAATGGTTGTTCAAGACACATGACTGGAGATTCTACCCTGCTCACAGAGTTCAAGGAAAGAGCTGGCCCAAGTATTACTTTTGGAGATGACAGCAAAGGTCATACTGTGGGATATGGCTTGATTTTAAAAGACAATGTCATCATTGAAGAGGTTGCCCTAGTGGATGGTCTCAAGCACAATTTGTTGAGTATCAGCCAGCTTTGTGACAAGGGCAATTCAGTATCCTTCAATTCTGAAGCCTGTGTTGTGACAAACAAAAGAAGCAACAAAGTGGTTCTCACTGGAGTGCGAAAAGGAAATGTGTATCTAGCTGACTTCAACTCAACTAATGCAGAATCTGTCACTTGTTTTCTCAGTAAAGCAAGTCAAGATGAAAGTTGGTTATGGCACAAGAAGCTATCCCATCTAAACTTCAAGACCATGAATGAACTTGTCAAGAAAGAACTGGTTAGAGCCATTCTTCAAGTAGAGTTTTCTAAGGATGGATTGTGTGATGCCTGCCAAAAAGGAAAGCGGATCAAAGCATCATTCAGAAAGAAGCTTGATTCAACAATTGAAGAACCTTTGCAATTGCTACACATTGATTTATTTGGACCAGTCAATGTGTTGTCCATCTCAAGGAAAAGATTTTGCCTAGTAATTGTGGATAATTTCTCAAAGTTCTCTTGGACTTAAAGTCTAAAGATGAGGCTAGTGAAATTATCATCAATCACATAAGGCAAGTCAATAATAATCCTGATTTTAAAGTAAGGAGAATCAGGAGTGACAATGGAACTGAGTTCAAGAATTCTGTGATGAGATCATTTTGTGAAGAGAATGGGATAATGCATGAGTTTTCTGCAGCAAGAACTCCATAACAAAATAGAGTAGTGGAAAGAAAGAACAGATCTCTTATTGAAGCTACAAGGACAATGCTTGAAGAACCAAAGTTACCAACATATTTTTGGGCTGAAGCTATGAATACTGCCTGCTACACTCAGAATATTTCTTTGATTAATCAAGCAAAGTGTATAACACCCTAGCAATTGTTCAAGAACAAGAAACCAACTCTAAATTTTCTTCATGTCTTTGGCTGTAAATGTTTTATTTTAAGGAATCAAACTGATCAACATGGGAAGTTTGATGCTAAAGCAGATGAAGGAATTTTTGTTGGATATGCTGTGGAAAAGGCATATAGGGTCTACAATCTAAGAACCAACATTGTTATGGAATCAATACATGTTGTGTTTGATGACAAAAAGATTGAAGGACTGCAAGATGGAGATTTCCATGAAAGCCTCAAGTTTGATAATGTGGAGATGGTTAGTGATGACAATGATGATGAAAGTGATCAAGAAACAGTGAATAAGGATAATGCAGAAAAATCTATAACTAATGAAGCACATGATCCAACATCTGTCGAGTTGCATAATACTTCATCCGTCAGGAAATAATATGCCTTATCCGTCGGGAGACAATCAGCTTCATCCGTCGGGACACAAAGTGCACCATCCGTCGGGTCATTAAGAGAAGCTGAAAGTCAGAATAGTTTACTTACAGAAAGTTCCCGTTTCTCAAATCAAAGATTCACAAAGTCAGGGGGATTTTTTAATAATCAAAACTCAGTCACACATCAAGACAACAATGAGGCCTCTTCATCTAGAGCTAATCTACCTCAACAAAGGAAATGGACTAAAGATAACCCTTTTGAGCTCATCATTGGTGATGCATTATCTATAGTTCAAATAAGGAGAGCAATTTAAGAAGAATGTCTATATAGCAGCTTCCTATCTAAGGAAGAACCAAAGAAGGTAGAAGAAGCTTTGTTGGATCCTGATTGGATTTTAGCTATGCAGGAGGAGCTAAGCCAATTTGAAAGTAATAAAGTATGGAAGCTGGTACCCAAATCTAAAGGAAAGAATCCAATTGACACCAAATGGATATTCAAAAAAAAGATGGATGAAAATGGCATAGTAGTTAGGAACAAAGCTAGATTAGTTGCTAAGGGCTATTGTCAACAAGAAGGAATAGATTTTGATGAAACTTTTGCTCCTGTTGCAAGACTTGAAGCCATCAGAATCTTCTTAGCCTATGCAGCTCATGCCAATTTCAAGGTCTATCAAATGGATGTCAAAAGTGCTTTTCTGAATGGAGATTTGGAGGAGTAAGTCTATGTTAGTCAGCCTCTTGGTTTTGAAGATCCAAATTTCCCAAATCACGTCTATTATCTTTTGAAAGCACTTTATGGACTGAAGCAAGCACCTAGAGCCTGGTATGACATTTTATCAAAGTTTCTTTTGGAAAATCACTTCACAAGAGGTACTGTTGATAAAACTTTATTCTTTAGAAATGTTAATGGCTCCAGTATACTTGTTCAAATTTATGTAGATGATATTATATTTGGCTCTACAGATGAAAAACTTTGCAAAAAGTTTGACAAATTGATGCAAAGTAAGTATGAAATGAGCATGATGGGAGAACTAACTTACTTTCTTGGTTTGAAAGTTAAGAAAGTTAGTGATGGAATATTCATTAGTCAAACTAAATACATTCATGATCTTTTGAAGAAGTTTGATTTAATGGATCGCACATCTGCAAAAACTCTCACGGCCACTGCAACTAAACTTGAATTAAACACTACTGAAAAGTCTATGGATATTTCAAGCTATAGGGGCATGGTTGGCTCACTTCTGTACTTAACAGCTAGTAGGCCAGATATAATGTTTTCTACTTGTCTTTGTGCTAGATTTCAGGCTGATCCTAGAGAATCTCATCTAGTAGCTATTAAGAGGATTTTCATATATCTCAAGGGAACACCAAAACTTGGCATTTGGTACCCTAGAGATTTTGGTTTTGATCTAACTGGTTATTCAGATACAGATTATGCAGGTTGTAAAATAGACAGAAAAAGTACAACAAGAACCTGTCAATTTCTAGGGAACAAGCTTGTGTCCTGGTTCAGTAAAAAGCAAAATTCAGTTTCTACTTTTACAGCTGAAGCTGAATATATTACTGCTGGTAGTTGTTGTGCACAGATTTTGTGAATGAAAAAACAATTGCTGGACTATGGTCTACAAGTGGATAGAATTCCCATTTTCTGTGATAACACAAGTGCAATTTCCATCACTGAAAATCCAGTGCAGCATTCAAGAACAAAGCACATAGACATCATGTACCACTTCATAAGGGAACATGTGATGAATGGTACTATGGAACTGCATTTTGTTCCAAGTGAAAAATAGCTTACAGATATCTTTACCAAGCCACTTGATGAATCAACATTTTCAAGGTTGGTAAGTGAGTTAGGTATGCTTAATTATTCCTGAATCATTTCAGATATTTTTGCAAGTATTAATGCAGCTAGAAATTTAATTGATTTTTCTGTATTGGATTAAATTTGGCTAAATCAAAATTTACATCCCGACGGATGCTCATTATGCATCGAGTTTGATCATCCATCGGAATATTAATTGTTAATAAAAATCAATTATTTCTTTGGAGTATTTTTTAACTCGACGGATAACCGATTTATCCTCATCCGTTCAATTGTCTCAATCCTAGCCGTTAAAACTCTGAACATTATCCATCGGGTATACTTACAGTTTGTAAGCATAACACGACGGATAATTGAAGGAATTTTTACAGTTTATTTATTTTTAAACGGCTATTTTGGGCAATTTTTATTACTTACTTTATTTCACTGTATTATTTTTGATAGTTTGTTTTCGAGATAGTATAAAAGCAGAATTCATTATTATTCTTCTCTTTTATCATTCTCAATATTCAATTGCTCTAACTTCTTTCTTCTCAAAAGCAAATACTTTCTCTGTAAATTTCCCAATCTCTAACAATGGCACCAGTCGTCAAAATCATGTCTCAAACTGGATATATCTACGAAAAGAACAACTTCACAGCTCTAGTGAACAAGGAGATTCAACAGTCTGGAGACTACCACAAAATGATAGATTTTATGAAAGGCTGTAAACTCAACTATGCTATGCTGGAATCTCCCACTATCTAATGTGAGGTTGTAGAAGAGATATGGACAACTGCAGTCTACAACTCAACTGACAAGACCATTACATTCACTCTTAAAGGTAAGCAGTTTTGCATAAATAGTGACATTGTCAAAGCATGCTTTAGAATTCCTGATAATATTGCTACTGCTCCACACACATACACTGACATAGTTAACATGCTAAATTCCATGGGTTATGCACTCAATACCTCTAAATTAAGTGAAATTAGAAGGTTGGGTCTTAGAAAAGAATGGAGTTATCTGTGTGATGTGGTAACTAAAGTGTTTTCTGGTAAAATCAGTAACTTTGATTCTATTAACCTATCCATGCTTGACATGCTAGTTACTGATAAGTATTTCAATTTCAGTGACTTGGTCTAGTTTGATTTAGGTTTTAAGTTAGGAGAACTCAATAAGAGAGGTAAAAGTGTCTATTATGCTAGATTCTTTATGATGCTTGCTAACCATCTCATTGAGAACATTGTGATTGAGAACCCAACCAATAAGCTGAATTGTTTGGTTCAAGAAAGAAGAATAATTGCAGATCTTAATAGAGCAAACCACCACAAAGAAGTGCCCCTCTTCTATTTTCCAGTTATGGAGGGACCTCAGGTAAGTGAGGTAATTTCTTCTGTCCCCACTCTTCCAACCTCACACACTTCTTTGACTTCAAATGTAGCAATGACATCTGTGTCAATGACCCAACAGATGCCTACCCAAGCTACTAAACCATAAATTTCAAAATCCAAGTCTAAGAAAGCCCCCTCTGGTTTCTTTCAAAAGATACGAGTTGCAAAATCCATTAAAACCAAAGAGGGGAGTGTGAAGGAGGGTAAGCAAGGTGAGGGACAGGGTGAAAATCAAAGAAACCCTAAGGATAAGGTTGATGAGAAGAGTGTACCCAAACCTATCCACACCACAGTTTTCCAACAGACTGTGGTTGTTAATAAGGAAATAAACTCAATTCTAGTTTCATCCTCCCAAAAGGATGTTACTGTTGAAACAAGCTCTCAACCAGGAGCACAAGTCAAGAGGGGTAGGGACACTATCTCACCACAAACTTATGCTAGAAAGAAAAGATCAAAAACCCTTGGGGATGCACAGGGCACACACACAGTGCAAACTGGTGCTAAAGACCCAGTCACTGCACCATCTCAAAGTCAGATTAATGTGGCTCCAATAAATGTGGAGTCACAGCCAAAATCTCTAATAATTGAAGCACATGATACACCAAATTCACCCACACACTCACTGGATGTTGACATGATAAATACATCACTTCCAAATTCTTCATCTTTAACTCTATTGGAGAAGCCAAAAATCCAAGCAAGTGAGCATCATCTTTTAGATGATTTGTTGGCTCACTTGCCATTTCTTTCTGAGTCTGTTGAGACATCTGTGCCAAAATTTTCATCAATCTGCACAGAGTCTACAATAGTCTCCACTCCAAACTCATTCATTTCTTCTATCCCGGGGGATATTCATCCGTCGAGTAGTGATTGTATCCTGACGGATAAGCCTAACAGCAGTCATCCGTCGGATGGCCAAACTACTATCCCGATGGATATTCCTCATCCGTCGGGTGTCTCTGCACAACTTAAAATTTCTTCATTCTCACAAGTGCAGAAGACTTAGTAGTAGTACAATCACTCTTAGGGCTGAGGGAAGGGAGTGAATTGAGTGAGAGGATGGGTTGCTCCCAGACAAAAGGAGAGAATAAGAGTGAATCCATGCAGTCCATTTCTTCAGGACTGGAAAAAGTGAGTGAGAGGAGTCCCACCTTAGATGGTGAAGGTGAGGGTGTGATGGTGGGAAGCTAAGGGGATCCCTTGATGCAAAAAGAGAGAGATCATGAGAAAAAAGCAGGTACAGGAGTGATAAGGATGGAATCCATTGCAAGTGAGTCAATGAGTGTCAATGATGCAGAAAGGAAAAGGCTATTTCAGCAAGAATATCAAGTTGTCATAGATTCTATTTCCCTGGATGCTGAGACATTTACTCATACTGTTACAGCTTACCACACTCTAGTTGTGCAGGGCAATGAGGAGGCTAAAAGGATTCTAAATTTGGTGCACACTACATAATCTGTCCAAAGAGCAAATGATGCAATCACTGTTATGCCTTCCAACACTGGTAGTGATTTTGAACTGGTTGAAGATTCATTTAGGGATGCTGGTGGGGATGATGAGGAAGACAGCATGAGTATAGGGGGAGATGCAGATGTTCCTGCCTGGATGCTAACAAAAGAATGTTCCTACTCACATCTCTAATCAACACTATTCAAGCTGATCCATGACACCCAAACAGCCATTCAAGCATCTACTAATGCCAGCACTAAGAAGCTACTCACAGCTCACCTTGAAGCACTCCAACTACACAAAATTCAAGCCCTCCAACACAGTCAATGTGTGGATGAAATCAAGAAAGAAATTTCTGAAGTAAAATAGGATTTCATAGCAAGGTTGGATGCTAGAATTCCTGGAACCACCATGACTGAAATAGCTCACAAGCTAAGGAAGGAGGCTGATCTCAATAGAAAAGTTGAGTCCATGGACTCAAGATTATCTGATGTAGACAAGTCAATGGCCAAGATACTCACTAATCAAGAAACTCAGACTGCTCTACTCCAATAATTGGTGGCTGCTCAATTCCCTCCCACTCAACAACTTGATGCTAACAAAAAGGGGGAGAAAGGCTCAAGTAAGGGGGAGAAAGGCTCAAGTGAGGGGGAGAAACAACTCAACATATACAAGTCAGCAAAGTGATTGTGCCAGCAATTGCTTTCCTAAAGCCACCAGTCATGGACAACATTGGCATCATAAATTTGGCAGCAGCAAAACTAAACACAAATGACAAACTGCTAAAGATTGATGTAGCAGCAGCTGAGAAAGAGTTGAAAGAAAAATGGAGAAAGATAGATACAGAAATTCAACAAAAGTTTGGGCCAATTCAGAAGCCATACAAAACATTCATTCATCACTCTCAAGTCAAGAACATTTCTGTGAATGAAATGAGTATGAATTATCTGGAAAAAGGCCAAACATCTTGCATCAAGTCTCCAAAAGTAGATTTAATCATGAAGCCTAAAAGAAATTACTCAAAGTTCTTAGACAAAAATCCTATGGATATTGTGTATGAGACACCTAGGCCAGATGAGAAGAAGCTATTTGCTAGGTCAATTGCCTTTTACAAAGATCCGGCTGATTCAGCACACAAAAGAAGATTAGCCAAGATTTACAAAAATGGTAAGGAAATTTGTCTGGTGGCTGGACACCCCATGTTTGTGGAAGCTAATAAGGAAGAGAAAGAAAGAATCAGGCAAGAAAAGAAGCAAGCTGGTCTGGATGCTAAAACCTTAAACAAAAGAAGAAGCAAGCTGATATCTTGGCCAAGCTTCAAGCTGTAAAAACCACAACAGAAATTCCTGCATAACCAACTATAAATGCTGAACCTAAGGATTTAAAAATGCAAGAAGAACCACAGCAGAAAAGAAGATTCAGATACAAACTCCACTCCGAGAGAAAATTGGACTTTAGTGATGAGGAAAAGGAAGACCACATTCCCAAAAAGTCTACAACTTCAACTCAGACATCAAAACCCTTAGTGTTATTTGAAGAATTCAAGGTGGTGGATCCAACTAGGAACATTCATGGTGAACCCATTATTCCTAAGGATGGGCCAGTAGACTGGGATAGTTTGCCAATTCTTGCGCTAAACTTTCTTATCTTCAAGACAAAGAAGACAAAGACAAGAGCTATCAAGAAATTGAAACCAGTGACTCTCAAATCCAAGACCCTAGTCACATCTCAATCCAAAGTCAACAAAGGAGATATGTTATACATCTGTGACATCAAAGAATTTTATGACATTAACCTCTACTTAGATAAACTGGAAGAAGTTAGAGGAATTGATGCTCACAGACATCTTCCTGAAAGACTGGTATTCAAATATAAGGGAGGAAAAGAGATCATATGGCCACTTCACAAGATTCTTCTAGAAAGTCAATCTGTGCTAATAAAGATATACTCATCTTTCAAAAAGAACTTTGGATATAATGTGACTGCTAGAAGATTAGTTCTAAAGAAGATTGAGGAGCTGAGGAGTAATAGAGCCAAAGATGCACTTCCAAAAACTCTGTCAATTCCCTTCATAGGAAAGAGAGTGCATTTGAGGCCTAATTGGTTGATGGAATTCAGGGATAAAAAGGGAGTCAGAAGATTTTTTCAGATCGGAGGACCAGTTGAGTATCTCTAGCAATGAGACTCTATTGGAAATGCAAGGAATGCTAGATCTCTCAGAAGCTGATGAACTTGAATTCCACAGACAACTCTAAAACCAGATAGAAGAGAACAACAGGAGGCTTGGGAAGAAACCTAAACAATCAAGGAAATAGACTTATCTGCTCAGACTAGAGGAGCATCTTGATAATGATTGGGAGAAACTTTTTTGTATACTTTGCATTGTTCAATTTTCAGTAAATTTTGCAGCACTTATCAGTTTTATCTACTATTTTCAATTTGTATCTTTGAGTGTTTTGCTATCATCAAGTTTCTCTTAATTTATGGCTACAATTCCAGTAGACATAAATTGGGGGAGATTGTTAGGAATATGTTGTGAACCTGATGATAAATTATACAAAATACCTTAGTAGATTTAACTTAGTGAATTTTGTAGCACTCGATAGATGATCAAATATAGTCCTGACGGATGATTCAATATAGTCCCGACGGATGATGATTTGACATCCATTGAGTTAGTAGCTTATGTAATAAGAAGTATTGTAGCACATTTCTGCAAATAACTTTGTGTAGATTCTGTAGGAGCTTATGAGTCATATTGACTACTAGTAGATGTGCAGAATAGGTTGATTAATTGTAAATATGAAATGTCTTGTATTTCTGCATAAGTGAAATAGAGTCAAGTGTCAAATAGCTACCCGATGGATGATTAACAAAGCTACCCGATGGATGATCAACAAGCTACCCGACGGATAACAAGCATGTACCCGATGGATGATCAATTCAAATATTTGTTGACAGTGACAACACGGTCACATGCGTTGGGTGTTTGCAAAAGGAATGTGGTAGCATGTTTAGAAATTGATAACAAAGAAGCATTACCATTTCCATGCAAGTTATGAAGATTTTCAAAGATGCTGGAATAGAGTAATGAAGCAGCATGAAGTTAGACTTGATATGTTTTGTTTTATTATCCTGTCTTATTACCATATAAACTTGGTGATATATAAACCAAGTGTATTTAGTAGAACAAACTTAACTAAGCAAACACATTTTAGGAGAGAAATAGAAAAAGATGTATTTGTCAAGAATTTCTCTGTAGTTTGTTTGTTCAACTTGTAAAGCAGCTGTGAGCCAATTTGTGCTTCACAGAGTTCTCAAATCGATATATATACATATATATATATATATAGTTATATAAATATATATATATATATATCTGGTGGATACATTCAAATCCACCAGAAAGTTTTAAAGACTTGTGTTTTTACCACTTTGTGTTTGATCTATTTAATCCTTTCATTTCGCACTTTGCAAATCAAAACACACACACATATATATATATATATATGTCAAGTTAAGAACTGTTTTTAAATCTCGAAAAAGAAGCCATAATTACATTCAACCCCCTTCTGTAATTCTTGTTGTATTGTTAAGGAATAACAATATTATTCCTCCTAAATCAGAGTTTAGGAATAGAACAGTTAGAAATAAACCACAGATGCCTTGTTTTCATTGTGGTAGTGTGTGGCACTTTATTTATACATGTAAAGAGTATCACAGTTTATACTTTAATTATTATGAACCGAAACCCTCTTTAAATAAAGCAAAAACTATTTCTACATCTGTAAATACTGATAGTAAGAATCTTAACATAAACTCTAATATAAAGTCTTCTGCTGCATATGTTAACAAACTTAAAAAGGCCAAAGGATCCAAGCAAGTCTGGGTCCTTAAAAACACTAATTGATTTAAATACCGATTGCAGGGTAATAAGAAAAATTCTCTAGTCTTGGACAGTGGATACTCAGGACAAATGACTTGTTATAAATCCCTTCTATTAGAGTTTAATGAGAAGGCTGACCCAAGTGTTTCTTATGGAGATTGAAACTTAGGAAAAATCTTGGGATATGGCAAAATCAATCTTGGGAATGACATCATTGAAAATGTAGCTCTGGTTGCAGGACTCAAGAATAATTTGATTAGTGTGAGTCAGATCTGTGACAGAGGTTACCATGTGAATTTCTATAAAAAATATTGTGAAATTGTCAGTAAGCCTGATGGCAAGATTGCAATGACTGGTGTAAGACGTGGTAATATATGAAGCCAGGGTCTCCACAAGTACTGATGGATCAGAATTTTGTCAACTTAGTAGAGCATCTGTGGAAGACAACTGGAACTAGCATAAAAAACTTTCTCATCTCAATTTCAACAACATCAATGAACTTGTGAAGAAAGATCTAGTAAGAAGATTGCCCAATACAGTATTTACTCCTGATGGCTTATGTGACTCATGCCAGAAAGCCAAGCAAAGGAAAATATCTTTCAAGAGTAAAACTGAATCCTCTATTCTTGAACCATATCATCTACTTCATATTGATCTCTTTGGTCCAGTAAATGTTATGTCAATTTCCAAGAAGAGATATGCACTTGTAATTGTTGATGAATATACAAGATACATATGGGTGTACTTTCAGCACACCAAGGATGAATCTCCATCCATTCTTCTTGATCATGTGAGAGAACTGGAAAAAAGATCAACATACAAAGTGAAGATTATTAGAAGTGATAATGGAACTGAATTCAAGAATAATACTATGGAAAAGTTCTGCAAATACAAGGGGATAAAACAAGAATTCTCTGCCCCTGGAGCTCCACAACAAAATGCAGTTGTTGAAAGAAAGAATTGAACTCTCATAGAAGTTGCAAGAAGCATGCTAGAGGAAGCACGACTGCCTACCTACTTCTGGGCTAAGACTGTGCAAACTGCTTGCTTCACACAAAATGTAACATTGTTCAACAAGCATGGAAAAACACTATTTGAGATGGTGAAGGGAAAGAAGCCAAATTTGAAATACTTTCACATTTTTTGCTGCAAGTGTTTTGTTCTCAAAACTCATCCAGAACAGCTTACTAAATTTGATCTAAAAGCTTATGAAGGCATTTTTGTGTTGGGATTCGTGGCATAAACGTAGCGGAAAAATCAAAAATAAATAAGAAAAATGATACCCAAAATGCAGGATCCATACGAAACAAGTCATTTAATTCGGAGATTAGATGTTTATCTTAATAAAGCTTTCCTTCTGATTATAATGGAAGTTCTGATCTTGATAAACCACAACAGCCCTCATTGCGAAGATCTACTCTCCAAGAAGAAATACTGATTGGAAAGCATCAAAGATTGGAAAATATGACAAGTCAAGGGAAAGGTGATATAATTGTGATGGAAGAGGACACTTTGCAGCTAACTGCAGAAAACCAAAAGCTGAGAAGAAACAAGCCTTGATCACAAATAAGAAAAACTAGGATGATTCATCATATTCAGATGATGGTGTGAACTATACCTTCATGGAAAATATTGATACTGAGGATGAACCTACTAAGTTAAAGGTACCTCAAACCACTTTACTTTTGATACTGATGATATCCGTGAATTAAGATGTTAAATCTCTGCATATTAGTTATAGGGATCAAACTTTAGAGAATAATAGAATCAAGAGTGAAAACTCAAAATTAAAGAAAAGGAATGATCACCTAGCAATTGAGTTACTTTCTATGCTAGAAATTCAAAAAGAAAGAGGGACTATTGTTTATGTTAAAGAAAAACTGTTAGAAAAAAATGCTTATCTAGAAAAGGAGTTAGTTAAAGAAAGAGAGGTTATTAAGCTTTGGACTAACTCGGGAAAAACAACTCAGAAAATTTTAGAAAATGGTTGTTGGGGTTCATGATTAGGATATACAAATAAATCTAATTCTGATAAGAAAAATGGAAAAGTAACTGAGAAGATTAAACCAACAAATAATGATCATAAGGTTTACTAAACAAAGTTCAGCTGAAGCTCATTAAGTTTAATTCAAGTGTTAATGCTCTTAAGTCAGTTTACGAGGTAAGTTCTACCTTAGCACCTAAATCAAATATAAATACTGATAAGAGTGAACAAAGTTCATAAAAAATGAGTAAATATTGGTTTAACGACTCAGAAAATAGCTTAATCAAAAGCTAAAAGAATTACACATAAAAGACAAGGAGAAAAAGCCTAGGAAAAACATGAATGGTAAAGTAGGTGTTAATAACCGCACCCAATGCACCTAGAAGACATGTTTGAACCATGGTAGTACTAATCATCTTGCTAATTCTTTCTAGAAGAATAAAGAGATAAATATTGTTCCTCCCAAATCAGAGATTAGGAGTAAAACAATTAGATATAAACCACAGAATCCATGATTTCATTGTGATAGTGTGTGGCACTCTATTTATACATGTAAAGAGTATCACAATTTATATTTGATTATTATGAATTGAAACCCTCTTTAAATAAAATAAAAACTGTTTCTGCATGTGTAAATACTGATAGTAAGTATGTTAACATAAACTCTGGTATGAAGTCTTCTGCTGCATATTTTAACAAACTTAAAAAGGCCAAAGGATCCAATAAAGTTTGGGTCCTTAAAAACACTAATTGATTTAAATACTCATTGCAGGGTAACATGAGAAATTCTCTAGTTTTGGACAATGGATGCTCAGGACACATGACTGGTTATAAATCCCTGTTATCAGAGTTTAAGGAGAAGGTTGGCCCAAGTGTTTCTTATGGAGATGGCAACTTAGGAAAAATCTTGGGATATGAAAAAATTAATCTTGGGAATGTCATCATTAAAAATGTAGCTCTAGTTGCAGGACTCAAGCATAATTTGATCGGTGTGAGCCAAATCTGTGACAGAAGCTACCATGTGAATTTCTATGAAGAACATTGTGAAATTGTCGGTAAGCCTGATGACAAGATTGCAATGACTGGTGTAAGACATGGTAACTTATATGAAGCCAGGGTCTCCATAAATACTGATGGATCAGAAGTTTGTCGACTTAGTAGAGCATCTGTGGAAGACAGCTGGAACTGGCATAAAAGACTTTCTCATCTTAATTTCAACAACATCAATGAACTTGTTAGAAAAGATCTTATAAGAGGATTGCCTAATGTAGTATTTACTCCTGATGTCTTATATGAATCATGCCAGAAAACCGAGCAAAGGAAAATATCTTTCAAGAGTAAGACCGAATCCTCTATTCTTGAACCATATCATCTACTTCATATTGATCTCTTTGGTCCAGTCAATGTTATGTCAATTGCCAAGAAGAGGTATGCACTTTTAATTGTTGATGAATATACAAGATACATATGGGTGTACTTTCAGCACACCAAGGATGAATCTCCATCCATTCTTCTTGATCATGTGAGAGAACTGGAAAAAGGATCAACATACAAAGTGAAGATCATTACAAGTAATAATGGAACTGAATTCAAGAACAGTACTATGGAAGAGTTCTGCAAATACAAGGGGATAAAACAAGAATTCTCTACCCCTGGAACTGCACAAAAAAATGGAGTTATTGAAAGAAAAAATAGAACTCCCATAGAAGCTGCAAGAACCATGCTAGATTAAGTAAGACTGCCTACCCACTTCTGGGCTAAGGCTGTGCAAACTACTTGCTTCACACAAAATGCAACACTGATCAACAAGCATGGAAAAACACCATTTGAGGTGGTGAAGGGAAAAAATCCAAATTTGAAATACTTTCACATTTTTGGCTGCAAGTGTTTTGTTCTCAAAACTCATCCAGAATAGCTTACTAAATTTGATTAAAAACTTGTAATAACCCCAATTTTTGGAATTTTTGAAACCCTGATGGATAGTAACTTTTGCTGATGATGCTGATTAAGGAAAATTATCAGACCACACTTAATAGGAGTACTGTTATGGAAATTCTAAGATCGTATTAGTATTCCATAAAGTAAATAAGTGTATGTAAAGATCCTCAGAATCCAAATTCGAACACTTTGATTTTTCCCGAAAATCTACCGGATACCGAAAGAATTGAGTATAAGGTAACATGATAAAAAGGATTTAAATTCAAGGATTATAAGAGAGTATCATATAAGAAATATAATATATTGAGAAAGGTTTAGGGGAACCCAAGTAATAAGATCCCGGGTATGATCTCTCAAACGATAAACGAAAACGAAAATTAAGCGAACCGTATAACAGATAAGCGGTCATTAACCAAACAATTAAGCAAGGATTAGCATAACAAGATGCTTCCACCACCAAGTGATGACAAGTGGCAAGAGATGAAGTCACCAAGATGATGTCATGCTTAGTCATACTCCACTCACTTTAAACAACCAACAAATCATCCAAATATCCCATTCACTTCATTTTCCACCACAAAAACATTCAACAAAGAAAATACTCTCCCAAGAACACATAGCTCACGGCTTTTTCATTTTTTCAAGGAGAAAAATTTCAAAAATCAAGTTTCTAGCTTTGTTAATTTGCAAGGTAATTACCCAAGGTCCCTTATGATTAGATAAGCATATCCTAGGAGTTTAAGCTTCTATTTCTTCATGAATCTCTTCCAATAAATCAAGGAAGAAGATGATGAATAGTGTTTTCAAGATTACTAACTTTATTTTCTTTGATTTCCTTTAAGATCCAAGCATTCCTAAGCTATCTCAAGGCTTCTCAAGGCTTCTTAAGGCTTCCTAGCTACTCTAATCACTCCAAGGAAGGTATAACACCTCCAAACCCTAACTTTACTTTGAGTATTAAGATGGTTTTGATGGTTATAGTAAATGAGAAGCATGATGCTTGTGTGTTTAGAGTTTGGATTGGATTTGTAGTGATTTGGATGGTGAAATCTTGTTTATATTTAATGAAACATAAGTATAGATAGTAGTTCATGTGTGGGGTTGTATAAATTGGAAAATCTTGAGGTTTGGGGACTGATGTAGTAAGGTTTGGATGAGGGTTTGTTGTATTATTGGTTGTGAGTTGAATGGTGGTTGTTTGGGGTGGTTTAAAACTTGGTAATCGCGTAAACATAGACGTCGTAATGCCCGATTTACTTTAGACTATTTTTGTTCTTAACATCAGGACGCGTGAACTCACTGTTAGATTTTGACCATTTCCATGATTAGATAGTTCATGTTACGAGCTTCATTTTGATATGTGGTTCGTTTGAATCCGATGTACGGTTTAGGAGAAACGACCGTTTTAAGTAACGGCGCTTCGCGACCGAACCATTACCCCTCGCCTTACTTTGAAACCTTGGTTAAGGACTTTAAATGACTAATTGGGGTATGAAGCAATTATGTTAAGTGGATTAGGCAGTTGGTAAGGTACTCGCGAAAGAATCGCCTTAAAACTCTTAATGGTTAATTTATTAAAAATGGTGGAGCCGAGGGTACTCGAGCGACTTAAGTGAATCGTTAAGCGCGAAAGCGAACGTTAGGGGTCTAATTGGTTAAGTCTAGTTTCTTAAGCGACCAGGGATTAATTTCGACTTATGTTGTTCTTCATAGGTTATCGGACCCACTCTAAGCTTAAGTCTATCCGGAAACACTCAGGCAAGTTTTCTACCCGTTATACTGTTGTTGTGATGTATATATGTATATGCATTATATTGTGATAGATGCATGATGGTTAATTATCAAATCTTGCGATATATTGGAGCATGCTGATATGGGATATATGCATGTCTGTTTCATAATCTTGATATCTATCTGTTGATTCCAATGCTTATAGTTGCATAATACCTACGCTAGAGATAAGCAGTAGTTGCGTATACCCTTAGTATAGGGGACCCAAAGGTGGATATTTTCTAAAACCGGGAGTCGATGTTCCCGAGTAAATTATATATATTTTTATATATATATATAGATATAGTTTTCAAAACTATTAATCAAATAAGGTTTATTCGATAACTTTATTTTATTTAATGAATATTATTTTGAATATTAATTCGAGGACTTATGACTCCGTTTACTTTATTTAATGAATATTATTTTGAATATTCATTCGAGGACTTATGACTCTGCTTACTTTATTTAATGAATATTATTTTGAATATTCATTCGAGGACTTATGACTCCGCTTATTTTATTAAATAATATTCTTTATTTTTATTAAAGAATAATGTTTCGATAATCAAACTTATTTTCGATTATTCAAATAAAGATCGTACTTTCGTATAAGTATATCTTTGGTTATTAATATTCATTTCAAGTATGAGTTTTAAAACTTTTACTTCAATTATTTTTATAAGGATTATCCTTATGGGAATATTATTTAAATAATAATATACAGATATTTTCTAATATATCGGGACTGATTTATTTCATTAAATCAGCTTTACTCCAAACATTCTTAAAAAAAATTTCGAGTCTTCAAAATGATTTTAAAAGTTAGAGCGGATCCCAAAACTCGTTTTCAGATTTAAGATCTTCCTTTTGAAGGAGACTTGAATATTCGCTCAAAAATCTTGGGGATCCGGCTCTGTGGTGTATTTTATATTCGCAACGAGGTTGCTGTTTTGAGAAAACAATTTGATTACTTGCCCAACGTTCGGGAAGTAAGTCCATCTAATTGAGTCGGCATAAGCGACAGACAGGGGTACGGTCTATGAAGGTGTAAGAGGCTGGGTGACAGTCCATCCACGCGTGAGTGGCCGGGTAACGGTCTAGCGCGAGGTCCTAATGCGGCCAGGGTGATGACCGGCGAGGAATTCATCTATCTACAGTAGAAAAGGTTACTTATTGGTATCTTTGCCTGATCAGCAAGATATCATGTTTATGCCAAAATTCTTTTCTTTCCAAATTCATTGGATATTGCAACTCTGTTCATACTTTACATGACAGAGGTTTTCAGGAAATGTATGGGAGATATATATGAATATATATATATATATATATATATATATATATATCGGGACTTAATGAAGTATCTCGTAACTTCATTTTATTCAATGATATTTCAAAGATTGAATCTATTCAAGTCTTATCTTGTAGTCTCATCAGTGTGATGAACTTTTGAAACTGATGATACCTTGAACGGTGGTAGTTCAAGTTGTATCCGGAAAAGATATAAGTATATTGGAGTATCTTGTAACTTCATCTTTTCAACTTATATCTGGTTAATGATTATCTTATGCATGACAAAGATTTTCACAAAAACGTTGAGACAAGGCTAGATATATGAGATCACCTTGCAACGATATTTTTATACAGTTATAAACTGGAACTCTGTGTAAATTATACATGTCAGAGGATTTCAAAGATTATGAAAAGTATATATACTTATATACTGAATAATTTGCGACTTGGTCGCGTTAAGATATCAACTTGGTTCATTTCTTCTTGACCAAGACTTTCATGAGTACTATGAGAATGGTCATATATTGTTAATTATTATACATATTATTTCTGTGGGCTTGTTGCTCACCCTTGCTTTCTTCTTTCATCACACAACAACAGATATAAAAGATGAACAGGACCAAGCTTCTAATTCGCAAGCAGTTAGGAAATGTTCCGCAGTTTTCTGGAAGCGTTGATGCCGCCGTAGCTGAGGTAGGAGCTACCAATAGGCTAGGTTTTCAACTATTGATGAACCAGACTTATGTATAATATGAATTGTAATAATGGCAAGGAATATGTAAATTATTCAAAAACCCTTTTAAGGTGTAACGGTTTATAATTGTGGAATAAAATGACTTGTGTTATTTTTGGTATTCATCCCTGAGACTATAACTTGTGGTGTGTGTGTGTGTATTGTGGGGTCAC
Organism: Apium graveolens; assembly: GCF_009905375.1. NCBI lineage: Eukaryota > Viridiplantae > Streptophyta > Magnoliopsida > Apiales > Apiaceae > Apium > Apium graveolens. Next base: position 128,218,545 of record NC_133655.1, read on the forward strand.
AGTACTCAGTAGTTCGTTGACTGTTAAGATTAAGTATTGATAAGGGAAATGGAACTCGTGACAACCCGAATCCCCGACCCCGGATTTGGGGGTATTACATAAATGGTATCAGAGCTAAGCGTTATAAACCTCAGAGATGATGTGACATTAAAATAATAAGTTCACTAAGATAATAAGAACTCTTGCCAAGTTCATAGTCGGACTACCTAACGTAGTACTGTCAGTTAAAACCCTTATGGGAACCCTTATAAATATCGTGATAGAAGCATAGTTCGTTATCGTATATGGTAGCGGGACTCCGAACCCTGATGTTGAGGAGCAACAGCGCGATGATGTTTTATTACTGATTAGGGATCGGATTGTGGATCCAATGGAACACCCTAATGAGGGACCGGATGATATTCATTTTGAGGATGTAGCGGTTGAGGATGTTGTCCCAGAAGGGATTGTTGTTGAGAAGGATCTCGTGGAGGATCCTAACAAGACTGAAGAGATGATCGCTGAGGAATTGATAACCATGGTTAGGGCGACTACCAGAGGTAGGATTGGCCGGTCACTGCCGGAGGTTCGTTCAAGTTTGTAAAGATAGTAGCCCCTTTAACGCGGCTTACTCGTCAGACTGAGAAGTTTGAATGGACAGAGAAATGCGAGAACAACTTTTAAGAACTAAAGCAAAGGTTGGTGACGTCCCATCTGTTGGCGTTGCCGGATGGAAAATGAGATTTTGTGAAGTGTAGTGACGCTTCGCATAAGGAATTAGGGTGCTTCTTATACAACACAACAAGGTAATCGCGTACGCGTCAAGACAATTAAGGGAATATAAAATTCGATATCCCCACCCATGAGCTTGGGCTCGTGGCAATAGTTTTGCCCTAAAGATTGGAGGCACTACTTGTATGGAGAGAAGTGCGAGATTTACACAAGCCATAAGTGCTCTAGTACATTTTCACGCAGAAAGAGCTCAACATGCGCCAAATGAGGTGGTTAGAGCTAATCAAGGATTACGATTATGAGATTCTTTATCATCCAGGGAAAGCCAAAATGGTGGCTAATGCCCTTAGTAGAAAGGAGAAACTCAAGATGATATTATCTCTAAGAGAGTTGATTAGAGATTTTGAGAAAATGGAAATAGAAGTGAACGCAACCGGAGCCGGTACCGAAAAGCTGTTTGAGATCGCGATGCGGTCTGAATTATTGGAAAATATAATATTGTGCCAAGAAAAAGTGATGAATGAAGGCAGAAAGTCAATGACTGGAGAAGAGATTAATACCAAGAAAGATGATAAGTGAATAACGAGGTATTCCTACAAAATTTGGGTTCCAAACGTTTAAGAGCGTAAGGACTGGATCTTAGATGAAATCCATAGCTCGAGGAATAAGATTTAGGGCAAACCCCAAATGTGATAGTCAGGGAGGTTGCCATTAAGAAAGAAGGAGCCCATAACATAATGAAGTGGAACACAAGGATTTTAACGTATAAGATAACCCTAAGTATGGGAGAAGGATGAAACATTTCATACTAAGGAAACAGAAAGTCGAGTAAGGAAAGGAGACCTGAGACGGTACTCCTATACGGAAATTCATGGACCTGTCTAAAAAGAACTTAGACTATTATCCCCAACCACCACCCTGAGGAGATAGTACGGTGGGAAATTCTTTCAGGACCTCTAAGTCGCTAAGCTCTCAGAGTTCCAAGGAACAAGCAAACCCAGTAGAGGCGAGAGCCTGGCTAAAGGAAATATAGGAATCATTTGAGATTCTAAATGATGGACGAATCACAAAAGTCTATTTTTGTCACTTACCCTCCTAAGAGAGAGGCCACCCGCTGGTAAAAGGCCAAGGAAGGCACGGAGCCAGAGGTTATGATAAACTGATTAAAGTTCAGTCAATTGTTTTTGAGAAAGTAATTCCCAAGGTTATGGAGATAGTGTAAAAGCTTTAGAGCCAGAACAAAGGCGGACGAGTATGATAAATTATGAATCTAAGATTGTAAAAGTTGTCAAGATTTGTTCTGAGGACTAGAATCCCAGAACGACGTGATGTTTGAAGTCAATGATTAGTGGGTTCATAAAATGATTGTAAGAGAAACTGAAGTGGAAAGAAATAAAAAGGCAATACAGTTTGAGGAATGATAAGGGAGTTGGGTGTGAGGAAACCCTAAAGACTCGTAGCAATAGAAATAGAAAAGTATGTAATCGTCAGGATGAGGGTGATTCATTATGAGTTAAAGTTGATGGTTGAAGGCATAAGTGATACATATATTTTATCCCCTGTAGGTTGGGAGGATTCAAGGAAACCTTGAGATAGATCGAAGGATAAATAAGGAGACGCCAGGTATGAAAGATATCCCAACATTGAGATGACTGTTGAGATAAACAACAAAAGTAAATGAGGAATTATTAAGAAGAAGTTCACGTTGAACACGACCAATATCTTCCAGAACATCCCTGTTGTCATTACCAAATTAGGCAAGCAAAACAGGAAAAAAAACCGTTGTTATCTTTTGGAGGCCATATGGATTGACCTCAGTTTGAATAAGGATGCTATTGTGAAATTAAGTATAGACTATCGAAGTGAGAATGATTGAATAAGGTAATCTATCAAGTATATATGACTTGATTTATCCATGGAAGAGTGTAAGTATCTTTAAAGGTGGAATTAAGGATAAAACCCCGATAACTTGAAATGAATCCTAGGGGAATGCATAAAGGTTGGCATTTCACCCTTAATAGGGACAACATGAGTTTTGACAGTATAAATTGGAAAGGATTAAGGTAACAACAACCTTTAAGGATCAGTGGAGAAATTTTTCAGAAGTATATAGACAATGATTCTGGTATTAGTAAATGGTATCTTGATATGCCCTGTGCCTAGGGTGTACCTGATGAAGGATTTAACGATAACCTTAGAGGTTTTACAAGGAGAAAGCTAATATTCAAAGTTCTCAAGAATAGGAATTTTGATGAAGGAAATATGGCGTAATTATAATAATGCCAGGTGGGCACGTGTTAAACCATAAGAAGTATAGATTGAACCAATGAAGGTCAGAATTGTTAAAGCAAGAAGGGCCCAAGATAAAAGACATCCTAAGTATGATCAAGAGTCAGCCATGATAATGTTCACATCTAAAGACTAAGGCAATGACTTATGGAAAAATGGTGATTTTTTTTCTCACCAGGACTTAAGAGAAGCATTTTCACATAAGCAGTGATTGAAATGAGGTAGAAAATTTAGTTGGAGGTGGTTAAAATGACATTGATTGTAAGGAAATTTTACTATCAGGAAAGGCCAAAGAGGTGGCCAACACTTTAAGTGTAAGAGGATAATTATCGGCGCTCGTGGTAGAGGAATACAGTGATAATAGTTAATTCCGTGAAGGTTGTATTATGGTGTGAAAGATTGACATTTCTTCTGATGACTGTGCGGTACTCAACTGTAATAGTAGTTTGGTAAAGATTTAATTCATGTAATCGCCGTGAGCGGGCTTTCTATCTTAGAAGGTCCTATCTTGAGATAAGCCAGGAGCATGTTACGAAAGGACTAAATGAACCTTTGAGCTTCATGTTTCCCAGTAAAGAAATATGGTTAATAATGGTATTAGCCTGCTATCGTTGCTTTGATTGAAACTCTTCTGTAATTTTATCTGCTTCATGTCATGTATGTACGTTAGGATCAGGAATGTTCTTCACGAATCATGAATGGTGATTATGTTACCTCCTTAGAAGGATTCGATATGATATGAATGGACTCCGTATGGTTAGCTATTAAAACTTCATGGAAAACGAATGACTACAGTAGGTCAACGATGGGCCATAGTAATGCGGGAATGATTCTACGAGTAATGAGCCGATTACTTACAACCGTGAGAGTTGTATTGGAATGGATGTTGAGAGTGAGTACCACTAATCGGGTCGTGGTGGTGTATAAGTTATCATTGAATAGACTAATTAAGTCGATTATCTACCTATTGAATACTTATTCCTCCTTATCAATAGAGGGTCGTATGACTATACGAGGAAGGTTGCGATGCAAGCATAGAATTCTAGTAACGATGATGTCTAGAATGAGATCCCAGATTCGATTTTTGATATCAAGGGAGTTTCAAAGGTGATTGTGTATAAGCTCGAGCAAGAGCATGGGTCATTAGAATGATGGACGGAATAGTAAATATTCAGACACGTGAAATACGATGCTATAATACTTGATGTTGATATAAATACGTATATGTTTTGTTCTCCTATGACAAACCTCTATAGTTCAGAGGTAGATTCCAAGCCAAATATTTTATGGCAATATTTTTTACATATATACAATTCTCTTCAGTTCGTTCTTTTCTCTTCTTTTCATTTCATGTAAGCTGAGAAGAACAACCCTTCCAGAAGGGGAGGTATTTCCGAATGACTATCTATCTGTGTAATAGAAGCCTAGTAGGATACCACATGTTGTTTAATTGCTTGTCAAAGTACTAAAGGCTGGCCACCTTCTGTACTAACTATGCGATATAACGAGTGTTCATGATCATAGTGATCTCTCAATAAATTCTTTTACTTTTATACGATGGATCAAGCTTTCAAAGATAGAAGCAACTGGAAATGAGTAGTATCAGTGCGGTGGTATTCCGAATCTAATGCGTTCGTGATACCAAGGTTGACGCGATTATTAAAAGGTTATAGAACGCTAACAAGCAAAAGTGTAATCAGTATAAAATTTGGTACGAAAGATAGTAACGATTATGAACTGGAAAAGAGTGGGTATTGAGAAGCAAAAGCTGTAGATCTAGATGAGATAATGAGAGTCCGTACAATAGACTTGAAAGAAATTTGGAATGATCACTTAACGCAGATTGAGTTTTCTTACGATAATCGATCGTATGTCAGTATCGAGGTATCGCTTTATGAGACCCTTGAGGGAAGACAATGTCGATCTCCCTTATGTTAGGATGAAGTTGTAGAGCGCAAGATGCTCAGACCCGCAGTAGTCCAAAGGACCAAGGATATAATAGATCTAATCAGAGGATGGCTGGTAGTAGCCCAAGATGGACATTAGAAGTATGTTGATTTGACACGAAATGACAAAGAATAGGAAGTAGGGGACCTAGTATTGTTATAGGTATTCCCTTGGAAAGGATGGATGTGGTTCTGAAAGAAAGGAAAGCTAAGCCCATGATTTGTTGGACCCTTGGATATATTAAGTCGTATTGGGAAGTTAACATATGAGCTAGCCTTACCCCGAACCTTAGCAAGTTCATAACGTGTTCCAGTGTATCAATGTTAAGGAAGTGTAATCCGGATGCCAGACAAATAGGGGCATATGAGCGCATAGACATGCAACCAGACGTAACTTATATGGAGCAACCAGGAAGGGTTAGATAAAAAATGGGCAAGTGCTTAGAAGAAGGGTTATCATGCTGGTCAGGGTTTGTGGCAGAACCACAATGTGGGAAAAATTGACTTGAGAGTTAGAAAGTGCAATGCTAAGAAAGTACCCCCATTTGTTTTTTTATCTGATTTCGGGACCGAATCCTTTTAAGGAGGGGAGACTGTAATAACCCCAATTTTTGGAATTTTTGAAACCCTGATGAATAGTAAATTTTGCTGATGATGCTGATTAAGGGAAATTATCATACCACACTTAATAGGAGTACTGTTATGGAAATTCTAAGATCGTATTAGTATTCCATAAAGTAAATAAGTGTATGTAAAGATCGTCAGAATCCAAATTTGAAAACTTTGATTTTTCTCGAAAATCTACTAGATACCGAAAGAATTGAGTATAAGGTAATATGATAAAAAAGATTTAAATTCAAGGATTATAAGAGAGGATCATATAAGAAATATAATATATTGAGAAAGGTTTAGGGGAACCCAACTAATAAGATCCCGGGTATGATCCCTCAAACGATAAATGAGAACGAAAATTAAGCGAACCGTATAACAGATAAGCAGACATTAACCAAACAATTAAGCAAGGATTATCATAAGAAGATGCTTCCACCACCAAGTGATGACAAGTGGCAAGAGATGAAGTCACCAAGATGATGTCATGCTTAGTCATACTCCACTCACTTTAAACAACCAACAAATCATCCAAATATCCATTCGAGGACTTATGACTCCGTTTACTTTATTTAATGAATATTATTTTGAATATTTATTCGAGAACTTATGACTCTGCTTACTTTATTTAATGAATATTATTTTAAATATTCATTCGAGGACTTATAACTCCGCTTATTTTATTAAATAATATTCTTTATTTTTATTAAAGAATAATATTTCGATAATCAAACTTATTTTCGATTATTCAAATAAAGATCGTACTTTCGTATAAGTATATCTTTGGTTATTAATATTCATTTCAAGTATGAGTTTTAAAACTTTTACTTCAATTATTTTTATAAGGATTATCCTTATGGGAATAATATTTAAATAATAATATTCAGATATTTTCTAATATATCGGGACTGATTTATTTTATTAAATCAGCTTTACTCCAACATTCTTAAAAATATTTTTGAGTCTTCAAAATGATTTTAAAATTTAGAGCGGATCCCAAAACTCGTTTTCAGATTTAAGATCTTCCTTTCGAAGGAGACTTGAATATTCGCTCAAAAATCTTGGGGATCCGGCTTTGTGGTGTATTTTATATTCGCAACGAGGTTGCTGTTTTGAGAAAACAATTTGATTACTTGCCCAACGTTCGGGAAGTAAGTCCATCTAATTGAGTCGGCATAAGCGACAGGCCGGGGTACGGTCTATGAAGGTGTAAGAGGCTGGGTGACAGTCCATTCACGCGTGAGTGGCCGGGTAACGGTCTTGCGCGAGGTCCTAATGCGGCCAGGGTGATGACTGGTGAGGAATTCATCCATCTACAGTAGAAAAGGTTACTTATTGGTATCTTTGCCTGATCAGCAAGATATCGGGTTTATGCCAAAATTCTTTTCTTTCCAAATTCATTGGATATTGCAACTCTGTTCATACTTTACATGACAGAGGTTTTCAGGAAATGTATGGGAGATATATATGAATATATATATATATATCGGGACTTAATGAAGTATCTCGTAACTTCATTTCATTCAATGATATTTCAAAGATTGAATCTATTCAAGTCTTATCTTGTAGTCTCATCAGTGTGATGAACTTTTGAAACTGATTATACCTTGAACGGTGGTAGTTCAAGTTGTATCCGGAAAAGATATAAGTATATTGGAGTATCTTGTAACTTCATATTTTCAACTTATATCTGGTTAATGATTATCTTATGCATGACAAAGATTTTCACAAAAACGTTGAGACAAGGCTAGATATATGAGATCACCTTGCAACGATATTTTTATACAGTTATAAACTGGAACTCTGTGTATATTATACATGTCAGAGGATTTCAAAGATTATGAAAAGTATATATACTTATATACTGAATATTTTGCGACTTGGTCGCGTTAAGATATTAACTTGGTTCATTTCTTCTTGACCAAGACTTTCATGAAAACTATGAGAATGCTCATATATTGTTAATTATTATACATATTATTTCGGTGGGCTTGTTACTCACCCTTGCTTTCTTCTTTCATCACATAACAACAGATAGAAAAGATGAACATGACCAAGCTTCCAATTCGCAAGCGGTTAGGAAACGTTCCGCAGTTTTCTGGAAGCGTTGATGCCGCCGTAGCTGAGGTAGGAGCTACCAATAGGCTGGGTTTTCAACTATTGATGAACCAGACTTATGTATAATATGAATTGTAATAATGGCAAGGAATATGTAAATTATTCAGAAACCCTTTTAAGGTGTAACGGTTTATAATTGTGGAATAAAATGACTTGTGTTATTTTTGGTATTCATCTCTGAGACTATAACTTGTGGTGTGTGTGTGTGTATATTGTGGGGTCACAATACTCAGTAGTTGGTTGACTGTTAAGATTAAGTATTGATAAGGAAAATGGAACTCGTGATAACCCGAATCCCCGACCCCGGATTTGGGGGTGTTACAAAACTGATGAATGCATTTTTGTGGACTAAATCCAGAAAAGCTTACTAAATTTGATTTAAAAACTGATGAATACATTTTTGTGGGCTATCCATTGTCGACAAAAGCTTTCAGGGTGTATAATATGATAACAAAGATAGTCATGGAGTCTATACATGTATCTTTTGATGACAAAAAAATACAGGTCTAGAAGATGCTGATGACTATGGTGAGTTGAGATTTGAAAATGAAGTACCATATGCTGAACAGTTAAATCCTGATATACTGACAAATCCTGATACAGTAAATCCTGATATCACTCTAAACTCTAATGATCTACATGACAGTGGAAATTCAGCAAATACTGAAGCACATGTTGAGGGGGAGCAACATGATTCACATGAAGAGTCTTCTACAAGTAATTCAACTCGAGGAACTTCAGTAAATAATTCATCAGACTCTAATTCCTCAAATACTGATGGATCAAATACTGATAACACTGGAAATATTAATTCAGGTGGAGCATCGGGAGATGATAGTGGTACAAGTCAAAGTGATACTAAAGAGATCATGGATTAAGGGGAGGTTCTGCTTCAAGGAGTCAACGCTCATCTGCAAGAAAATGGTCTAAGTCACACACACCTGACTTAATAATTGGAAATCATGGTAGTGGTGTAAGAACCAGAAAAACCACTCAAAATGAATGTCTCTATTATTCTTTTCTATCTTAAACTAAACCAAAGAAAGTGAAAGAATCTCTTCAAGATACTAACTGGGTTACAACAATACAAGAGGAGCTTAATGAATTTTAAAGGAACAAAGTCTGGACTCTTGTGTCAAGATCTGAGAACAGATCAGTTGTTGGTACAAAGTGGGTGTTCAGAATCAAAACTGATAGTGAGGGCATCATTACAAGAAATAAAGCAAGACTGGTTGCAAAGGGCTATTCTCAGCAAGAAGGCATTAATTATGATAAGACTTTTACTCCAGTTACAAGACTTGAAGCAATCAGAATTGATCTAACCTATGTTGCTCATATAAAGTTTAAAGTGTTCCAAATGAATGTGAATAGTGCTTTTTTGAATGGTGAACTTGAAGAGGAAGTTTATGTTGAACAGCCTCCAGGGTTCATTGATCCAAAATATATTGATCATGTCTATAAACTGGATAAGCATTCTATGGACTAAAACAAGCTCCAAGGGCCTGGTATGAAACACTTGCTCTCTTTCTATTAGAAAGTGGTTTCACAAGAGGTACAATTGACAAAACTTTATTTTATAAATACCATGGTAAGGACGTGTTATTAGTACATATATATATTGATGATATCATTTTTGCTTCTACTAATGATAAACTCTGTAAGAGGTTAGCAAAGCTAATGTAGTCAAGATATCAAATGAGTATGATGGGAGAATTGAGTTATTTTCTGGGTTTACAAGTAAAACAAACTGATGAAAGAATCTTCATAAATCAATCCAAATACACTAGGAATTTGCTCAAAAGGTTTGGAATGCAAGACAGTTCAACTGAAACAACTCCAATGGCCACTGCAACCAAGTTAGAATTACAATATTGGTTCATCAGTAGATATAACTAACTACAGAGGTATGATTGGCTCACTCCTATATTTGACTACTAGTAGACCTAATATCATGTATGCTACCTGTCTCTGTGCAAGATTCCAAGCTGATCCAAGGGAACCACATTTATTAGCTGTGAAAAAGAATTTTTAAGTATCTCAAAGGCACCATGAATCTTGGATTATGGTATCCTAGAGATTCAGACTTTAAGCTAATTGGATACTCAGATGCTGATTTTGCAGGATGTAAAATTGACAGGAAAAGCACTTCTGGAAGCTGGCAATTTCTTGGTGGCAGGTTGGTTTCTTGGTTTAGCAAGAAATAAAAGTCAATTTCCACATCAACTGCAGAAGATGAATATATTGCTGCAGAAAGCTGTTGTGCTCAAATTATATGGATGAAGAATCAGTTACTGGATTATGGGTTAGAGTATTCTAAAATTCCTATATGTAGTGATAATCAAAGTGCTACTGCAATGACAGGAAATCTAGTACAACATTCAATGACCAAACACATCAGTATTAGGTACCATTTCATAAGGGAGCATGTGATAGAAGGTACATTGGAATGGATCTTTGTTCTAACAGATCACCAATTAGCAGATATATTCACCAAAATTCTAAGTGAAGCTACCTTTACAAGGTTGGTGAATGAATTGGGAATGATATCAGGATATTTCTCAAACTCTGATAATTTAGAATAACTAATGATAATTAGAGTGTGGTATCTTATTATTATGTATCAGTACTTGTTAAATACTGATTATAGTGTTAAACTCTGATGTCATGAAAGCATGTAATTAGCTTCCATTAATCACAGCCAGTAGCTGCATGTTAAACTCTGATTATATGTATAAGTTCTGATATTTGTCAAATTTGTGTTGATTGATAAATTCTGATAGTTGTTGATTAAAAACTAATATTGGTCAAACTCTGATTGACCATTATATTCTGATGATAATTTTTGAATTTATTCAAATATTGTTTTAATCAGTATTTTAATTAAAGTGATGAAGTAATATGCAAGTGGGTAATTTATGCATGATTAAAGTTGTGTACTGATGGCGTGGGGATATGAAAAACGTTTGAGTATACACAAGACATTATTATGGGAAATCATGTGTGCGGTAACTCCCTTTATTACACGTTTACATGATTGTTTTTACAGTCAATAGCAGACCGTCATGTGTCCCACTAAACTGAAACATTTCTGAGTTAGTGGAGTGATGTGTTAAACAAAATCAGTTTTTGATTTTAAATTAACACTTTATCTAATCTCACTTATCTTCTTTTCTGCTAATTCTCTCTCTATCACCCGTAAACCTGAAACCCTAATTTCTTTTCGAATTTTTTTCTTGCAAATTCACGATGACTTCACCACCTGTTTCTAAACCTTTCAGTTATGGCGGTGCCAAGTTTGTTACAAAAATTACTCGGTTATACTGGACAACAACAGTGTCAATGTTGATTTTCATATATTTCAGGAATTTTTGAGATCTAGTGATATTGGGTTTGATCTCACAGCTCCACCAATAATCTCAGGTGACGAGGTACTAACTATCTGGAGATCTGGTGTTTATGATGATGGAGGTGCCAATGGGACTCCAAATCTGGTGTTTGAGTTTGACAACAAGGCAAGGGTTGTAACTCCTCAGACTATAAGGGATGCATTACAATTGGCTGCTCATGACTCGTACACTATTTTTATGGAAAATGCTAAAATGAGGAGGTTTTTTACTGAAATAGGCTATGACAAGGATATAAAGAACCTTGGTCAGTTGAAGAGGAATGAGCGGAAGAAATGAAGTTTCTTTTTTGATTGCATCATAAAAGCTTTCAACAACAAGTCTTCCAACTTTGATGCTCTTCCCATTATGACACAACAGATAGGGTACTCTCTAATTTATGGTACCAATTATGATTTTCGCAGAGTAGTTTTATCTTTTATAGGTGATAGATTAACTACTGATAGGAATATAGTGTATTATGCTAGATTCTGTCAACTAATTTTCAATATATGTTTTCTTGATATCCCTATCCCCACTAATCAAATTATGTCAATATTTAAGCTTACCAAAAGGGCTTTTTCTGATCTCATCTCATAAGATGAAAAGAGAGAGGATTTAGTTCCTTTGAGGTTGCCAGTAGTTGCTAGAAACTTGATCATTACAAGACTCTCTCTGACTTATGGTTTGACTAATAAGCAGAGTGTTAAACTGCAGGAAATCGCCATTGGGAACCCCCTTGTAGCTCACCCCCAACACAAAACCCAAACACAAACCACCTCAGGTGCCTCTCAAAAGACACCTGTTGCAAAAAGAAAGAAACTGGAGTTAGCTGCCAGGATTGAGGCTCCGGTTGGGAAATCTCAGGAGGGTAGTAGATCAGCTGCTATAAGTATTGATGTAGCCAAATCAAAAGCTGATGCAACACAAGTTCCTCAATCTTTAGAATCTATCAGGAGGAATCTTATGCTTGCAGGATTTGAATCAGATGATGATGAGGACAATGCTACCTTATCATCAAAATTTCCAGGCTTAAAACCTGATTCTTCTCCAAGACCAGTTGTTCTACCAACTGATGAGGGCACAACTACTAAAGTTGTTCAAAATGCCAGAAATACTGTTGAAACTGGTATAAGCCCAAGGCCAAAGAAAAGAAAGTTGACCAAAGTCTGCTATGCTCAGAATTTGATCAAGATAAAGAAAGAAATTGTTGAGGATACACAGAGTGCATCTACTCCAATAAATTCTGAATTTCAGACAAATGTTGATGCACTTGTGGAACTATATGATTCTCCAATGAAGCAACCAAAGAAAAGAGTAATAGAAATTACTCATGAGCAAGTAGAGGAAAGTGTCAAGAGGCTGCAAAGGGAAGGTGTTTTCCCTGGAATGAGTTGTCCATTCTGCATCATGACTGCTCCTATTCCATTTTTGCTTGCATCGGTCTCCACCACTAGGGGTTTACTGAAATCTGGGACTGCTAGAACAAGTGTGGTGGCCATCACCTTATTGAGGTCGTCAAAAGCATCATTTTCTTCTTGATTCCAGGCAAATTTTCCTTGTTGAGTAGCTGAGTGAGAGGTTTACTCAATATTCTATAGTTTTTTATGAATCGCCTATAGAAACCTGTCAAGCCAAGGAATCCTCGAAGGGATTTGACGATGGTAGTGGTTGGCCAATCTCTCATAGCTTGTGTCTTCTTATCATCAACAGTTACGCCTTTTACAGAAATGACATGGCCCAGGTAGTCCACCTGTGGCATAACAATTTCACATTTACTTTATTTCACAGACAGCTTGTGTTGTCTGAGCTTGTCAAAAACCAGTTTGAGGTGCTCCTTGTGTTCTTCAATTGAGCCACTATGTATCAGGATGTCATCGAAAAATACTAGAACGAATTTTCGAATGAAATCAAAGAACACTTCATTCATTAACTCCTAGAATGATGTTGTTTTATAGATGTCATCTGGGTGAATTTTAATCTGGTGGTAACCACTTTGAAGGTCCAATTTTGTATAGACCTAACTACCTTGCAGAGCTGGCAGTAATTCTCCGATCACCGGAATTGGAAATTTGTTCTTTATGGTGAGGTCATTTAGTGCCCTGTAATCGACAACTAGCCTCCAGGAATTGTCTTTTTTTTACAAACAAAATAGGAGAGGCAAAAAGGGAATTATTGTTTTGAATTATACCAGCATTGAGCATTTCCTTAGTAATCTTTTCTATCCCATCCCTGTGTGCAATAGGGCATCTATAAGGGTGTGAGTTCACAGGAGAGCTGTTAGGTTTCAATGGTATATGATGATCCTATTTTCTGGGTGGTGGGAGTTGAGTTGGATGAGCAAAAATTTCTGAGTAGCTCTTGACCAGGTATGTAATTTCTGGAATTATTGCTGGTGGCAGCTCTGATGAAGTAGATCTTTCTATGGCATGGTAGTGACTTGAACTAAAAAGAAGGCTTCTTCTAGATTATTTTTCACAGATGTCGGTTTCAATTATTATTTGAACCTTGGTGATAGTGAAGATTGATTAAGAGTCACTCTTCTCCCCTCTTTTTGGATGTACTCGGTTTTTTCACTATAATCGAAAGTTACTGGGCTGACGAAAGCCATCCACTCAACACCGAGAATAACATCATAGTCGCCAAGTGGTAGTTTATGCACGTCTACCACAAAGAATTCCCAAACTATAGTCCATTTCAGATTGTCAACCTGGTTAGTGCACAACAAGGTTTCACCATTAGCCACTGTAACTTGAACTAGCGTGCACGGTTCATTCTTAGCTGGAGTTGTTTGGCCAACATTTGAGACAAGAAATTATTGGTTGACCCACTATCAAGTAAAATACTGATGGTTTGGGTGTGCAGCTTGCCTTGAATTTTCAAAGAGTTTTTACCCCTGGAACCAGTAAGAGCATGGAGTGACACTGTAACATCATTAACCTTTTTGTGATCTGAAACAGGCATGTTATCATTTTATCAGTATATAGTTGGCTCTTCATTATTATGATCAGGGTCATTTTCATCTTCCCCCATCATTATAAACAACTTCTTCTTTCTACAATTGTGACTAGGTTCAAATTTTTTGTCACAATAAAAGCACAAACCCTTTTGTTTCCTATCTGTAATCTCAACAAGTGTTAGTTTCTTATAATCTTTTCAGTGGAGGAGCATTACTAAAGGTTTCTTGAGTGTTTTTTTTGAAGGGAAAGGTGTTGGTGTTAGGAATATGTGTATTAGTTTGATGATAAGTTAAACAAAACACTTAAGTAGAAATCTAGTGTTTGTAGCCTCAACGGATAAGACCATCTTGGCTATCCGTTGAAGGAGTAGCTTTACTTAGCAATAAGTTTAGTATTGTAGCACATTTCATTCTCTGGATTCAAGTTGTAATTCTTAGATGTTGTAGGAAATTATCAGTCATGTTGACTACTAGTGGATATGCAAATAGGAGGGCTAATTATAAATATTTCATGCCTTGTAATTTTGTATAAGTGAAGAAGTATCAACTGATTTTGAAGACCTTCAACGGATAAGGAACAAAGCTTCAACGGATGTCTCTAAAGCTTCAACGGATAATATCCATCAACGGATAAGTGCCTCAACGGATAAAGACTTCAACTGTTAATGCATCAACGGATAAAGCTTCAACGGATAAAGCCTCAACGGATAAGGCATCAATGGATGAAAGCTTCAACAGATGCTTAGTTCAATAGCAGTTGATAGTGACAATTCATAAGCTGACAGAGGCACATGGGTTGACAGAGATTGTAACACCCCCAGATCCGGGGTCGGGGATCCGGGTTGTCACGGTCTTTCTTTCCACAATATCACTTCACTTAATTAATAATAAATAACCTCATGCTGTGACCCCACACTAACACACACCACAACCCGTTATAGTCTCAGAGATGAAATTGAAATAAGTACAAGTCTTTGAATCCGCAATTTAAAAGTTATTACAACCCAAAATGATTACTTAATAAGTTTACAATTAATTGCCATTATCTGCCATAAGTTATAATTATAAATAATTGATTCTCAAAAGTAGATGGTCTGATCTACCATAGATCTACCTCTGCAGCTATAGCAGCTACAACATTATCGGGAAGACGCGGGACGCTTCCCACGCGCTTGCGCTGAGTCTGCTGGAGTCTGGCCATCTTTCCTAACTGTTGTTGTGTGATGAAGAAATAAAGCAAGAGTGAGCCTTACAGCTCGCAAGATAATATATAGTGATAACAATAATATAAGTATCTAAATGGATACTTACTAGAATCTTTTATCATGTGTAAGATAATTACTTACTAGATATAAGTAAAAACAAGGGATGAAGTTACCAAATACTTCACTACACTTATATCATTTATAAAGCTACTTGAACTACCACTGTTCAAAGTATAGTGAGCTTTCAACAGTTCATCACAAAGATGAGACTACAAGACAAGATTTGAATAGATTAAATCTTTGAAATATTATTAAAGGAAATGAAGTTATGATATACTTCATTAAGTTCTGATATATATATATATATATATATATATCCACATATACATCTTCTTTATACATTTCCTGAAAACCTCTGTCATGTAAAGTATGAACAGAGTTTGAAACATCCAATGAATTTTGGAAAGGAAAAGAATTTTGGCATAAACCAGGTATCTTGCTGATCAGGAAAAGATACCAATAAGTAACCTTTTCTACTAGTAGATGGACGAATTCCCCACTGGTCATCACCATGGTCGCAATAGGACCTTATACTGGACTGCCACTCAGCCACTTATGCATTTGATGGACTCCCACTGAGCCACTTACACTATCATAGACGCCCACTGAGCCCATGTTGCTTATGCCGACTCAAATAGATGGACTTACTTTCCGAACGTTGGGTAAGTAATCAATATATTTACCAAAACTGCAACCTTGTTGCGAATATAAAATACACCATAGAGCCGGATCCCTCAGGTTTTGAGTGAGTATTTAAATCTCCTTTTTAAAAGGAAGATCTTAAATATAAAAATGAGTTTTGGGATCCGCTCTAACTTTTAAAAATCATTTTGAAGACTCGAAAACACTTTAAAGAGTGTTTGGAGTAATGCTGATTTAATGAAGTAAATCAGTCCCAATATATTTAGAAAATGTCTGAATATTATTATTTAAATAATATTCTCATAAAGATAATCCTTATAAAAATAATCGAAGTAGAAGTATTAAAACTTATACTTGAAATGGATATTAAATAACCAAAGATATACTTATATGAAAGTACTATCTTTATTTGAATAATCGAAAATAAGTTTGATTATTGACACCTTATTCTTTAATAAAATAAAGAACATATTTCAGTAATAAGCGGAGTCGTAATACCTCGAATGAATATTATAAATAATATTCATAAAATAAAGGAGTCATACATCCTCGAATGAATATCCAAGTAATATTCAATAATAATATAAAGGAGTCATAAGCCCTCGAATAATATTCGAAATAATATTCAATAAATAATATAAAGTTATCGAATAACCCTTATTCGATTAATAGTTTTGAAGACTATAACCATATATATATATATAAATATATATATATATATATACAGAATCTACTCGGGATCCTCGACTCCCGGTTTTAGAAAATGTTTTCACCTTTTGGGTCCCTATAATAAGGGTATATGCAAATTACCGCTATCCTCTAGCATAGGTATTATCAACTGAACCAATCAGATATATATGGCAAGAATAAGAAACAGGCATGCATATGTACCATATAACATGCTACAATATATCGCAAGAATTTGCTATAACAAATATGCATTTAACGCAAGATCATGCATATACATAAATACATCACAACAACAGTTATAACGGGTAGAAAACTTGCCTGAGCGACTTGGGGTGATAAAAGGCTTGGGACAAGTCTGGTAACCTATAAACAACAAGTAAGTTGGAATTAAACCAAAGTCACTTGTAAATCTATACTTTAACTAACTTAGACTCTAACGCTTGTTTTGCGCTTACTGATTCTCTTAAGTCACTCGAGTACCCTCGGCTCCACTATTTTTAATAAATTAACCATTACGAGTTTTAAGGCAATTCTTTCGCGAGTGTCTTACCAACTGCCTAACACACTTACCATAAATGTTTCATACATTAATTAACCCTTTTTGGTCTTTAACCTATATTTCAAAGTAAGGCAAGGGGAAAAGTTTCGTTGGCGAAACGCCGTTACTTGAAACGGTCGTTTCTCCTAAACCGTGCATCGGAATCGAACGAACTACATATCAAAACGAAGCTCGTAACACGAGCTATCTAGACATGGAAATGGTCATAATCTAGCAGGGGGTTCTCGGGTCCTAATGTTATGCACAAAAAGAGTCTAAAGAAAATCGGACGTTAAGACGGCTATGTTTACGCGATTTCCCAATTTTAAACCATTCAAAAACCATCCCAATTCAACCTCAAATCAATCATACAACCAACATCCATCCTTATCACATCATAACAGCCCCAATCAATTCAATTTTTAACATTCATACTTATGCCTAAGCTTGAATTTAACTATACTACATTCTTTTAACCAAAACAACAAGATTTACCATTCCATTTCAATACCACTTCAACCCAAACTCTAAACCAAAAACATTAAGCTACAATATCATCATAATAATCAAAATAATCTTATTAAACATAGGAATCTAGGGTTTGGAGATGATATACCTTCCTTGAAGTGGTGGGAGTAGCTAGGAAGCCTTAAGAAGCTTTGAGAAGTCTTAGGGATGCTTGGATCTTAAAGGAAAACAAGAAAAATTTCAAGTTAAAAACTTGAAAACACTATTCATTGTCTTCTTCATTGATTTAGTGAAGAAGATTGAGAAATAATTGATGGCTTAAACTCATGATATAGGCCTAACTATGCATAAGGATGATTAGGGAATTAACTCACCAATTTAGGAAGCTTTGATCTTGGATTTTGAATTTTCTTGCCTTTGGAATAGTAAAAAGCCGAGAGCAATTGAAGAATAATGCCTTGGTTTCTTTTTGTTTTGATGAAGAATGAATTATTTGGCTTGGTTGATTTGGTTTTGTTTTGTTTTTGGTTAATTACCAATTTAACCTTGATTTTGTGTGGTTAAAAATCCACCACATCTCCTTCCTTCCCATGTCATGCCTATGTCATGTTGTGATGTCATCTTTCCCTCCTTGTCCTCTTCTCATTGGTTGGGTGACATCACTCTCTCTAATCCCTTTTCTTAACTTCCTAATTGTTTGCCTAATGACCGCTGATCTGTTATACGGTTCGCTTAACTTTCGTTTTCGTTTATCGTTTGAAGGATCATACCCGGGATCTTATTACTTAGGTTCCCATAACCTTTCTCAATACATTATATTCCTTTTTATGATCCTCTATTATAATCCTTTAATTTAAATCCTTTTTATCCTGTTACCTTATACTCAATTCTCTCCGTATCTAGTGTATTTCCGGGAAAAATCAAAGTGTTCGGAATTGGATTCTGTCGATCTTTACATACACTCATATACCATATAGAGTACTAATAAAATCTCAGAATATCCATAATAGAACCCCTACATAGTGTGGCATGAAAAGTTTTCTCATTTAGCAAAAACACTATTCATAAGGGTTACAAAAAAGTTGAAAATTTTGGGGGTTATTACAGTCTCCCCTCCTTAAAAGGATTCCGCCCCGGAATCAAACAGAAAATAATTGGGGGTACTTTTCTAGCATTGCGCTCTCTAGTTCCCAAGTCGATTCTTCTATATTATGATTCTGCCATAGTACTCTGACTAGCTTGATCACTTTGTTCCGAAGCACCTGCTCCTTCTTATCTATAATCCTTACTGGCTTCTCCACATAAGTTAGATCTGGCTGCATATCCACCTGCTCGTACTCCACTATGTGTCTGGCATCCCGATGATACTTCCTTAGCATTGACACATGGAACACATTATGAACTTGTTGCAAGTTAGGGGGTAAGGCTAGCTCGTAAGCTAACTTTCCAATCTGTCTTAATATCTCAAAAGGTCCAATGTATCTTGGGCTTAGTTTTCCTTTCCTTCCGAACCTCATTAATCCCTTCCAAGGGGATACCTTTAGCAGTACTAAGTCCCCGACTTCATATTCCTTGTCCTTTCGGGCTAGGTCTGCATATTTCTTCTGTCTGTCTTGGGCTGCTACCAGCCATCCTCTGATGAGATCCACTATATCTTTGGTCCTTTGGACCACTTCGGGTCCGAGCATCTTCCGCTCCCCTACTTCATCCCAGTATAAAGGAGATCGACACCTTCTTCCGTACAGGGCCTCATAAGGCGGCATTCCGATGCTAGCATGAAAGCTATTGTTATAAGAAAACTCGATCAACGGCAAGTGATCATCCCAACTCCCTTTAAAGTCTATTGCACAGACTCTCAACATATCCTCTAGTGTCTGGATGGTCCTTTCACTCTGCCCATCCGTCTGGGGGTGGTACGCGGTACTCATATTTAACTTGGTCTCCGCACATTCCTGAA
Organism: Apium graveolens; assembly: GCF_009905375.1. NCBI lineage: Eukaryota > Viridiplantae > Streptophyta > Magnoliopsida > Apiales > Apiaceae > Apium > Apium graveolens. Next base: position 128,238,120 of record NC_133655.1, read on the forward strand.
AGCTCCTCCAAAATCTGGAGTTGAACCTGGGGTCTCGGTCTGAGATAATGGACGCTGGGACTCCATGTCGCGTCACTATTTCCTTAAGGTAAATGTCCACCAGTCTATCGACTGTGTATCTCTCATTGATAGGAATGAAATGAGCTGACTTTGTCAGTCGGTCTATAATTACCCAAATGGCGTCGTGATTGGCTTTCGTCCTTGGCAAGCCTACAACAAAATCCATCGCTATCTGTTCCCATTTCCATTCGGGAATCTCCAGGGGTCGTAAGAGTCCACTGGGTCTCTGGTGCTCTGCCTTTACCCTTTGGCAAGTCAAACATTCGTTTACCCATTCTGCTACGTCCCTCTTCATGTTGGGCCACCAGTAATACTCCTTCAAATCCCTATACATCTTGGTACTTCCCGGGTGAATGGAATACCTTGAACTATGGCTTTCATCCAATATCTCATCTTTAAGCTCTTGAACATTTGGGACCCAAATCCGGTAGGAGTACCTCATTATCCCTTTATCATCTTTCTCAGTATGGATCTCCTCTCCAGTCATTGACTCTCTGCCTTCATTCATTATTTTCTCTTGGCACAATCTGATCTTTTCCAATAACTCTGGCTGCATTGAGATCTCAAAAAGCTTTTCAGTTCCGGTTCCGGTTACCTTTACTTCTATTTCCATTCTCTCAAAATCCCTTATCAATTCTTCCGAAGTCGTTATCATTCTGAGTCTTTCCTTTCTACTAAAGGCATCAGCCATCACATTGGTTTTCCCTGGATGATAGAGAATCTCACAATCATAGTCCTTGATTAGTTCTAACCATCTCCTCTGGCGCATGTTGAGCTCTTTCTGCGTAAATATGTATTTGAGGCTCTTATGGTCTGTGAAAATCTCGCACTTCTCTCCATACAAGTAGTGCCTCCAAATTTTTAAGGCAAATACTATTGCCGCGAGCTCAAGGTCATGAGTAGGATATCTAATCTCGTATTCCTTCAGTTGTCTCGATGCATACGCAATCACTTTACCGTGCTGCATAAGCACACACCCTAATCCTTTATACGATGCGTCACTATATATCACAAAATCTCCTTTTCCGTCCGGCAATGCCAACACCGGAGCCGTTATCAACCTTTTCTTTAATTCCTGAAAACTGTTCTCGCATTTCTCCGTCCATTCAAACTTCTCTGTCTTACGAGTAAGTCGTGTCAAAGGGGCTGCGATCTTCGCAAAGTCCTGTACAAATCTATGATAGTAGCCGGCCAATCCTATGAAACTCCTTACCTCTGTGGGTGTTTTTGGCCTTTCCCAATTTGAGACCGCCTCTATCTTGGAGGGGTCGACCAATACTCCTTCTTTATTGATCACATGTCCTAAAAACTATACTTCATTCCGCCAGAACTCACACTTCGAGAATTTGGCATACAACTGCTCCTCTCTGAGTATTCCTAGAGCTATTCTCAAATGCTCTGCATGTTCTGTCTCAGTCCTTGAGTAGATCAAAATATCATCGATAAAAACTATCACACATTTGTCCAAGTACTTCTTAAATACTCTATTCATTAAATCCATGAAAGCCGCTGGGGAGTTGGTTAATCCAAAGGACATTACCAAGAACTCATAATGCCCATATCTGGTACGGAACGCTGTCTTGGAAATATCTTCGGGTTTAATCTTTAGTTGGTGATATCCAGTTCTCAGGTCGATCTTGGAAAAATAAACAGCATCCTTTTGCTGGTCGAACAGATCGTCTATTCTAGGTAATGGGTACCTGTTCTTTATGGTTAGCTTGTTCAACTCTCGATAGTCAATGCACAGCCTCATGCTCCCATCTTTCTTCTTAACAAATAAAACTGGTGCTCCCCATGGAGACACACTGGGTCTTATCATACCCTTATCCAAGAGTTCCTGCAATTGGATAGCTAATTCCTTCATTTCTAACGGGGCTAACCGGTAAGGTGCTTTTGAAACTGGCGCCGTCCCTGGGGCCAACTCAATAGCAAATTCAATCACTCTATCAGGTGGTAATCCCGGAAGGTCTTGTGGGAATACATCTTCAAATTCGTTGACTACTGGAATATCTTGTAAGTTGGGCACCCCCTTCTGCGTGTCCACCACATAGGCTAGGTAGGCCTCATTTCCTTTTCATAGCATCCTTCTGGCCTGGGCCATAGTCAAAAATTTATGCGTCTGCCTCTTTCCTCTAAATATAACTTCTTTCTTCCCTGGGATATTTAGCTTAACTTTCTTCCCTTTACAGTCTATCTGAGCATCATTGCTAGATAGCCATTCCATTCCCAAAATTACATCAAACTCCCCTAATTTAAAAGGAATCAGATCAACACTAAAAGATTGCTCCCCTATGCCTATCTCACAGGCGGGGTGAATCTGGTTAACAGGAATAATTTCATGATTGGCTATTTCTACTTGTAAGGGTTCTATCAAGGGTTCAGCCTTAAGTCTTAACTTACGCGCAAGGTCCTTTGATATAAAAGATTTAGTTGCTCCCGAATCAAATAAAACGTTTGCACTGACTGAATTTAGAGAAAGGGTACCTGCTATCACATCTGAATCTTTCATAGCATCTTGGACTGTCATGTTGAAAGTCCTTGCAGTAGGTGGCTTATTAGAAGCAGCCCTGCTTGCTCCCGAAGCTGCTGGTTTGTTCATTGGGCATTCCCTCTTCCAATGACCCGGGCGTCCACACTGATGACAAGTGGTGGTTGGAATGACGGCAGGGGTTGATGATGGGCACTTAGTTGAATAGTGACCTTCCCGACCGCACTTAAAGCAGGTTACTGGCTTTCCTTTACACTCTCCAGTGTGCATCCTTCCACATGTGTTACAGGCTGGCAATGGGGGTCGAGACTGGTTGGGATAGGACATTCTTGACTTCTGGCCGCCCTGGCTCACACTCATACTCATTGGCCGCTTAAACCCAGTGTTCCTTCCTGGTAGGGACACTGCTCCTCGATTAAATCTAGTTGGGAAGCTCCTTCCTGCGGAACCTCCACCCATGCTCATACTTTTCCTCTTTATTCTTTTCTTCTCTCTTTCCTTCTGCATCTGTTCACTTCCGACTTCTACAATCGTTGCCTTTTGCACCAGAGTGGCATAGTCCGTAAGCTCAAGGATTGCCACCCTATTCTGAATCCACGGTTTCAGTCCCTGCTGAAACCTCCTAGCTTTCTTTTCCTCGGTGCTCACAAATTCCGGCACAAACCTTGATAACTCAGTAAATTTCGCTTCGTACTATGCTACCGATAAATTATTCTGCTTTAGCTCCAAGAACTTGAGCTCCATCTGGTTTTCTATAAACCTCGGGAAATACTTTCCTAAAAACAACTGACTAAATCTCTCCCAGGTTATAATAGCATCTGTCTCCATGTTTTTCTTGGCCTCCCACCAGTAGTTAGCTTCTCCTTTCAGAAGGTAGGTAGCAAATACAGTCTTCTGTGCCTCATCGGTACTCAAAATCTCAAAGGATTTCTCCATTTCCTTTAACCATGCCCTTGCCTCAACTGGGTCGGCTGATCCGTGGAACTCAGCGGGCTTAAGGGACTTAAAAGCCCTGAAAGAGTTTGCCACAGTATTGTTATTTCCTTGAGGGGGTGGATTGGGTTGACGTTCCAAATTCTGCCTTAGGAGTTGCATGAACTGGCCCATGGGATCCATACCTGGGTTTGGTACTGGTTGCTCAACCTCAGTTTCTCCTTCTTCAGCCTCTATCTCAAATCCCTCAACATCATATGTTTCCTCTTCCTCTTCATATAGGGAGTCATCCTGTTCCACATAATCCTCATCTTCCTCTTCACTGTGTTCCTGGTTTCTATTGTCCTGATTATGGCTTCCCTGGTCCTCAGATCCAGGGTTCGCCCTAGTTCCAATCTTTCTTGGCGGCATAATACTGATAATGATAAAAAAAAATTATTGGGAAATTCAACATTAGGTCACAATCATATACAACATTGTGCCTTGCACAGCTCTATAATGGGGAGAACGTATAACGCAATTCTATTATTTTATGACAGTTCTAATACGAAGTGCAGTAATAATAATGATAAAAATAGTGACCTCGTCACTAAGGAACTGAACCGAAATGAAACAAATATATACATAATACGAGAAATACATAGTTTGATCTGGTCAAAAGTACAACAGTGCTACAGCCATCTGTCCCAAAAGTGATACACAAGAGTCTATCTGTCTAGTCAGAAAAAGGGATGCTATATACAAGTTAACTATCCCGAAAAATTGGCTCTTACTAAGGCCTCGGCTAACTAGACAACTAGACTATTCCATCGTCAGTCCTGAATCATACACCGGAGCGGGTCAGCTCCCATACCCTTTCCATCGCACGATGGAAGATATAGTCGGCCTGCCGCCTGGAGATCCTACCATGCCTGTCCCCCTGGAGAGATCTGAGTCTCGCTCGGGACGTGAGCTCTATCCCTGTAAGCTCCCTCATCAAGGATCGGGGTATAGAAGCCCTAGTCTCATAAGCTCGAGTACGCCTACCCGCCCTCTCCGCATCCAACTCCCTCCTGGCCTCATCCAGTCGGGCCTCAGCAACAGCCACTCGGGTCCTCAGAACATCCTGAACATATCCATGAGCTAACGAAGACTGCCTGTGGGCAGGGTCAAGAGGTGGTGAATCCGGAGCCGCTGAGGGTGCCTCCTCGGTCTGCCTAGGCTCGGAAGTATGGGTCTCTGAGCTGTCATCATAGGGAATCCAAGATAGTGGTGGAGGGGTAGGGGCTCTGACCACCGGAAGTGTGGGTAAAGGGGTACCAGCATACACTACCATAGGTCCAACACGCTCCTCAGCTACTGGGACCTCATCCGGGTCCTCCTCATCTGGAATAGCAATAACCTCTGTCTCTGACTCCTCTGAGGGGTCCTCCTCATCTAAAATAGAAAATAACCTCCGTCTCTGACTCCTCTGAGGGGTCCTCCTCATCCTCCTCCATCTCAGGCTCCTCCTGATCCTCAACATCTAGCAGTGCCTCATCATGCTCACGCTCGAACATCTCAGGGTCCTCTATCTCAGGCGCCTACACATTAAACGAGCTAAGTTACTATCATGAAACTTATAAGGGTTCCCGTAAGGGTTTTAACTGTCAGTACTACTTTAAGTAGTCCGACCATGAACTTGGCAAGAGTTCTTATTATCTTTGTGAGTTTGTTATTATATCGTCGCATCATCTCTGAGGTTTATAACGCTTAGCTCTGATACCATTTCTGTAACACCCCCAGATCCGGGGTCGGGGATCCAGGTTGTCACGGTCTTTCTTTCCACAATATCACTTCACTTAATTAATAATAAATAACCTCATGCTGTGACCCCACACTAACACACACCACAACCCGTTATAGTCTCAGAGATGAAATTGAAATAAGTACAAGTCTTTGAATCCGCAATTTAAAAGTTATTACAACCCAAAATGATTACTTAATAAGTTTACAATTAATTGCCATTATCTGCCACAAGTTATAATTATAAATAATTGATTCTCAAAAGTAGATGGTCTGATCTACCATAGATCTACCTCTGCAGCTATAGCAGCTACAACATTATCGGGAAGACGCGGGACGCTTCCCACGTGCTTGCGCTGGGTCTGCTGGAGTCTGGCCATCTTTCCTAACTATTGTTGTGTGATGAAGAAATAAAGCAAGAGTGAGCCTTACAGCTCGCAAGATAATATATAGTGATAACAATAATATAAGTATCTAAATGGATACTTACTAGAATCTTTTATCATGTGTAAGATAATTACTTACTAGATATAAGTAAAAATAAGGGATGAAGTTACCAAATACTTCACTACACTTATATCATTTATAAAGCTACTTGAACTACCACTGTTCAAAGTATAGTGAGCTTTCAACAGTTCATCACATAGATGAGACTACAAGACAAGATTTGAATAGATTAAATCTTTGAAATATTATTAAAGGAAATGAAGTTATGATATACTTCATTAAGTTCTGATATATATATATATATATATATATCCACATATACATCTTCTTTATACATTTCCTGAAAACCTCTGTCATGTAAAGTATGAACAGAGTTTGAAACATCCAATGAATTTTGGAAAGGAAAAGAATTTTGGCATAAACCAGGTATCTTGCTGATCAGGCAAAGATACCAATAAGTAACCTTTTCTACTAGTAGATGGACGAATTCCCCACTGGTCATCACCCTGGTCGCAATAGGACCTTATGCTGGACTGCCACTCAGCCACTTATGCATTTGATGGACTCCCACTGAGCCACTTACACTATCATGGACGCCCACTGAGCCCATGTTGCTTATGCCGACTCAAATAGATGGACTTACTTCCCGAACGTTGGGTAAGTAATCAATTCATTTACCAAAACTGCAACCTTGTTACGAATATAAAATACACCATAGAGCCGGATCCCTCAGGTTTTGAGTGAGTATTTAAATCTCCTTTTTAAAAGGAAGATCTTAAATATAAAAATGAGTTTTGGGATCCGCTCTAACTTTTAAAAATCATTTTGAAGACTCGAAAACACTTTAAAGAGTGTTTGGAGTAATGCTGATTTAATGAAGTAAATCAGTCCCAATATATTTAGAAAATGTCTGAATATTATTATTTAAATAATATTCTCATAAAGATAATCCTTATAAAAATAATCGAAGTAGAAGTATTAAAACTTATACTTGAAATGGATATTAAATAACCAAAGATATACTTATATGAAAGTACTATCTTTATTTGAATAATCGAAAATAAGTTTGATTATTGACACCTTATTCTTTAATAAAATAAAGAACATATTTCAGTAATAAGCAGATTCGTAATACCTCGAATGAATATTATAAATAATATTCATAAAATAAAGGAGTCATACATCCTCGAATGAATATCCAAGTAATATTCAATAATAATATAAAGGAGTCTTAAGCCCTCGAATAATATTCGAAATAATATTCAATAAATAATATAAAGTTATCGAATAACCCTTATTCGATTAATAGTTTTGAAAACTATAACCATATATATATATAAATATATATATATATACATATATACAGAATCTACTCGGGATCCTCGACTCCCAGTTTTAGAAAATATTTTCACCTTTTGGGTCCCTATAATAAGGGTATATGCAAATTACCGCTATCCTCTAGCATAGGTATTATCAACTGAACCAATCAGATATATATGGCAAGAATAAGAAACAGGCATGCATATGTACCATATAACATGCTACAATATATCGCAAGAATTTGCTATAACAAATATGCATTTAACGCAAGATCATGCATATACACAAATACATCACAACAACAGTTATAACGGGTAGAAAACTTGCCTGAGCGACTTGGGGTGATAAAAGGCTCGAGACGAGTCTGGTAACCTATAAACAACAAGTAAGTTGGAATTAAACCAAAGTCACTTGTAAATCTATACTTTAACTAACTTAGACTCTAACGCTTGTTTTGCGCTTACTGATTCTCTTTAGTCACTCGAGTACCCTCGGCTCCACCATTTTTAATAAATTAACCATTACGAGTTTTAAGGCGATTCTTTCGCGAGTGTCTTACCAACTGCCTAACACACTTACCATAAATGTTTCATACATTAATTAACCCTTTTTGGTCTTTAACCTATGTTTCAAAGTAAGGCGAGGGGAAAAGTTTCTTTCGCGAAACGCCGTTACTTGAAACGGTCGTTTCTCCTAAACCGTGCATCGGAATCGAACGAACTACATATCAAAACGAAGCTCATAACACGAGCTATCTAGACATGGCAATGGTCATAATATAGCAGGGGGTTCTCGGGTCCTAATGTTATGCACAAAAACAGTCTAAAGAAAATCGGACGTTACGACGGCTATGTTTACGCGATTTCCCAATTTTAAACCATTCAAAAACCATCCCAATTCAACCTCAAATCAATCATACAACCAACATCCATCCTTATCACATCATAACAGCCCCAATCAATTCAATTTTTAACATTCATACTTATGCCTAAGCTTGAATTTAACTATACTACATTCTTTTAACCAAAACAACAAGATTTACCATTCCATTTCAATACCACTTCAACCCAAACTCTAAACCAAAAACATTAAGCTACAATATCATCATAATAATCAAAATAATCTTATTAAACATAGGAATCTAGGGTTTGGAGATGATATACCTTCCTTGAAGTGGTGGGAGTAGCTAGGAAGCCTTAAGAAGCTTTGAGAAGTCTTAGGGATGCTTGGATCTTAAAGGAAAACAAGAAAAATTTCAAGTTAAAAACTTGAAAACACTATTCATTGTCTTCTTCATTGATTTAGTGAAGAAGATTGAGAAATAATTGATGGCTTAAACTCATGATATAGGCCTAACTATGCATAAGGATGATTAGGGAATTAACTCACCAATTTAGGAAGCTTTGATCTTGGATTTTGAATTTTCTTGCCTTTGGAATAGTAAAAAGCCGAGAGCAATTGAAGAATAATGCCTTGGTTTCTTTTTGTTTTGATGAAGAATGAATTATTTGGCTTGGTTGATTTGGTTTTGTTTTGTTTTTGGTTAATTACCAATTTAACCTTGATTTTGTGTGGTTAAAAATCCACCACATCTCCTTCCTTCCCATGTCATGCCTATGTCATGTTGTGATGTCATCTTTCCCTCCTTGTCCTCTTCTCATTGGTTGGGTGACATCACTCTCTCTAATCCCTTTTCTTAACTTCCTAATTGTTTGCCTAATGACCGCTGATCTGTTATACGGTTCGCTTAACTTTCGTTTTCATTTATCGTTTGAAGGATCATACCCGGGATCTTATTACTTAGGTTCCCATAACCTTTCTGAATACATTATATTCCTTTTTATGATCCTCTATTATAATCCTTTAATTTAAATCCTTTTTATCCTGTTACCTTATACTCAATTCTCTCCGTATCTAGTGTATTTCCGGGAAAAATCAAAGTGTTCGGAATTGGATTCTGTCGATCTTTACATACACTCATATACCATATAGAGTACTAATAAAATCTCAGAATATCCATAATAGAACCCCTACATAGTGTGGCATGAAAAGTTTTCTCATTCAGCAAAAACACTATTCACAAGGGTTACAAAAAAGTTGAAAATTTTGGGGGTTATTACAGAGACAAACTGGAATGTGGCAGCCTCTAGAAGGAATCAAGAAAATGCAACATTTCCATTCTGGTGCAAACAAGGGAGTATTCAAAGATTAACAGCTAAACCCAAATTGCATTGGATAGAGAAATGAAGAAGAAACATGTGAAGAGCTTTTTTAATTGTATTTTACAGTTTTGTCTTCACTTGTAAACTTGGTGATATATAAACCAAGTAGCAGCTAGTAATTAGATGTGAATTTTCCAGAGCTGTTTAGAAAAATCCAGAGAGAAAATCATCTAGTTTGTATTAGGAAGCAGCTGTGATTTAATTCTTTGAATCACATATTTTCTGAAATAACACATCTCTGGTGGAACAACAAATCCACCAGAAAAGTATTTAAGTTCTTTGTGTTCTTTACATTTGTGTTTGAATATATATCTGTCTGTATTAGCCTCAAGCAATTCACACACATTTGCTCACTAAAACACTTAGCCTTAGAAACTGCTCAAAACTTGAAAAAGTTTTGAGATTTACATTCAACCCCCCTTCTGTAAATCTCATTGTTAGTCCACTGGGAATAACAATTGGTATCAGAGCAAGCTCTTAACATACAAAGAGTTTAAAGATCTATTCTGCTAACATCATGAGTGCACAGAAGAATCCTCCTGCTAGGAAGGATATTGGAATAAAGATTCTAGTCCTGGAAAAAGATAACTATCATCACTGGAAAATGAAGATGCATTTACATCTTCTTTCTCAAGATGAAAGCTACATCAACTTTATTGAAAATGGTCCTCACATCCCTCACAAAGTGGCCACAGCTGCTACTGCAACAGTTGCTGTTGGACAGTCCATTCCCAAGCCAAAAGCAGAATGGACTATTGAAGACATAGAAGAAATCCGCAAGGACAAGAAAGCCATGAACATTTTGTTTAATGGCTTAGATCAAGATATGTTTGACAATGTCATCAATAGCCAAACTGCAAAGGAAGTTTGGGATACTGTACAAATCATCTGTGAAGGTACTGAGCAGGTTAGAGAGAACAAGATGCAGCTTCTTATTCAACAGTATGAATATTTTCACTTTGAAGAAGGAGAATCATTAAATGATACCTTCAACAGATTTCAGAAACTGTTAAATGGATTGAAGCTGTATGGTAGAGTGTACCAAGTCAAGGATTCCAACTTAAAATTTCTGAGGTCTCTACCAAAGGAATGAAAGCCTATGACTGTCTCTCTAAGAAATTCTCAAGATTATAAGAACTTCACACTTGAAAGATTATATGGAATTTTGAAGACTTATGAACTTGAAATGGAGCAGGATGAGCTGCTGGAAAAAGGGAAAGAGAAAAGGAGGAACAGTTGCACTTGTAGCTGACAGTGAGAAGATTGAAGCCAGGAATGAGGAGAAGACAATGCCAAGTCTCAAAATTGGCACAAGCAAATCTGAATCAAGCAAGGGTAAAGAGCAAGTAGCTAGGGATGAAGACAATTCCAGTCAGGATGACTGATGATGTTGATGAACATCTGGCTTTTCTATCCCGGAGGTTTGCAAGGATGAAGTTCAAGAAAAATACAAAATTCACTAAGCCAAACAAAAACATGGTGGACAAATCCAAGTTCAAATGTTATAACTGTGGCATTAGTGGACACTTTGCAAGTAAGTGTAGGAAGCCAACCTCTAATAAGAAGAAATTTGAGCAAGTTCTCAAACAAAAGGAAAGAGCTTTTCTCACTCAAGATGATTGGGCAGCAGATGGAGTCAATGAAGATGATGATATAGAATATGTCAACCTAGCCCTGATGGCTAATTCTGATCAAGCAACCAGGTAATTACTACTGATCTCTCTCAGCTTTCTAAAAATGAATGCAATGAAGCCATAAATGATATGTCCAATGAATTATATCATTTGCGTGTTTCCCTTAAATCACTAGCTAAAGAAAACACTAGGATCAAAGAGAATAATGTGTTTTTAAGTGATAGGAATGCTGTGTTAGAGGATCAGGTAATTGAGCTTGAAAAGATTAAACTTAAATGCTTGACTGTTGAGAGTGAACTAGAAGAAGCTGTTAAGAAAGTAGAAATTCTTTCTAAATAGTTAGAGAGTGAGCAAGAGGTAATCAAGGCCTGGAAAACATCTAGGGATGTTAGTGTTCAGATTGCCAAGGTTCAGGGAATTGAATCATTCTGTGAGGATGCCTGGAAGAAAAACAAAAAGGAGTTAGAATTAATTGATGGATTGTCAACGGATGTGGAATCAACGGATGATGAAAGTTATCCGTTGAAGGAAGAAAAAGAGCATCCGTTGAAGGCTCATCAATTAAAACAGGCAAGTAATTTTAAAAATAAAAATCTCAATAAGAAGGATGGTTCAACTTTCAAGAACTTTGTCAAAGAAGGAGCTAGCACATCCAAAGATGCCAGTAAGATGAATATAGGACACATGACTTTAGATCAGCTAAAAAATAGGCTCAAGTTGGTTGAGGATAAAAAGGAAACTAAAAGAAAATCTAAAAGAAATGGGAAGGTAGGGATTAATAAACATAACAATTACACACTTGATAGGTATGCTCCTAGAAAAAGCTGTGTGCATTGTAAAAGTGTTAATCATCTATCTGATAACTGCAAATCTATTAAGAATGCTCCCATTCCTTCAAATCCCTCCATGCCTAACATGTCTATGTCACCTCTGCATGCTATGCCTGTTATGTCTCATCATAATCCTCATGCATATTTTGCAAACATGCCATATATTAATAATCCTTATTTTACTGCATTTAGTATGCCTCAAATGCCATACAATATGCCTATGTGGAATAACATGTTTGCACAATCTATGCCTTATCAAATTCAATCAAATATGCTAAATGATTCTGTGACTAACCCTACACTTCAACCAACTACATCTAAGACCAAGGTTAACCCAAAGTTACCTAAGTCAAAAGATGCAGGAGGAATGAAGTCTAGGAAAAAGACTAACAAGGCTGGACCCAAGGAAACTTGGGTACCAAAATCAACTTGATTGATTTTGTTGTGTGTAGGGAAAAAGAAGGAATCTATGGTACTTGGACAGTGGCTGTTCAAGACACATGACAGGAGATTTCACCCTGCTCACAGAGTTTTAGGAGAGAGCTGGACCTAGCATAACCTTTGGAGATGATAGCAAAGGATTCACTATGGGATATGGCTTGATTTCAAAAGAAAATGTCATCATTGATGAAGTTGCATTGGTTGATGGTCTCAAACACAACTTATTGAGCATCAGTCAACTATGTGACAGAGGGAATACTGTTTCCTTCAATTCTGAAGCCCGTATTGTCACAAGTAAGAAGGACAATAAAGTGGTTCTAACTGGAGTTAGAAAAGGGAATGTGTATTTAGCTGACTTCAACTCTACAGATGCAGAATCTATTACTTGTCTTTTCAGCAAAGCAAGTCCAGTTGAAAGTTGGCTATGGCACAAGAAGCTGTCCCACTTGAATTTCAAGACAATGAATGATCTAGTCAAAAATGACTTAGTTAGAGGAATGCCTCTAGTAGAATTCACAAGGGATGGACTGTGTGATGCTTGTCAGAAAGGAAAGCAAAAGAAAGTATCATTCAGTAAGAAGCTTGAATCTGCAATTGATGAACCATTACAACTGCTACACATGGATCTTTTTGGACCAGTCAATGTATTGTCAATTTCAAGGAAAAGATATTGCCTAGTGATTGTAGATGATTTCTCAAAGTTTTCATGGGTTTATTTTCTTGGATCAAAGGATGAAGCTAGTGAAATCATTATCAATCATATCAAGCAAGTCAACAATCATCCTGATTTCAAAGTAAGGAATATTAGGAGTGACAATAGAACTGAGTCCAAGAATTCAACCATGAAGTTGTTCTATGAAGAAAATGGGATCATGCATGAGTTCTCAGCTCCAAGGACTCCACAACAAAATGGTATGGTGGAAAGGAAGAACAGATCACTAATTGAAGCTGCAAGGACAATGCTTGAAGAGTCAAAACTCCCAACTTACTTTTGGGCTGAGGCTGTTGTAATAACCCCAATTTTTGGAATTTTTGAAACCCTTATGAATAGTGTTTTTCTGATTATGCTGAATAAGAAAACTTTTCATGCCACACTATGTAGGGGTTCTATTATTGATATTCTGAGATTTTATTAGTACTCTATATGGTATATAAGTGTATGTAAAGATCGTCAGAATCCAATTCCGAACACTTTGATTTTTTCCCGGAAATCCACTAGATACAGAAAGAAGTGAGTATAAGGTAACATGATAAATAGGATTTAAATTCAAGGATTTTAAGAGGGGATCATAAAAAGGAATATAAAATATTGAGGAAGGTTTAGGGGAACCCAAGTGATAAGATCCCGGATATGATCCCTCAAACGATAAACGAGAACGAAAGTTAAGTGAACCGTATAACAGATCAGCGGTCATTAGGCAAACAATTAGGAGTTAATCAAGGAGGTTAGGGATGATGAGGTCATCCAACCAACAAGAAGAGGACAAGTGTGGAGGGTGACATCACATGATGACCAAAGCATGACATAAGGGAAAGAAGTGTGGTTGATTTATAACCATACAATTTTTCATGGTTAAAAATGATTAAAACAAAACAAAGTCAACCAACGAAGGCAAATGAAAATAAATCTCAAAAAAAACACAAAAGCTCTTCCCTTTTCTTCATCAAGCTCTCGGCCAAAATAAACACAGCAACTTCAAACTGCCATATCTCCTTCAATACTCACTCAAATGTTGTGTTTCATAGCTCGTTCAAAAGGTATTGAGATGGCCTACAACTCTGGTTCACAAGTCTCGTCCAAATAAGCATGTTAAGACCCTCATTTTTACAGTTCTTTCAATCAGACTTTTAGAAACTTTAAAGTCTAACTTTGTGTTCTTGATTTCTTTGGAAAGATCAAGCTTGTAGGAGGCTCCATAAGGCTTCCTAGTAACTTTCCACCCTCCAAGAAAGGTAAAAATATTCACACCCTTTAGTAATAAGTTTGAATGTTGAAGTTTGGAGATGGTTTGGATGGATGAGTAGTAATTTGAATAATAAGCATGATTCGAGCTTAATTGTTAAGTAGTTTAGTTGAATTTGGAGATGTTATAATATATGATTGGATTGAGATCCTTGAGCTTATTATGAATGAAATCAGTAGCATTGATGTGTATCTTGAGTTGTTGTTGATTTGTAGTTGGATTGATATGATTCGGAATGGCAAAAATTTGGGAAATCGCGTAAACATAGCCGTCGTAATGTCCGATTTACTTTAGACAGTTTTTGCTCTTAACATCAGGACCCGAGAACTCCCTGTTAAGTTTTGACCATTTCCATGATTAGATATTTCATGTTACAAGCTTCGTTTTGATATGTGGTTCGTTTGAATCCGATGTACGGTTTAGGATAAACGACTGTTTTAAGTAACGGCGTTTCGCGACCGAACCATTACCCATCGCCTTACTTTGAAACCTTGGTTAAGGACTTTAAATGACTAATTGGGGTATGAAACATTTATTTAAAGTGTATTAGGCAGTTGGTAAGGTACTCGCGAAAGAATCGCCTTAAAAACCTTAATGGTTAATTTATTAAAAATGGTGGAGCCGAGGGTACTCGAGCGACTTAAGTGAATCGTTAAGCGCGAAAGCGAACGTTAGGACTCTAAATGGTTAAAGTCTAGTTTCTTAAGCGACCGAGGTTTAATTCCAACTTATGTTGTTGTTCATAGGTTATCGGACCCACTCTAAGCTTAAGTCTATCCGGGAGCACTCAGGCAAGTTTTCTACCCGTTATACTGTTGTTGTGATGTATATGTGTATATGCATTATCTTGTGATAAATGCATGATTGTTATTAGCAAATTCTTGCGATATATTGGAGCATGTGATATGGTATATATGCATGTCTGTTTCGTAATCTTAATATATATATGTTGGTTCAAATGCTTATTAGTTGCATAATACCTATACTAGAGATAAGCGGTAATTTGCATATACCCTTAGAAAAGGGAACCCCAAGGTGAACATATTTCTAAACCGGGAGTCGATGTTCCCGAGTATATTATATATATATATTTATATATATATGGATATAGTTTTCAAAACTATTGATCGAATAATATTTATTCGATAACTTTATTTTATTTAATGAATATTATTTGAATATTCATTCGAGGACTTATGACTCTGTTTATTCTATTTAATGATTATTATTTGAATATTCATTTGAGGATGTATGACTCCGTTTATTTTATTTAATGAATATTATTTATAATATTCATTCGAGGTATTATGACTCCGCTTATTATTTAATAATATTCTTTTTTTATTAAAGAATAATGTTTCGATAATCAAACTTATTTTCGATTATTCAAATAAAGATTATACTTTCGTATAAGTATATCTTTGGTTATTTAATATCCATTTCAATTATGAGTTTTAAAACTTCTACTTCAATTATTTTTATAAATATTATTCTTTATGGGAATATTATTTAAATAATAATATTCAGATATTTTCTAAATATATTGGGACTGATTTATTTTAATAAATCAGCAGTAATCTAAAATTCTTATTGGTATCTTTGCCTGATCAGCAAGATATCAGGTTTATGCCAAAATTCTTTTCTTTCCAAAATTCATTGGATATTGCAACTCTGTTTATAATTTACATAACAGAGGTTTTCAAGGAGTGTATGAAATGTATATATATAGGTGTATATATATATCGAGACTTAATGAAGTATCTCGTAACTTCATTATTTATAATGATATTTCAAAGATTGAATCTATGCAAGTCTTATCTTGTAGTCTCATCTGGGTGATGAACTTTGAAACTGATTATAACTTGAACGGTGGTAGTTCAAGTAGTATTCGGATATAAGTATATTGGAGTATCTTGTAACTTCATCTTTTAAACTTAAATCTAGTAAATGATTATCTTATGCATAACAAAGATTTTTAGAAAAACGTTGAGACAAGGTTAGATATATGAGATCACCTTGCAACGATATTTTTATACAGTTATAAACTGGAACTCTGTGTATATTATGCATGGAAGAGGACTTCCAAGATTTTGAAAAGTATATATACATATATACTGAATATTTTGCGACTTGGTCGCGTTAAGATATCAACTTTGTTCATTTCTTCTTGACCAAGACTTTCATGAGTACTATGAGAATGCTCATATATTGTAAATCACTATACATATTATTTTGGTGGGCTTGTTGCTCACCCTTGCTTTCTTCTTTCATCACACAACATCAGATAGACAAGATGAACAAGACCAAGCTCCCAATTCGCGAGCGGATAGGAAACGTTCCGCAGTTTCCTATAGGCGTTGATGTCGCTGTAGCTGAGGTAGGAACTACCAATAGGCTAGGCTTTCAACTTTTGATGTACCAGATTATGTATATTTATGAATTGTAATAATGGCAAAGAAATGTAAATTTATTCAGAAACCTTTTTAAGGTGTATTGGTATATAATTGTGGAATAAAACGACTTGTGATTATTTTGGATATTCATCTCTGAGGCTATAACTTGTGGTGTGTGTGTTTATTGTGGGGTCACAGTACAGAGTAGTTGATTGTTTATTAAGATTGGGTGTTATTAAGGGAAATAGAACTCGTGACAACCCAGATCCCCGACCCCGGATTTGGGGGTGTTACAGCTGTTAACTGTGCATGTTACACTCAGAATATTTCTCTAATCAATCAGGCAAAAGGCATGACTCCCTATCAATTATTCAAGAGAAGAAAACCAACTTTAAACTTTCTGCATGTCTTTGGTTGCAAATGCTACATCTTAAGGAATCAATCTGATCACAAAGGGAAGTTTGATGCAAAGGCTGATGAAGGAATATTTGTTGGTTATTCTGCTGGAAAATCATATAGGGTCAACAATCTAAGAACCAACATTGTCATGGAATCTGTGCATGTTGTGTTTGATTATAAAAAGATTGATGGACTAACAGATGAGGGACATCATGAAGGACTCAAATTTGACAATATTGAGATATATTATGAAAATAATGAAGATGAGAATGATGAAGAAGGCAGCTTAAGAAGAATTCAAAATCTGCCTTTGGATAATGCACAGAATGCTGCATCCGTTGAAAGTCATAATTCAGCTTCCGTTGAAAGAAGCAATGCAGCATCCGTTGAAAGATAAATTGCATCATCCGTTGAAGTTCACAATGAAGCATCCGTTGATAACAATCTGTCAACGGATAATCAATTCACTTCATCAGTTGATAGAGTTCCCAATTCCTTTCAAAGGATCAGCAACTCAGGGGGAGTTTCAACCAATCAACATTCTATCACACATCATGACAATACTGAGGCAACCTCATCTAGAGCTAATCTACCACCTCAAAGGAAATGGACCAAGAATCACCCTTTTGAACTGATCATTGGTGATGCTACATCTAAAGTGCAAACTAGAAGGGCTACTCAAGTTAAATATCTGTATAGTAGCTTTCTATCACAGGAGGAACCTAAGAGAGTAGAAGAAGCTCTATTGGATCCAGATTGGATTTTAGCAATGCAAGAGGAGCTAAACCAATTTGAGAGGAACAAAGTATGGAAGCTGGTACCCAAGCCAAAGAACAAGAGTTCTATTGACACAAAATGGGTATTCAGAAACAAGATGGATGAAAATGGCATTGTCATATGGAATAAAGCCAGATTGGTTGCTAAAGGCTATTCTCAACAAGAGGGAATAGATTTTGATGACACATTTGCTCCAGTTGCCAGACTTGAAGCCATCATAATCTTTCTAGCCTATGCAGCGCATGCCAATTTCAAAGTCTATCAAATGGATGTCAAAAGTGCATTTCTAAATGGGAAATTGGAGGAAGAAGTTTATGTAAGCCAACCTCCAGGATTTGAAGATCCAAACTTTCTAGACTATGTGTATTATCTATTGAAAGCACTCTATGGACTAAAGCAAGCACCTAGAGCCTGGTATGAGACTTTTTCAAAATTTCTTCTAGATAATCACTTTACAAGAGGTACTGTTGACAAAACTCTTTTCTTTAGAAATGTTAATGGCTCTACAATACTTGTTCAAATTTATGTAGATGATATTATATTTGGATCTACAGATGATAAGCTTTGTAAAAAGTTTGCTAAGTTAATGCAAAGTAAATATGAAATGAGTATGATGGGAGAGCTAACTTATTTTCTTGGTTTACAAGTTAAACAAGTTAGTGGTGGAATTTTCATTAGTCAAACTAAATATATTTATGATCTTTTAAAGAAGTTTGACTTAATGGACTGTTCATCTGCAAAAACTCCCATGGCCACTGCCACCAAGCTTGAATTAAACAAGGCTGAAAAGTCTGTGGACATTTCAAGTTATAGAGGCATGGTTGGCTCACTTTTATATTTAACTGCTAGTAGACCTGATATAATGTTTTCTACATGTCTCTGTGCTAGATTTCAAGCTGACCCTAAAGAATCTCACTTAGTGGCTATTAAAAGAATCTTCAGATATCTCAAAGGGACTCCAAATCTAGGAATTTGGTACCCTAGAGAGTCTGGTTTTGATCTAATTTGCTACTCAGATGCAGATTATGCAGGCTGCAAAATAGACAGGAAAAGCACAACAGGCACCTGTCAATTTCTAGGGAACAAGCTTGTGTCATGGTTCAGAAAAAAGCAAAATTATGTTTCTACATCAACAGCTGAAGCTGAGTACATTGCTGCTGGTAGTTGCTGTGCACAGATACTATGGATGAGGAATCAACTATTTGACTATGGACTAACTGTTGACAAAATTCCTATATTCTGTGACAACACAAGTGCCATTGCCATTACTAAAAATCCAGTGCAGCACTCAAGAACCAAGCACATTGACATCAAGTACCACTTCATTAGGGAACATATGATGAAAGGTACAGTGGAACTTCATTTTGTTCCAAGTGAAAAGCAGATTGCAAACATATTTACCAAGCCACTTGATGAATCAACATTCACAAGATTAGTAAGTGAGCTAGGTATGCTTAATTATTCATAAATTTATGTCCTCTTTATAATCTGCCTTGAAGCCTGGAATGAATTTGCTGCAAGAACAAAGTTGGCTTTAAGTAAAAATTATTCTATCAATGGATATTCCCTATCCGTTGAAAGCCAAAATTGTTCTATCAACGGATGTTCATTATCCGTTGAAAGACAAATACATTTCTGGTAATTTTATCCCTCAACGGATAAAATAGTGTTGATCATCAATGGATAACTATTTACCTTATCCGTTGAAGTGTCACATCAGTTACTTTAAGTGAGTCACAGCCGTTGATTCTTTTACTTAACCGTTGATACAGATATACACTGTTGTATGTATTTGTATTAAAGGCAGTTTTCAGAATTTCTACAGTTTTCTCTACTCTTAAACGGCTGTAATTTATTTAAAAGTATCATTTAATCATTTTATTTACGTTTTAATTCAAGAAAGTATAAAAGCCAATTGAATTCTTATTTTCACTTTACGCTTTCTTGCAATTTTTATTCTCCTTCTCTCCCAAAACTCTCAAGTTTTTCTCTGCAACCTCTACTCACAACAATGGCACCAGTAGTCAAAATTATGTCTCAGTCTGGATTTGTTTATGAAAAGAACAATTTCGTAGCCTTGGTTGAAAAGAATGAAGCCCATTCTGATTATCACAAGATGATGGACTTCATCAAAAACTGTAAACTAAGCTATGCAATGCTGGAAGCCCCAACCATTTACTGTGAGGTAATTGAGGAGATTTGGACAACTGCAGAGTTCAACTCCACAGATATGACTATTGCCTTCTCTCTCAAAGGTAAGGATTATTGCATTAACTGTGATGATATACAGTCTTGCTTTAAGTTGCCTGAGAATAATGCCATGATACCACATACTGATAAAGATGTATCTGCTATGTCAGATTCCATAGGCTATGCTTTTAATTCTGCTAGTTTAGGTAGTATTAGAAGGAAGGGCCTTAGGAAAGAATGGAGTTTTCTTGGAGATGCCTTTATCAAGGTTTTCTCTGGGAAGATTAGCAATTTTGATGCCATAACTTCATCTCTTGTTAATATGCTCTATATGCTAGTTTCTGATAGGTACTTTAATTTTAGCAACTATGTCATGCTAGAATTAGGTTCCAGGTTAGGAAACAAAGCTAATAGACCCCATAACATCTACTATGCTAAATTCTTTATGTTATTGGATAACCATGTTGCTGAAGGGTTGGTTATATCTAATGAGAGCAATAAACTCAAATGTTGGGCTCAAGAGAAAAGGGTCCTTGCAGACCTTGTGAGAATCAACCTCAACAGCCAGGTGCCATAGGTATATTTGCCAATAATGAATGCACCACAGGTAAGTGAGGTAAACACTTCTATAACTCCTACTGTTTCCAACCCCATTGTTTCTTTGCCTTCTTGTGTGGCATTGGAATATGTGTCTTTGTCCCAACAGGTTCCTACCAAAGCCACCAAAACTAAAATTTCAAAACAAAAGTCAAAGAAAACCACCTCTGTTGTTTCCCAAAAGACAACAGTTGTAACAACTACCATAAACCCTGAAGGGAGTGAACAGGGTGTGAGTGGTGAGGGGAGGGGTAAACATCAAGAAACCTCCCAGGATAAGGTGGGAGAGGTGAGTGGTACCCCAGCCAGCCAAGCCACAGTCTCTCAAAAGACTGTGGTGGTTCAAAAGGAGTCAAACACATCCCTAGTTGCATCCTCCCAAAAGGATGCAGCTATTGAAAATAGTCCCCAACCAGGGATACAGAACAAAAGAGGGAGGGACACTGAAGCCACACATTCACCAATCAAAGCCTTTTCAAGGAAGAAGAAGGCTAAAACCCTAGTTTCCACACAGGGGGCACACACAGCATAGATACATCCACCTGTATCTTTGCCTTCTCAAATTCAGCTTGATGTGACTCCAGGAAATGTAGAGTCACGGCCCCATTATCTCATAATAGAAACACATCAATCATCAAACTCTCCATCACCCTCTCTGGATGTGGATATGATATTTACATCAATTCTTGATTCTCCCTCCATAAAACTCAGGGAGGAGCCCCACTCAAATCCTGATGATCATCATCTTTTAGATAATTTGTTGGATCATCAGCCAATTCTTTCAGATATAGTTGAAGAATTTGTGTCACCTCACTTAAAATTAATTCACACAGATTCAACAATTATGTCACTTTCAATATCTACATTTTTCCTTCTTCAACGGATATCTCTCATCCGTTGACAAGTGGTTGTTCTTCGACGGATAAGCTTAACAGCAGTTATCCGTTGATACCATCAGTTTCCACTTCAACGGATACTCCCTATCCGTTGATGGTCTCTACACATATAACAGAAACAATTCCAACTGTAGAAGACATGGATACTGTCCAATCACTTTTAGGTTTGAGGGAAGGGAATGATAATTTGAGTGAGAGGCTGGGTTGCTCCCAGGCAAAAGGAGAGGTTGAGAGTCAACAGATGCATGCTATTTCTTCCAGCATGGTAAAAGTAAGTGAGGGGAGTGCCACCTTAGAAGGTGAGGGTGAGGGTGTGAGGGTGTGTGTGAGCCAGGGGGAACCCCTGATGCAAGAAAATAGAGAAAATGAGAGAAAGGCAGGTACAGAAGCTATAAGGGTGGATCCAGCCATTGCTAGTGAGTCAATGATAGTGGATGATGCAGAAAAGGAAAGACAATTTCAGCAACATTACAAAGCTGTAATTGATAACATTTCCTTGGATGCTGACACTTTTACTCACCCTGTTCCAGCCTATCAATTGTTAGCTGCTCAGGGCAATGTGGAGGCAGAGCAGACTTTGAACATTGTACACACTTCAGAATCTCTTCTTAGAGACAAAGCTGCTGTTAATAGGCTGCCTTCTCAAGCTGGTGAGCCATATGAAGAATTTGGAGTAAATTCTAGTGATGATGACTCTAATTCTTTGGATGAGAGCATGAACTTAGGGGGAGCAACATGCCCAAGTTCTGTTCCAAATCTACCTGACTGGGCATAGGCAAAGGAATCTACACCAGGATAGTTTGGTGTAGCTTTGGTCAAACAAGTAATGACTATACAGAAGGCCCTTCAGGAGACTACAGATACTGGTACAAAGGCAATTCTTCAAGCTCATCTAGACTCTCTGCATCTCTTGCAGTTGCAGCATATCAGACAGAATCTAAGTGTGGATGAACTCAAGCAGGATATTGCTGATCTGAAATCCTACAATGCTGAGAAGTTGGATTCAGTCATGCCTTATGGTACTATGCAAGATTTGTTAGTAAGATTGAGGAGAGAATCTGATGCTGACAAGAGGCTGGCCAGGTTGGAAAACAGAATTCAGATCATTGAAGACTCTATGGTCACCATTCTTCAGAATCAACAAACTCAGACAAATCTACTAATGCAACTGGCAAAAGCACAAGGTTTGACCCCTACCCTTGATGATAACAAAAAGGGGGAGAATAAAAGGGAAGGGGAAGGAGAGCCATCAACAACAGTTCAAATATCTAAAGTGCTAATTCCTGCCATCACCACTTCTCCACCTATTCAAATCAAAGGAAAGCTTGATGGAATTGATATAATCCAGATAGCAGCAGCTGAATTGCAAGTCAAAGAGCAAAGGAGGAAAATTGATGAAAAGGTGCAACAAATTTTTGGTTCTACAGCTTCTAAATCACAATCTGTGAAGCATAGCACAAAGGTGGAATCAATTATTATGGAGCTCAAGCCAGTAAGGAGGAATAAGGTTGGAGAGACTTATGCCAAGAATATGAAACCTATGGTTCTCAAGCCCAACAACAGATCCAATAAGGACTCTACAAAGAATCCTCTAAGCCTTGCTCAGATGAAAGAAGTGGATTTTCCTCTTCCAAAGCCTGATGAAGACAAAGTTTTGGGTGGAAGTATCATAAAGCACAAAGAGACCATGGATGTGGTTGAAAGGATGAACATGGCTATTATCTTTAGAGAGGGAAAGAGCATTTGTGTGATGCAAGGACATCCCAAATTCTCAATAGCCAAGAGGGAAGAAGCCAGAAGGTTGAAGGAAGAAGCCAAAAAGCTAAAGGCTGACAAAAGAGTACAAGCAAAGCTTGAAAAACAGCTAAAGTCAAGTCAAGCTGAAGAAAAGAAAGAAATTGAAGACAAGAGTGAAGATGTAGGTATGGGGGACATGCTTAGTGATGATGTGGGAGAAAGAAGTAAGGAAAGAGAGGAATGGCAGAAAGGAAACAGAAAGAAGGCCAATGCAAAAAGAAAGATGGTAGATGAGACTGAAGAAACCCAATCAAAATCCAAACCACTACCTTCTATTCCTGAACCCATTGTGCCTGACCCCTTCATAAACATCCATGGTGAAACAATCACTCCTAAGGAGGAACCAATTGATTGGGACACCATCAAATTGCCCACCTTCTTAACCTCTTCTCCACCATCAAAGAAGCAGAAAAGAAAAATCAAATCAACACCTCCTCCAACCTCAATCAAATTCACTCAGAAGCCTAAGCCTAAGCCACAAGCCTCTAAGGATGATTATGTTCATATTTGTGACATAAAGGAATTTTCAGACATTGAACTCTATCTGGATGAGCTGGAGGAAGTAAGGGGAATAGATGCCTACAGACAGCTACCAGAAAGACTAGTGTTCAAATACAAAGGAAGTGGGGAAAGAACTTGGCCTCTCTACAGGATTCTGAATGAAGGCTACTCTACCTTGGTTAGAGTCTACTCAGCCATAAAAAGGGATTCTGGCTTTACCAGGACTGCCAAGACTGAGATTCTCAACAAGATTGCCAACATAAGGAAGACTTGGTGGGAGCCCAATGCCTTACCTAGAACATTACTCATTCAAGAAAGAGGAATTACAGTTCACAAATCACCTCATTGGTTGATGGAGTTCAGAGACAACAAAGGAGTCAGAAGATTTTTCAGACTTGAAGATCAGCTCAAGATTGCCAGTAATGAAACTCTCAAGGATATGCAATCTAAGTTGGACATCAATGAAGAAGATGAAGCTGAGTTTTACAGACAACTTCAACTTCAAATAGAGGAGAATGACAGGAGGCTAGGAAAGAAAACAAGGGATCAAAGGAAAAGAAATTAATATGCTCAGGCTAAAGGAGCACCCTTGGAAACAATGTAATTCTTCAATTCCATCTCAACATACACATTTTTGCAGCACTTTTGAATTTCTGCTTTATTACAGTTAATATGTTTGTCAAGTGTTTTGTTATTATCAAGCTAAACCCAAATTTATGCCTACAATTCTAGTAGACATAAATAGGGGGAGATTGTTAGGAATATGTGTATTAGTTTGATGATAAGTTAAATAAAACACTTAAGTAGAAATCTAGTGCTTCTAGCCTCAACGGATAAGACCATCTTGGCTATCCGTTGAAGGAGTAGCTACAAAGGTTTTCTCAGGAAAGATCAGTAATTTTGATTCAGTGAATATTTCCATGCTTAACATGCTATACATGCTAGTTACAGATAAATTTTATAATTTCAGTGACCTTGTCTTGTCTGAGTTAGGTTTTAAATTAGGTGAGTTAGCTAAAAGAGGTAAGAATGTGTATTATGCTAGATTTCTTATGTTATTGGCTAACCACCTCTGTGAAGAGATTGTGCTTGAGAACCCTGACAACAAACTGGATTGTTGGGTTCAAGAGAGAAGATTCATTGCAGATTTGAACAGGGCCAATCATCACAAGGATGTGCCAATGTTCTACTTTCCTGTAATACAAGCATCTCAGGTAAGTGAGGTAAGGTCATCCATCCCTACAACTATTCCAACCTCCACAATTTCTTTGAGTTCAGTAGTATCTATGACAACTGTGCCAATGACCAAACAGTTGCCTACCAAAGCTGCCAAACCTACTACTATTTCCAAATCCAAATCAAAGAAAACCCCATCTGGTATCTCTCAAAAGATGCCAGTTGAAAAATCCGCAAAAGCCAAGGAGGGGAGTGTGAAGGAGGGAAAGTCAGGTGAGGGAAGGGGTGAATATCAAAGAAACCCCAAGAATAAGGTTGGAGAGTTGAGTGAATCCCAGCCTAGCCACACTGCAGTTTCCCAACAAACTGCAGTGCTTAAAAGGATAAAAGCTCGCTTCTAGCTGCATCCTCCCAAAAGGATGTAGTTATTGAACAAAGCTCTCAACCAAGAGCACAGGCCAAGAGGGTTAGGGATACAAGCTCACCCCAAACTTATACAAGAAAGAAGAAATCTAAAACCTCTGGGGATGCACAGGGTACACACACAGTGCAAACTGGTGCTAAAGACACAGTCACTGCACCTTCTCAAGTTCAGTTTGATGTGGCTCCAATAAATGTGGAGTCACAGCCAAAATCTATAGTTATAGAAGCACCTCTAACACCAAACTCACCAACCCACTCTCTGGATGCGGATATGATAAACACATCAATCCCTGATTCCCCTTCTTTAACGCTGTTGGGTGTTAGGGCGAAAACACGCGCTAATATTCACGCAAGTATACGCGTTCGCAAGTAGTATAAGATATAAATCAGATTCGTTCCCACAGAGACTGGTTTAGGTTAAGTTCAATTTATGCACCTATGCAACAATGTATGGTTATCGCTCAATGCTAAGACAAATAACAAATTGGGTTTTTATTAAACTTAGAGATTATACTAAATAACATTAACTAAGAGAATTGAAGTTGAATTACTATATATGTCAAACATGGGATCCTAACTTCATTAAATACTTCGTTCAATAGCCTTCTCGTTCTTAACCTTAGCATGTGATGGTGAGGACACTAATCAGATAACACGAAACTGATAAACGCCAACTTTCGTTGCACGAGTACCATTCTACCAGACATCCATAAAAGAGATAGAAGCTGAATAGGCACCAATTATATTGAGACACTATATGTCTATAGAATTTGACAACATAACGGTTTAAGCACAAGTTATCTATCTTGATTACATAGGGCAAGTAAAACGGTTAGAGTTACCTACTAATCATGCATACACATACATGAACCTATGCTAGCATGGCAAGTTCTAAACCTCTATATTCACTGTCGCTTCAATAGAGATTAACACGCTATCTTATATGTTAGCTACGCACATAAGACGAATAAGCACAACCATGCTAGGATATCAATCAATCACCATACACCAAGATATCGAAACAATTAACTATTGAAATCCATAAGTAAATCCGCTAGAATCTCATGACAACGATTAGCCCATAATCGAACTCATCGTCACCATGGGTTCCAATGAAAGCATGGTATAAACAAGGTCTTAATAAACTAAATAATAATCAAAGTATGAATAAACGAGATCTAGGTTCAACAAGAACGAAAATGAGCATCCAAAGTTACGACTAATTCAAAGAATCACAAGTTGAAAACAAGATCTTCTTTTTCGGAGTTGTTCTGTGCTTCTAGGTCTTCTCCTTGGTATCCCAATCTTCCCGGATGATGAAAACCCTTTTTTTTAAGTATATATACGCCCCTAGTGGACCTGGACCCTTAAAATCGTCAAATTCTACTCAAAAAAGGCTTTTTCAGCGAAATCAGCGACCAGCCGCGCCCTGAGCGGCCGCTCAGCTCTGCTGAGCGGGCGCTCAGCTACTGACTGGGAAAAATATTCTGATGAATCTTGTTTTGGCCATAACTTGAGTTCTACTCGTCAGAATTAGGCGATTCAACTGCCCACGCGAAGCTATTGAGATTCTCTACAACTTGACAGTGGCCTTGGTTTCCAATTCTGATCACTTTTCATCATATTTCCTTTAAAAGCTCTTTTCTTCATTTAACTGATACTTGAAATGCAATAACACAAAAACACATCAAAATACCAACAACTTGAGTCCAAAACACCAATTTAAGCTTGTAATAAAGCATTCCAAGTGGATATAAAATCCACTTATCACACCCCCAAACTTGAATCGATGCTTGTCCTCAAGCATAAACAGACTCAAAACTACAAAACAAACCTAATGCATGAATGCAACTATGTGAATGCAACTAAATGACAATGCAATCGATCCCCTCAGAATAACCATAACCAAATGAATAAGCCAATGCCTCTAAAAATGCAATGACTTTAAACAGAGTTCAAATAAATCCCACAAACCAACTTACAAACCAGAAACGTGCGTGTGTGGATGCTTAACAGATATACTCTCGATACTAGATCAATAACCATAACTTATCTATCATCGAAACAATCAAAAGTTTATAAACAGAATAGACAATAAACGCATTATGACTCACAACACCTCCTTTCTACTAGAGTTATACAAGGATTCACACTATTATTGAACACATAACAAAGATGCTTATTTGATCGTGCAATGAATGAGGTCCCAAAAGACTTATATAATAATACCCATGTAGCGAGCGTTAGGTTAGCGGATCCCAGACTATAAAAGCCTTAGGTCACTAGGCACAAAGTCCCCTAAAACTTAATAACTCGAGTATTAAAGAGCTCACTCTTGATCAATTATGCATAAACACATACTTTTTTTCTTTTTTCTTTTTTCTTTTTTCTTTTTTTTTCCTTTTTTTTTCAACAATTTCTGAATGAGTGCGTTTCGCTCCATCTCATTCAACCCTAGACTACTCATAAAAATATGAGCCGACTACTAGCCATTTGACACCTAGCCTTACAACAACTAGCAATGAAATCCAAGTTTTTCTCCAGATAAAAAAAATAGTGTTTTTACGTCATTACGAGAATATCACAAATTCTAAATATAACCAAGTGATTAAATCTCAACAACAAACAAGTATGATCATGATCTAGATCAAAAGCAACCCTATAAGACTTTGTGAAAATATTTGTTTCTGGCATGCAAATCAATTCATTAAGACTTAAACATCCCTCTATTCTTCATCACCACACTCAAATCAACATCAACTTATCAAATATCATAGTTCATCTTAAGGGATCATGCTAAATATACATGCAAATGCAACTATATGAAATTATATAAAAACAAACAAATATGTCCTAAATGAACAATCATGCAAAAATATGAATGAACTACAACTAAACATGCAACATAAATCTATATGAATCTATATGGACACACACTACTAATCCTTACATTATCACCCCCAAACTTAAAATTTTCAATGTCCTCATTGAAGGCAATAATAAGAATTTCAGGCATACCTAATTAGCGGGAGATTCACCCTCGTCGGGTGGAGGATCAGGTGGCCAATCAACCTCGCCACCAGTGTCTCGAAAAATAGTACCGAAAGCGTGTGTCAAATCTTCAGCAAGATGACGGTGAATGTCGTGCATGGCCTCCATACGCCTAATTACTCGCCTGTACTGCTCGTCACCAACACCAGTCCTATCAACTACCTGCTGCAGATGAGAAGAACCCTCTATAGGCACTGGAGGATCCGTTCGGCTACCCTCTACATCATCAAAGATATATCCCAACCCCTTGTCAGGGGGTGCACCTAAGAATGAATAACTCAAGTGATTTGGTAGTGGGTTGAGCTCAAGTGTAGGAGCATCTTCAATAGATGACTCGAGACGATCCTGAGAAATTTTCAGCTCTGCTAACCCAAGAGAATCGAATGGCACATCCAACTTCCTCTTCCACAGAGGTGCATTCAAAACCTGAATTTGCTCTACTTTAAAGCACTCCTCTTTAGCTGTGGGTAATTTTATTTCCTTGAACACATTGAAAGTGACCTTCTGATCATGAACCTTCATCGTAAGCTCTCCTTTTTGCACATCGATCATAGTTCGGCCTGTAGCCAAGAATGGTCTTCCCAAGATAATGGGAATCTTCTTATCTTCCTCGAAATCAAGAATTACAAAGTTAGCAGGGAAGAAGAGTTTATCCACCTTGACCAAGACATCCTCCACTATACCTCGTGGATAAGAGATGGAACGGTCAGCTAGTTGCAATGACATGTATGTTGGTTTCGGCTCAGGCAGACCAAGCTTCTTGAAGATAGATAAGGGCATCAGATTGATGCTAGCTCCTAAATCACATAAACACTTGTCGAACGACAAGTTTCCGATGGTGCAAGGAATAGTGAAGCTTCCAGGATCTTTAAGCTTCGGAGGCAACTTCTGTTGCAGCACAACACTGCATTCCTCCGTTATAGCAACGGTCTCTAAGTCATCGAGCTTCACTTTCCGAGAGAGAATACCTTTCATAAACCTCGCATAGCTAGGCATCTGTTCAAGAGCTTCAGCGACAGGTATGTTGATATGAAGTTTCTTGAACACCTCCAGAAACTTCTCAAACTGCTTATCCAGCTTTTTCTTCTGCAGCCTCTTAGGAAAAGGAGGTGGAGGATAGATCTGTTTCTCCCCTGTATTACTCTCAGGAGGAGTGTGTTCCACAGTAGTCTTCCTTGGTTCCACCTCTACTTCCTTCTGCACATCTTCTTCAGCCAAAACTTCAGATTCTGGAACTTGAGACTTTTCAGGCTCTTCGTCTTGCTGAACTTGGGGGCTTGCGACCTTTCCAGACCTTAAGGTGATGGCGTTTACCTGTTCTTCAACTTCCCTCTTGCCTGGATTTGTTTCTGTATCACTAGGAACCGTTCCTGGTGGTTGATTCAATAAGGCATTAGCAATTTGCCCTATTTGGTTCTCCAGATTCTGGATAGAAACAGCCTGGCTTTGGCATATAAGAGCCTGGTTTTTGCACATAAGCCTCAACTCCTCCAATTCAGATTTTTCATTCGAAGATAGACCTGCATCATTAGTTTGTTGTTGAAGTTGGAGTTGTTGTCTTGGTGTAAATTGTTGCTGAAAACCAGGAGGGTTAAATAGCTTATTTGCAAACTGCTGGAATGGCTGTTGCATCGCATTCTGATTGTTGCTCTAGCTGAAGTTAGGATGATTCCAGTTGTCAGGATAATAAGTGGCAGGAACTGGCTGTTGCGATCTCTGAAAGTTGCTCACAAACTGAGCTGAGTCACTAGATATAGCGCATTGCTCTGTCACATGCGGACCTGCACACAACTCACAAACACTGGTTATCTGCTTAACACCATAGTTAACCAGAGAATCGATCTTCATAGACAACGCCTTTAGTTGAGCAGTGATAGCCGTAGCTGTATCCACCTCAAGAACTCCTGCTACCTTGCCCCGTGGACATCTCTGGGTTGGATACTGATATTCATTAGCAGCCATCAGTTCAATTAGATCATAAGCTTCCTCATAGCTCTTTGCACATAATGCTCCGCCTGATGCTGCATCGAGCATGGGTCTGGACTGTGCTCCCAACCCATTGTAAAAACAAGTGATGATCATCCAATCAGGAATTCCATGATGAGGACACTTCCTAAGCATCTCCTTGTAGCGCTCCCAAGCTTCACTTAGCGATTCTCCCGTTTGCTGCGCAAATTAAGTAATAGCATTCCTGAGTGTAGCTGTCTTCGCCATAGGGAAGAATTTAGTAAGAAACTTCTGAGCAAGATCTTCCCAAGTAGTAATCGAACCAGCTGGTAGAGAGTGTAACCAGCTCTTAGCCTTGTCCTTCAGAGAGAATGGGAACAGTCTCAGCTTCACAGCATCTTCAGAAACACCGTTGAACTTGAAGGTGTCGCATATTTCAATGAAATCCCTAATGTGTGTATTGGGATCTTCCGTTGGAGAACCCCCAAACTGGACTGAAGTCTGTACCCATTGAATTATGTCGGGCTTGATCTCAAAGGTATTAGATGTGATAGCTGGCCGGACAATACTAGATTGAATGTCATTGATCTTGGGTTGAGAAAAATCCATCAAGGCTTTCGTTCGTGCTGCTGGATCTCCCATTGTAATGAGTACCTGAAACACAAACAAATAAACCGTGAAAGTAAAAGAATCCGAGTCAGTGAACTTTAACGACCACTGATGACAAGCACATAAACTAAAAATTAACACCGAGTCCCCGGCAGCGGCGCCAAAAACTTGTTAGGGCGAAAACATGCGCTAATATTCACGCAAGTATACGCGTTCGCAAGTAGTATAAGATATAAATCAGATTCGTTCCCACAGAGACTGGTTTAGGTTAAGTTCAATTTATGCACCTATGCAACAATGTATGGTTATCGCTCAATGCTAAGACAAATAACAAATTGGGTTTTTATTAAACTTAGAGATTATACTAAATAACATTAACTAAGAGAATTGAAGTTGAATTACTATATATGTCAAACATGGGATCCTAACTTCATTAAATACTTTGTTCAATAGCCTTCTCGTTCTTAACCTTAGCATGTGATGGTGAGGACACTAATCAGATAACACGAAACTGATAAACGCCAACTTTCGTTACACGAGTACCATTCTACCAGACATCCACAAAAGAGATAGAAGCTGAATAGGCACCAATTATATTGAGACCCTATATGTCTATAGAATTTGACAACATAACGGTTTAAGCACAAGTTATCTATCTTGATTACATAGGGCAAGTAAAACGGTTAGAGTTACCTACTAATCATGCATACACATACATGAACCTATGCTAGCATGGCAAGTTCTAAACCTCTATATTCACTGTCGCTTCAATAGAGATTAACACGCTATCTTATATGTTAGCTACGCACATAAGACGAATAAGCACAACCATACTAGGATATCAATCAATCACCACACACCAAGATATCGAAACAATTAACTATTGAAATCCATAAGTAAATCCGCTAGAATCCCATGACAACGATTAGCCCATAATTGAACTCATCGTCACCATGGGTTCCAATGAAAGCATGGTATAAACAAGGTCTTAATAAACTAAATAATAATCAAAGTACGAATAAACGAGATCTAGGTTCAACAAGAACGAAAATGAGCATCCAAAGTTACAACTAATTCAAAGAATCACAAGTTGAAAACAAGATCTTCTTTTTCGGAGTTGTTCTGTGCTTCTAGGTCTTCTCCTTGGTATCCCAATCTTTCCGGATGATGAAAACCCTTTTTTTTAAGTATATATACGCCCCTAGTGGACCTGAACCCTTAAAATCGTCAAATTCTACTCAAAAAAGGCTTTTTCAGCGAAATCAGCGACCAGCCGCGCCCTGAGCGGCCGCTCAGCTCTGCTGAGCGGGCGCTCAGCTACTGACTGGGAAAAATATTCTGATGAATCTTATTTTGGCCATAACTTGAGTTCTACTCGTCAGAATTAGGCGATTCAACTGCCCACGCGAAGCTATTGAGATTCTCTACAACTTGACAATGGCCTTGGTTTCCAATTCTGATCACTTTTCATCATATTTCCTTTAAAAGCTCTTTTCTTCATTTAACTGATACCTGAAATGCAATAACATAAAAACACATCAAAATACCAACAACTTGAGTCCAAAACACCAATTTAAGCTTGTAATAAAGCATTCCAAGTGGATATAAAATCCACTTATCATTGGGGAAGCCAAAATCTAGTGCAAGTGAGCATCATCTTTTAGATGATTTGTTGGCTCACTTGCCAATTCTTTCAGGAACTGTTGTGTCATCTGTGCCTAAAATATCTTCAATCAGCACAGAGTCAACAATAGTTTCTATTCCCACCTCATTCATTTCTACTCTCTCGACGGATATTGCTCATCCGTCGAGCAGTGATTGTATCCCGACGGATAAGCCTAACAGCAGTTATCCGTCGGACAACAAAACCACTCACTCGATGGATATCACTCATCCGTCGTGTATCTCTGCACAATCTCAAACTTCCATTATTTCAAGTGCAGAAGATTTAGTGGTTGTACAGTCACTCTTAGGATTGAGAGAGCAGAGTGTTTTGAGTGAGAGGCTGGATTGCTCCCAGGCAAAAGGAGAGGAAATGAGTGAAAATCTGCAATCCATTTCTTCAGGATTGGCAAAAGGGAGTGAGAGGAGTCCCACCTTACTAGGTGAAGGTGAGGGTGTGAGGGTGGGGAGCCAGGGTGAGACCCTGATGCAACAAAAGAGAGAACATGAGAGAAAAGCAGGTACAGAGGGTATA
Organism: Apium graveolens; assembly: GCF_009905375.1. Classification (NCBI taxonomy): domain Eukaryota; kingdom Viridiplantae; phylum Streptophyta; class Magnoliopsida; order Apiales; family Apiaceae; genus Apium; species Apium graveolens. The sequence continues at coordinate 128,271,176 of NC_133655.1, forward strand.
AGGGTGGATCCAGCCATTGCTCATGAGTCAATGATTGTGGATGATGCTGAAAAGGAAAGACAATTTCAGCAACATTACAAAGCTGTAATTGATAATATTTCCTTGGATGATGACACTTTTACTCATCCTGTGTCAGCCTATCAACTGTTGGCTGCTCAGGGCAGTGAGGAGGCAGAGAAGACTCTAAATCTAGTACACACTTCAGAATCTCTATAAAGGGATAAAGCTGCTGTCAATTTGATGCCTCCTACAGTTGGTGAGCCATCTGAAGAATTTGGAGTAAATTCTAATGATGATGAATCTTTTTCATTTGATGGAAGCATGAACTTAGGGGGAGATGAAGGCCCAAGTTCTACTCCAGATCTACCTGAATGGGCATTGACAAAGGAGTCTACACCAGGAAAATTCAATGTATCCTTAGTCAAACAAATCATGTCTATCCAAAAGGCCATTCAGAACACCTCAAATGCTGGTACCAAGGCTATTCTTCAAGCCCACCTAGATTCTCTACATCTCATGAAGCTACAGCAATTAAGACAAAATCTGAGTGTGGATGAACTCAAAAAGGATATAGCTGACTTGAAGACCTACAATTCTGAGAAGCTGGATTGAATAATGCCCTATGGTACCATGCAGGATCTATTCATGAGACTGAGAAGAGAATCAGATGCTGAAAAGAAGCTGGCCAAATTGGAAGACAGAGTTCAAGTTATTGAAAACTCTGTGGTCACCATTCTTCAAAATCAACAGTCTCAGACCAGTCTTCTAATGCAACTGGCTAAAGCACAAGGCTTGACTCCTCAACTTGATGATAACAAAAAGGGGGAGAAAGGACCAAGTAAGGGGGGGAAACTTCAGATACAAATCAGTAAAGTAATTGTGCCTTCAATTACTGTCTCAAAGCCACCAGTTGCAGATGGTATAGATCTGATTCAAGAAGCAGCAGCTAACTTGAAAGTTGCTGAGAAGGAAAAGTTGAGTTTGGTCAACTGGAAGAAGATTGATGATGAGATACAGAAAAAGTTTGAACTTGTCAAGGAGCCAGTTAAGTCAGCCATCCATCACTCTCAAGTCAAGCAAATTAGTGTGCATGAGATGAGCATGAATTATCTGAAAAGAGGACAATCTTCCTGCATCAAGTCTCCAAAGGCTGAAATGATTCTTAAACCAAGGGCAAACTAATCAAAATCATCTTTCAAGAACCCCTTGGACACTGTGTATGAGACACCCAAGCAGGCTGCTCTAGATGCTAAAAAGGCTAAATAAAAGAGAGAGCAGATTGCTATCTTAGCCAAGCTACATGCTGTAAACACATCACAACAAATTCCCTCTCAACCATCTGAAGCTACTAAATCAAGGAAGCAAGTTAAAGAACAGAAGAAATCTCTAAGAAAGAAAGAATTGGCTAAAAGAACTAAAAGGAAACTGGAAATTGTTGACAAGGAATTGGAAGATCAATTTCCTAAGAAATCCACACCAATTACAACTCAAGCAACAAAGTCTTCTGTGGTATTTGAAGACATAAGGGTGGTGGATCCCTACAGGAATATTCATGGTGAACCTATTGTGCCCAAGGATGAGCCAATAGATTGGGATAACAAACCAATTCCAGACTTCAATCTACCAATCCTTAGGAAGCCAAAAAGGACAAAGTCAAGAGCAGTCAAGAAAGTGAAGTTGTCACCTCTCAAATCCAAGTCTGTAGTTAAAACTCAGCCCAAAATCAATAAGGGAGACTACCTGTACTTGTGTGACATCAAAGAATTTTCTGATCTAAACCACTATCTGGATGAACTAGATGACGTGAGAGGAATTGATGCATACAGAAACCTACCTGAAAGGTTAGTGTTCAAGTACAAAGGAGGAAAGGAGATTCAGTGGCCACTTCATAGGATTCTTCAAGAGAGCCAAGCTGTATTGATTAAAGTTTATTCATCCTTCAAAAAGAATTTGGGTTCAATATCACTGCAAGAAGACTAGTATTAAAGAAGATTGAAGGACTAAGGAGTGTTAGAGCAAAAGATGCACTCCCAAAGACTTAATCATCCCATACACAGGGAGAAGAGTGCATCTAAGGCCCTACTGGCTGATGGAGTTCATAGATGACAAAGGTGTGAGAAGATTCTTCAGATTAGAAGACCAATTGAGCATCTCCAGCAATTAGACTCTCTTGGAAATGCAAGGAAAGCTAAATCTCTCAGAAACTGATGAATTGGAATTCCACAGGCAGCTCCAAAATTGGATTGATGAAAACAGAAAGCTTGGAAGAAGATCCAGACCTTCAAGAAACTAGAAAAATCTGCTCAGGCTAGAGGAGCATCTTGAAAATGACTGTGAGCTAAACTTTGTACATTTTGTTATTTGAAGCACTTTTCAGTATTATCTACTTTTCTTTAAAGCTGTATGTTTAGGGTGTTTTGTTATCATCAAATATCTCTTAATTTATGGCTACAATTCCAGTAGACATAAATTGGGGGAGATTATTGTGCATATGTTGTGTACTTGATGATTTCATGAACAAAACACCTAAGTAGATTTTACTTAGTGAAATAATGTAGCACTCGACGGATAAGAATTATAGTCCCGACGGATAACTGATTATAGTCCCGATGGATGATGACTTATTATCCATCGAGTGAGTAGCTTATGTAATAATAAGTCTGTAGCTCATTTCTGCATACACCTTTGTATGGATTCTGTAGTAGCATATAAGTCGACGGATGTTTAATATAACAGTCGACGGATGATCAATGAAGCCATCAACGGATGATCGTAAAGTTGACGGATGATCATGTACTCAACGGATAAAGAATTCAAATATCAGTTGACAGTGACAACTGGTCACATGCGTCGAAGTGTATGCAAATGGAATGAGGAAGCCTATTAACTGGGTAATAGAGAACAAAGTAGCAAAGCATTAGACCCGATAGTTTTTATAATGATCCTGTCTTTTGACTTTGTAATCTTGTTAATATATAAACCAAGAAGTAGCAAATAGAAAACAAGATCTGAGATACAAAAAGTGAGAAACATTTATAAGCAGAATTATTAGCATTTCTCTGTATCCTCAGTAGTTCATATTTGTAAGTAGCTGTGAGCATTCTTGCACACAGAGTTCTCTCGATATAATATATATCTCTGGTGGAATTGTTTAAATCCACCAGAAAGTTTTTAAAGACTCTTGTTTTTAATTACTCGTGTTTTGGTTCACTTAAGTTTTTAATTCCGCATTGTGCTAATCAATACAATTATATATATTCGAGTTTGAACATTTTTTATTTTAAGAAAAAGGTTTAAGAATTCCATTCAACCCCCCTTCTGTAATTCTTGCTATATTGTTAAGGGACTAACACTTCTTGTATTGAGAAATAGATGAAGTCTTTGCTTTCCTCTTGATAGACTTATGTGGATCAACTTCCTCAGCAATTTAAACTTTCTTGGCTGTGTGAGATGTAGAAATTGTCTGATTAGAAATTGTCATAATCTTGTCAGGAATTGCTTGAGACCTGTCAGGATTTGACAAAGATTTATCAGAATTTGTAGATTCCTGATCCAGAGCAATATCAGCCAACACTTGAAGACCATATGGTTTCTTGTGAACCTTTTCTGCTAACTTCGTTAATCTTCTTTTCTTAGGTTTAATAGCTACAATCAAATTTTGGTCTTCTCCTTCACTAGCATTAGCAACCTCCACTGGTCTAGCAGGATTCTTGAAAACAATTTGACCATCACGGTCACCTTCTGTTGGGTTCCGAAGGCATAAAACGCAGCGGATAAACGTAAATAAAATAAAAATTTTGAAACTCAAAAACAGGATCCATATATAATTATGGGCAGATTATGGAGATAACGAATCATACCTTTCAAGAGATTAACTTTCACGAACTCAACGGAGATCCTAGTTATCACGCTTTGTGTCTACCTCTCGGAGAAATACCTCTATGGTATCCACACGAGCACCTTCAAGAACATCTCACGAATTTGACTACGGAATGGATGTACTAGCCTCTTTTTTGACGATCTGAATTGCCTCTGCCTCTCTTTGCTGCTAGGGTTTTCTTAAAAAACGTACAAGCCTCTTTAACATCTCATTATCTATTTATAATGACTGATTAAAAAGGCCCATAATAGCAAAGCCCAACCCTAGTAGGTATTGGATTAAATAATAAAAACGAATTTCTATTATTTAATTAATAACTAAGTCATACTTAATTATTATGGGCAAAAACATTCCTTTTAATTCGAATTTATATTATCTCAATTAAGTCTTACTTAATTATAATAAAATTCAAATAATCATCAATTAATTTAAATCCATAATTTAAATTAACTATTCCATTAAGTGCTCTATTTGTGCGACCCTATAGGCTATTATTTAATTGGCAATAATTTTATTCTCTAATAAAATTATAAATAATGAGCGGTATCTAGTAATACATCATTGTTACCCAATTAAACAATAATTAAATCGTGATTAGATAAAACCTTTCGTGATTAATGTTTTTCGTGTAATATAATCCCTTTAACCATACATATTATAGATTAAACTCGAGGCATGTATTTAGTCATCCTCTTCAACATTTAATCCGGGTTTACTTGATCCATGAGTAGATTATCGAGACAAATCATTATTTGAGCATGGCCATGCTTTTATAATCTCACTCAATCAAGAGGCCAATAATATCTCTCCTAATTATAGGAGGGTTAAATCCTTTATCTATCATTCATATTTCTCATACGACTCATGATATACCCGATGTCCACTTTTATCATCACCCGATCAAAAGTAACTTTTAATGTAGTCAAAGTATATTAATCCTCGTATAGAAATATAATGATTTCAAGTCAAAGGATCATTACACCATTATCACTGTGAGTCTTTCTTATGACTTTATTAAACATGAAGAATCTCACTGTGGGTCTGTCCAGTACCATGTACTCTCACATGTACCTATGTATTGACTTTAGTATCCCCATACTTATAACCAATGAGATGTGGTTATCTTGTCAAACAACATACTAGTCTATCTATGTATTATTATTGTCCTATATAATAATACTCGACTAGGGACCTTTAAGAATATGATATATTATATAATCTCAAGTTCAAGTCATGTACTTAAACTATATAATTTATATCATGATTCTAAGGACATTTATTATGCTAACAAAATATCGCAGTAATTAAGGTCATAATAAATACATTTATTGAATGATCAACTGACATAAAGATAAAAGAATAATGTATTGCCTCTAGGGCACCTACACTAACAATCTCCCACTTGCACTAGAGCCAATCACCCATATATCTAATACCCATGGAACTAGTGTGACCATCGTGCTTCTGCTGCGACAAGCCTTTGGTCAGTGGGTCTGCAATGTTATCATTTGTGTGCACTTTACATATGTGTATATCACCCCTTTCATTAATCTCTCGAATAAGGTGAAATCTCCTGAGTATATGTTTAGCCCGGGAGTGTGATCTAGGTTCTTTAGCCTGTGCAATGGCTCCATTATTATCGCAGTATAGATCAATGGGATCTGCGATCGATGGAACCACTCCCAAATCAGAAATGAACTTTCGAATCCAAACGGCCTCCTTAGCTGCTTCACAAGCTGCAATGTACTCAGCCTCCATTGTAGAATCAGCTACTGTTTCTTGCTTTGAACTCTTCTAGCTTACAGCACCTCCGTTTAGACAAAACACAAAACCAGACTGTGATACAGTATCATCTCTGTCTGTTTGGAAACTTGCATCGGTGTAACCTTTTACAACGAGTTTCTCTTCTCCTCCATACACCAAGAATGAATCTTTAGTTCTTTTCAGGTACTTAAGAATATTCTTAACTGCCGTCCAGTGACCTTCACCCGGATTAGACTGGTATCTGCTCGTCATGCTCAAAGCATACGAGACATCTGGGCGAGTACATACCATTGCATACATGATAGATCCAATTGCTGAAGCATATGGAACTTTATTCATGTGGTCCTTCTCATCCAATGATTTCGGACACTGGTCCTTAGAGATCGTTATCCCTTGAGACACGGGGACATACCCCCTTTTTGCATTTTGCATTCCAAAACGATGCAAAACCTTATCAATGTATGTGCTCTGACTTAGACCAATCATCCTTCTAGATCTTTCTCTATAGATCCTCATTCCTAGAATGTAGGATGCCTCTCCTAAGTCTTTAATGGAGAAATTGCTCCCTAACCAAGTCTTAACAGCCTTTAGAGAAGGTATGTCATTCCCCATTAGTAGTATATCATCAACATATAGTACTATGAATGCCACATAGCTCCCACTAACCTTCTTGTAAACACACGGTTCATCTTCGTTTTGAACAAAGCCATACTCTGTGACTATTTCATCAAAACGGATATTCCATCTCCTAGAGGATTGCTTCAATCCATAAATGGATCGACGCAATTTACATACCTTGCCAGCATTCCTTGGATCGACAAAACCCTCAAGTTGTGTCATGTACACATCCTCTTTAAGGCTTCCATTAAGGAATGCTGTTTTGACATCCATTTGCCAGATTTCATAATCATGGAATGCTGCAATGGCAAGTAAAATCCTTATAGACTTGACCATAGCCACTGGTGAGAAAGTTTCATCATAGTCAATACCATGAATTTGTTTGAAACCTTTTGCAACCAGCCTAGCTTTATAGGTCTGAACATTTCCATCCATGCCCTTTTTCTTCTTAAAAACCCATTTGCACCCTATGGGTTTTACCCCTTCAGGTGGATCAACCAAAGTCCATACTTAGTTTTCGTACATGGAATCTATCTCGGATTTCATGGCTTCAAGCCATCTCTTAGAGTCTGGACTGTTCATAGCATCTTGGTATGTGAGAGGCTCATCTTCATCTATGAGCATCAAATTACCACACTGAGTCATGAGAAATCCATATCTCTCTGGCTCATGGAGAAATCTACCAGATCTACGAACAACATGTGTTTGTTGAGCATTATCATTATTCTGCTCTTGTTCCACTTCAGGTTCAATGCTATTTTGCGGTTCTCGATCTTCATCGAGATCTATAGTTCTCCCACTGTTTCTTTTGGAAACAAAATCTCTTTCCATGAAGACAGCATCTCGAGCAATAAACACTTTCTGCTCAGAAGGACTATAAAAATAATACGCCTTTGTTTCATTAGGGTATCCTACAAAAATGCACTCTTCGGATTTAGGTCCAAGCTTGTCAGATTCTTGACGTTTCACAAACGCCTTACATCCCCAAACTTTCATAAAGTTCATGCCTGACCGTTTCTCTTTCCATATCTCATATGGAGTCTTTTGAACCTTCTTAGTAGGAACACAGTTAAGTGTGAAAGCCATTGTTTCTAGAGCGTAACCCCAGAAACTAATTGGAAGATCTGCATGACTCATCATCGATCGCACCATGTCCAACAAGGTGCGATTTCTCCTCTCTGAAACTCCATTCCATTGAGGTGTTCCTGGCGGAGTGAGCTGTGATACAATACCACACTCTTTCAAATACTCTCTAAATTCGGTGCTTAAGTATTCACCCCCACGATCGGATCGTAAGATCTTAATACTTGCATCTCCGCCAATTTGCTTCTCTACTTCAACCTTGTATTCTTTAAATTTTTCAAAAGAATCGGATTTGTTCTTCATAAGATATACATATCCATATCTACTGAAATCATCAGTAAATGTTATGAAGTAGTAGTAGCCTCCTCTAGCCATTACACGCATTGGGCCACATACATCACTATGTATTAGCTCCAGACGTTTAGTGGCCCTTTGACCCTTACCAGTGAAAGGGGCTTTAGTCATCTTACCAAGCAAACAAGATTCGCATTCTTGGTATGATTCAAAATCAAACTTATCCAAGTATCCATCCTTATGTAATTTGGATATGCGTTTCTCATTTATGTGGCCTAGACGACAATGCCAGAGGTATGTTTGATTTGAATCATTCATTTTAAGTCATTTGTTTTCTATATTACAGACAGGGTTATCTAAATCAAGAACATATAAATCATTAAATAAACGCGCAACACCATAGGTTAAATCATTCAAAGCAAAAGAGCAATTGTTGTTCTTTATTGTAAACGAAAAACCTTTCTTGTCCAAACAAGAAACAGAAATAATGTTTCTGCGAATCGCAGGCACGTAAAAACAGTCTTCTAGTTCTAAAACAAGCCCAGAGGGCATAGATAAATAATAAGTCCCTACAGCTAAATCAGCAACTTTTACTCCATTGCCTACTCTTAGGTCCACTTCTCCCTTAGCCAAAGTTCTACTTCTCTGCAGGCCCTGCACATTTATACAAATCTGAGAAGCACATCCAGTATCAAATACCCAAGATGTAGAAATAGACAAATTGACTTCTATAACATAAATACCTGATCCATAAATCTGAACTGCTTTCTTTTTCTTCAGATCCTCCAAGTAAATTGGACAGTTTCTCTTCCAGTGACCATCTTTCTTACAGTAGTGACATTCACCCTTGGCCATACCACCTTTAGGCTTTAAAGCCTGTTTGGGACCTGACTTTGGCTTGGGTGTAGAATCAGATACAATCTTCTTCTTACCCTTCCATTTGCCCTTCCCTTTGGCCTTACCTTTATTTCCCACCATCAGTATGGGAGCAGGTTCAACTGTCTTCATGTTGGTCTCATATGTTCTCAACATATGCAACAATTCAGTAGGTGTTTTGTCAAATTCATTCATATTGTAGTTCACAACAAACTGAGTGAATTTGTTGTTCAAAGAATTCATGATTAGGTCAATACCAGTTTCCGGACCAATCGGGAAACCCAAAGTTTCAAGGTACTCAATGTAACCAATCATCTTCAGAACATGTGGGCCAACTGGTTCACTCACCCCTTGTTTGCAATTAAAAAGTGACTTACTCGTGTTGAACCTTTCTTGACGAGTTTGGCTTGCAAACATGCTTTGCAAGTGCTCATTGATAGTATATGCATCCATATGCACATGTTGTCTTTGAAGCTCAGCACTCATAGTTGCCAACATAAGACATGCAACATCATTTGCATCATTCTCATCCCTTGTGCGTGCTGCTCGTTCATCAGCAGTAGCACCCTCAAGAAGGGGGCCTGGAGGAGGAATATTAATGACATGAAGCTTGCGCTCCTGCCTGAGGACAATCCTCAAATTCCTCTGCCAGTCTAGGAAGTTGTTTCCTCCTGTCAGCTTGTCCTTCTCAAGGACTGAACGTACGGATAGTGTGTTTGTGTTGTTTGCCATTACTCAGTATCTACAATAATAAAAGCGCAAAATAAACATTAAATTGTCTGAGTTAAAATTTTATGTTCATATGATTATGATATATTCGTAATATATCTCCCACTATTTTTTTATCAAATTAATAGCCCTAACTATTAATTCGGAAAGTATATCCCATAAATCTTTCTAGTGAGCCAAGATCCATATTTCGTCATGTTCTAAGTCAACCACTGGTATCCTTAAAACATGATTATTTAGGTAGACAATAGTTGTCAATTATATCATATATAATTCTTGGATAATTTGGTGAACAACAATTGATCTTATCTATCTAATAGATTTTTAACCAAACTCTATGCTTCTAAGTTCATAATAGTTGAATATAACCGTTTATATTCACCTTATTATGATGACTCAGTTAAGTTAGACCCAATGATACAACGTCCGAATATAACCGTTTATATTCGTCGCATTTCACCATGATAGATAGGAGTCCCCTGCCACTGACAGCCCTTCCCCTTATCGATCTAGGATTTAATGAGTGTTCATTCATTGGAAAGCATCTGATTAAAACTTAATATTTTTATTTAGGGATTTTTAATTTAGAACGATCATGATCCCATCATAAAGAGATTCCCAATTTTTCCTTGAATAAAATACTTCAAATCAATACTCGTCAATGGTTTGATTTCCAGGTAGTGGAGGAGTCACATCGGTCTCGCTTAAAACCCACAGCCTTACAAGTTCTATGAACCCGTTGTTCACAAAATCGCCCCATGTCAGAAATAAAGAAAATTCGTATTTTATTCCGTGTTTCATAAACACGAGTATCTCATGATCGTTTGTTAATTTTAAATCTTGAGTCGTTACAGATTTTATCTTGTTTAAAGGCATGGCATGGGTGATGTATCTAATACATACATGCATCATTAATCTAATTAAAACATGCATTTTCTACTCTACACATACTATTTATACATCATATGAAAAGTACGTAAAGTAAACGTGCAATAGTTATGGCCCAATCCTATGTGATCTTTTCAAGCTAATGAAAAGATCAAGGTCAATCTATGGTGTAAAAATAACTATTACATATGTCTTCTCTATTGCTTCCATTATCTCCTTGGCCTCCATAGGATGCCTCCTTTTTCCCTTGTCCTTCTTGGATATTACATTAAGAATTATACTAATGAACTTACAAAAGAACTCGAGTTACATTCGAGATAAAACAACTACAAATAGAAAACGACATGCAAGTCGTATTTATTACAAACCAAAAGAATAAACCATTACAACTAAGGTCTTAAGGCCATAACTATACACCATGCTCAAGTAACCATTAAAGAACATGATAGATCATATAAAGATGACATACTATTTATTACTTATCATGATCCAATCAAGAATAATAAATAAGTAAAGCATATGTCATAAGCACAAATTAGAAATGAAACCCTAAGCACGCGGTTCGACCTCCGCGGTGAGGTCGCTGGGGGGGTTCGGGGGGGCAGCGAGCCCCCCGATGGCGGAAATTTTTGCAAAATCAAGTATCAGAATACTAGAAAAACATGTATCAGAATACTATTCCAGAAGCATGTATCAGTATACACACGATCCATATCCCAGTTACCAAAAACGTGTATCAGTATACATATTTTAAGAGATCGCATACATATGAGTTATGGCAGATCTTACACATACTAGTATCATCATATAGATCATTAACAGATTCATCATATCATTCATATAACATAACTGTTATCATGGCAGACTCATATAACATAACTGTTATCATGGCAGACTCATCACACATGCATACTTGTAAAAATACAGTAAACACGTAAGCAAATCAGCCCCTTATACACGTAGCTCTGATACCATTGTTGGGTTCCGAAGGCATAAAACGCAGCGGATAAAGGTAAATAAAACAAAAATTTTGAAACCCAAAAACAGGATCCATGTATAATTATGGGCAGATTATGGAGATAACGAATCATACCTTTCAAGAGATTAACTTTCACGAACTCAACGGAGATCCTAGCTATCACGCTTTGTGTCTACCTCTCGGAGAAACACCTCTATGGTATCCACACGAGCACCTTCAAGAACGTCTCACGAACTTGACTACGGAATGGATGTACTAGCCTCCTTCTTGACGATCTGAATTGCCTCTGCCTCTCTTTGCTGCTAGGGTTTTCTTAAAAAACGTACAAGTCTCTTTAACCTCTCATTATCTATTTATAATGACTGATAAAAAAAGGCCCATAATAGCAAAGCCCAACCCTAGTAGGTATTGGATTAAATAATAAAAACGAATTTCTATTATTTAATTAATAACTAAGTCATACTTAATTATTATGGGCAAAAACTTTCCTTTTAATTCGAATTTATATTATCTCAATTAAGTCTTACTTAATTATAATAAAATTCAAATAATCATCAATTAATTTAAATCCATAATTTAAATTAACTATTCCATTAAGTGCTCTATTTGTGCGACCCTATAGGCTATTATTTAATTGGCAATAATTTTATTCTCTAATAAAATTATAAACAATGAGCGGTATCTAGTAATACATCATTGTTACCCAATTAAACAATAATTAAATCGTGATTAGATAAAACCTTTCGTGATTAATGTTTTTCGTGTAATATAATCCCTTTAACCATACATATTATAGATTAAACTCGAGGCATGTATTTAGTCATCCTCTTCAACATTTAATCCGGGTTTACTTGATCCATGAGTAGATTATCGAGACAAATCATTATTTGAGCATGGCCATGCTTTTATAATCTCACTCAATCAAGAGGCCAATAATATCTCTCATAATTATAGGAGGGTTAAATCCTTTATCTATCATTCATATTTCTCATACGACTCATGATATACCCGATGTCCACTTTTATCATCACCCGATCAAAAGTAACTTTTAATGTAGTCAAAGTATATTAATCCTCGTATAGAAATATAATGATTTCAAGTCAAAGGATCATTACACCATTATCACTGTGAGTCTTTCTTATGACTTTATTAAACATGAAGAATCTCACTGTGGGTCTGTCCAGTACCATGTACTCTCACATGTACCTATGTATTGACTTTAGTATCCCCATACTTATAACTAATGAGATGTGGTTATCTTGTCAAACAACATACTAGTCTATCTATGTATTATTATTGTCCTATATCATAATACTCGACTAGGGACCTTTAAGAATATGATATATTATATAATCTCAAGTTCAAGTCATGTACTTAAACTATACAATTTGTATCATGATTCTAAGGACATTTATTATGCTAACAAAATATCGCAGTAATTAAGGTCATAATAAATACATTTATTGAATGATCAACTGACATAAAGATAAAAGAATAATGTATTGCCTCTAGGGCACCTACACTAACACAATATGTATGGTTGGTGTTAGGCATAACCTCAGAAATGGCATTACTTAAAGCGATGTCTTGATCCGTAATAATGGTAATAGGTGGCTTGTTATCGACCGCTTCCAACCAAGTCTTCAAAACCCTTCTATAAGTAGTCTCTTTCTCGTCCCTTATAAGTGCAAATCCAAACAAAATATTTTGGTAGTGGTGATTCACTCCCGTAATTGGAATAAAAGGCATGTCATACCTATTAGTCCGATATGTCGAGTCGAAAGTCACCACATCTCCAAAATTCTTGTACGCGTTAAGCGAACGAGGATCAACCCACACCAAACCCCTAACCCGATTCTCCTCATCCACATCCACTCGGTAGAAAAAATTGCCATCACTTTGTTTTTGCAAGTCTCGTAACAAAACCAATCCAGACTCCGCATCACCGGAATCAAAAACCCGTCTTCGAATGTCACGTATTACATTTCGTACGTCTTGAGCGGAAAACCCAATTTTTTCAATACCACCACACGTCTCACTAAGTAAATTCATCACTTTCGGGGTCTCGATACCCGATTTGTTGAATAACTCAATCAAAGATCGGGTAAACGGATCTATGTTGCGTGATCTTTGCATAAAATTTACCTTATCCGATGTAACCATAGCATGATTGTGCTCTAGGTTGACCTTGGTTACTTCCCATTTGTTTGAGCTTACTTTGTGAGCAACACACATACGAGCACGACAACAAGTTCGAGGAATAACATCTCGAGGTTGTTTCCCTTTAGCCCTATCTTCAACTTCCAAGGGTTTTGGGCCCAATCTTCCACCCTTTCGACATATATACAAACGTGACGATATACCACCATTTCTTGAATGTTTATGACTACTTCGAATAATTATCTCGAACCCTATACTTCGACCATAACCTCGATAAAAACTTTCCGCTTCATCCAACGAATCAAACATCATACCAACACAAGGAACTACATCATTCATATTTCCAATAAAATTTTCATCATTAATTTTATCATCATCATCGCCATTAAAAGAATCATTACTATCATCGGAATCACCGTGAACATCGTGATTCTTCCAACCGAAACCAACATCATCATCACTATGCGTTTTTCGCTTCCCCGGATCATTAACTTTATCTTCAATACTATCAACATCTATTACTTCATCATCATTAAAGATTTTACGATAAACCCTCTTTTTTGTGTGGGGGGGTAACATAATTAAACATTGCGGTTGGGTTGTTTATTTTTGTTATTTTCTTTAAAATTAGAAAATTAATCAAAACATTAAATAATTTATTTCATTCAAACATTAAAATTCGATAAATTTCATTTTTTTAGTTTTTCACATTTTCAAATTTTAGCATTATATTTGTTTATTAAAATTTAAACTTGATAAAATATTGGACAAGTACAAGAAAAATAAAACATTAAATAATTTATTTCATTCAAACATAAATGGAGTACATTCAAATATTTTTTCAAAAAAAATACATAATAATATTTTATGTCGACGAGAATGATCAAACTTTAACGGTGTTGGAAGAACCGCCTTTATCACCCTTATCGTCGTCTTTCTTTTTCTTCGACTTTTCCGCCTTCGCTTTAGCTTCATTTTCTTTTTTTTCTTGCGCTCAAGCGCCATTTGAATACGGCGGAGAGCCATTGCCATGTCTTCGTCTCCTTCGGGCCCGTCATAAACCACACCATCGATAATTACCTTATTATTGTCATAATCATAGTAGAAAACCATTTTTCGGAAATTAGAGAAGATAATGTTGAAGAGAAAATGTAGAATAAAAATAGAGAAGAGAATGTTGAAAAAAAATGAGATGAGGCAGGACTATTTATAGGTGAAAATCTGAATTTTAAAATTCACAAGCTTCTGCCGCAATGAAACATTGCGGCGTGTCGGTCAAGCTTCTGCTCTATTGACCAGTCAATTCAACTGCCGCAATGTTTCATTGCGGCAATTTCAACAGTCAAATGAAATGTTTTCAGCAAATTTTTTTTGTGCCAAATTTAATTTTGTGAATTTTAAAATTCTTATTAATATTGGCACAAAAATAAGTTTTGCACAAAAAATAAGTTTGACTGTTGATAAATTTTTTAAACTAAAATAACTCAGTTCACTAAAAAGTATAAAATTAATAATATTATTGTTTAAACTAAAATTATTCATACGATAATTTAAAGAAAAAGTACCGAAAAAATTAAATTGATAATTTATTATTAAAATTGATAATATTTTAATATATTACTACTACTTATATTTAATGTTAACATATTTTAAAAAATTAATTACTGTTGAACATTAATATTATTTTTATACTTATATAAATAAGTTAAATATTAGAATAAGCTAAAGAGAGGGGCAGTTTGGATAAAAATGAAACATTGCGGCCCAACAATGAAACATTGCGGAATGCGCAATATTTCCTGTGCATGGAAACATCCCGCAATATTTCATTGCGGAAGGCAAGACCCGCATTGAAACATTGCTTTCCCCGCAATGTTTCATTGCTGTGGGTTGGCTGGCTGTCCCCCCAACTCACGTTGGCTCCTGATTATTTCCCTATATATATATATATATATATATATATATATATATATATATATATCCCCAGACCCCTTATCTTCATTTTCTGAAATCAATTCTTCTTCTATTTGATTGTAGTTCATAATTAGAAGCAGGAGATTTTAATAATTTGGATTAATGATGTCTTAATATTAATAATGCTAAGTACGCGCTAATCTAACTTGAGTGAGTATTAAGAGATTTTTAATATGAATTCACGAGTAATTACAGAATTTGATTAAAAATTTAGAACTCCACCATTAAAAATACACATCCTACTCATATAACTCACGACCTCTAAATATGTACATGGTTTAATAATATTATACTTTTTAAGTTCTTATCTAATTTCTTTGACTAAATTTTATTTAAATTAGGCAAATTTAGACTGTGATAGATAAATATTTATTAATATTGGATACTTAAACTTGGAAGTGATAACATGTTAAAGATAATTTCATATTTTTATTTGATTTTTTACTTAATAACTACAAAATTGAAAAAATTAAGGTAAAAATTTGATCAATTTAACTAAAAATTATTTAAACATAACTTAAGAAAATTAAATATACAAAATATTCGAGAATAGTTAAAAAAAGTTATATATAGATAATTTTGATACGTGACACACCATTTCTCATTTTGTGCAAGTATTACCATTGTAATCAAGTTATCCAATGATCATAAAATTTCCAGAATCACAACTAAACTCATGTCTGGGGGACGGGTCAGTCGATAAAGCTGTAGAAACTGGAGAACGTCCTACTCATTGTAATCGGGGAGTTTCGCACCAAATTTATCGTAGCTTCTCAGGAAATGCAAGAGGTTCTTTGGTGCTCTGGAGTCTGGACCATCCATCATTAATCAGGGTTTACGCAGGACCAGAATGGTGATTCGAGCTGAGCGGATCAGTTGAAGTGAGTCTAGCAGCTCGAATAGGTTTAACAAGCTTAAATATTTGACCAAATTCAACCTATAAAGTATATTGAACGATTTTACAAAGCAGAATGTATACTGGTTTAGAGAGTTATGATTTCACACTACTCATCAATTATATAAATAGTATGCCCCTGTGGGTAATAATAACCAAAAGAATTGATAGAGCAGCGAATGATTTCCCACAAAATATATTGCAAATATTTTACATGTCCTGACTGTGCAGTTGTTCTGCAATCCAGGGAGGTGGTAGTAAAAACAACTTGCCCATTTAGAATTTTTGGGCCAAAATGTTGTCAATTTAGTAATTTTGGGCCTAAACTTCGAATGAACTTGTCAATTTAGTAATTTTGGGCTTAGACTTCAACAAAAAAACAGGGATTGTATCAAAAGCCTGTGCAGGTTTGCACGAGTATGTCAACTTTTTTTTTTACACAGAAGCACATACCATACAACTTCAATATATATTTAATATTTGCAACTAATATACAGTTTAGTTTGTTCTGGTTATTTAGAAAATTAGAACTCAAAAGAAAGTAATGATTTTGGTTTTCGATATTCAGTTTTATTCTCTGTTCTTTTTTACCAAAAAGGGTGAGAGAGTGGTTGAGATCCCACTTAACTCGGAAAAATAGTAGAATTAAAATTTTATTCATACTAAATTATACATGAGTACCCTGTGAAAATATTAAAAAATGATAAATTTTATATAAAAAGGAATTAAGCACCCCAGTTATGCATTGAGCCGGTGTCACAATCAAAATGTGCAACATGTTCTTGCAAGTGAGTTGCACCTCACTTTCCAACATATATATTCTGAAATAACATAAATGGGGATCCATTAAATCAATCTGATTGTTATTAACATGTTAGGTGTAGTCATGAAATGAAATGTTCTGGGCCTCCCTTACCATCATTACTTCTACTACTACACCCTTCCATTTCCTTTCAAGATTCCCAAAACTAACCTCCCACTCACCCCCCCCCCCCCCCATTCGGCTCACCAACATGGACTTGTTATTTCTCTTGGTGTAGTAACAATTTGAACCCAACTCTTGATTCAACAGATGAATGACTTGTTAGTCATGATAATAAATATGTATGAGTCACTAGTACAAGTGGATGCAGCCTCCAATTTCCTAGTGACTTCTAGGGATGTACGCGGTTCGGATCGGATCAGTTTTGGGGTAAAAGTCGAACCAAACCGCGAAGTGCAGTTTTAAAAAATTGTCATCCGCAACCGCATTTGCGGTTGCGGTTAACCGCGTCATTTACGGTTGCGAATTTGCGGTTATTGCGGATCGGTTTGCGGTTCAACCACTTATTTTAAAATAATTAATAATTTGCAAAAAAATAAATTTGGAATATTAATAAATTGAAGTTTAAGTTACGTGATAAATTACATTCAAAAATAAAATATAAATTAATGCTCCGTGTGGAGTAAGGATATTAAAAACATACAAAAATGTGGAGGCGAGAGAAAAAAAAATGATAAAAAAAATTACATGTTAATTATATTTTTCATTTGTTTGGTTATATATCTTATAATGATTGTGAATTTGATGAATGAAGTCTTAATATTAACCTAAGATTAGTTGATAAATGTGTATACTTATTAATTTATACGATATCAACTACATTTTTGGAAATATATTTTATTATAAATATATGTTGCGAGTTGCGGTTACGGTTGCGATTTTGCGATTTTTAAAAATTTAAAACCGCATCCAAACCGCCAATGAGCGGTTTTTAAAATTTAAATTCACAACCAACCCGCGCTTGGCGATTATCCGCAAATGAGGTTCGGTTGCGAGCGGTTGAGCGGCGGTTTATTTGTACAGCCCTTGTGACTTCCCTTTGTTGATGCATCAAATTTGGAATATGCACTTTCAACATCCTTAATTATTAAAAGCGCGCATGTGACCCTGCCCACTTATATTGTTCTTTAACTTCCTTTTTTCTTTTTCCAAAACGTTTCTCAACTTTTATTATATAATAAAGCATTACTTGTATTTCTTATAGAAGATGGCTCGGATTTCAGCTAAGGTAGAAAACCTGTTTGATGGTTAGTATGAGAGCCATCAAACGCATTTGTGTGCTTACTGCTTACAGGTTGTAACCAAAAACAAGAACATATGCTCTCTTGAACATTACTGCCTGTATTTTGAGGCTCCTACATATACGTAGGGGAGACTGATACAAAGAATTTCTAACCTAAATACATAGGGTACATCTACAATTACAAAACTTTGATTAAATAATTATAATTAAGTTATCAAAATATACTACGTACTCGTGTAGCGCCTGTTTGGGCACCACTTATAAAAGGTTTTACTGGTACAATTTGTTGCACTTGTTTCATTGATATTGTTGTGTTTATATACACATGACACTATAAGGATAATGATTATCAATTTACAACAGACTACATATATCTCACTAGATAAATAAAGTTGATTATATAATACTAATCTAAATCTCCGCATTTGTTGCCTTCATTTGTTGTTGACCAGGTTTCTGTCGTGTGCCTCAACATCATCATTGTCTAATGTCCTAACACGCCCCCGCAAGATGGAGGTTCCATTTGAAACTCCTATCTTGGAAAGAAATAACTGAAAAGGAAGACGTGGTAGTGGCTTTGTCAATATACCAGCTATTTGATCTTCCGTGCTTATATGATGAACTCGGAGAAGATTTTGTTGCACTTGTTCTCTAACAAAGTGATAGTCAAGAGCTATGTGCTTCATCCGGGACTGGATTTGTAGAAAGGTAAGTAGCGCCTACATCGTCACAATACAGCCGAGGAGCAGTAGGCAACTTCAAACCAAGTTCACTTAATAACTGAGATATCCAAATGAGTTCAGCAGAAGCATTTGCAATGGCTTTGTATTCCGCTACAGTGGAGGACCGTGAAACATATTTTTGACGAACTGATCGCCAAGATATGATATTTGAACAAAGATAAATTGCATACCCAGTAGTTGAACGACCCACCTCCTTGCAACCCCCACCCCCCAATCAGAATCGCTGAAGGCTATGAGTTGGAGAGGCTGGCCCCTTTTCAAGAAGAGACCATAGTGAATTGTTTGCTTTATGTACCGAAGGACTCTTTTAAGTGCTTGAAGATGACGTTGAGTAGGCTGATGCATAAACTGTGATATCCGATTTACAGTGAACGCAATGTCTGGTCTTGTCACTGTCAGATATTGTAAGGCACCCACAATTTTCTTATAGATTGTGACATCTGTTGAAGCTGAGCCATCATAAAGGACCAGTTGTTCAGATGTGCTGAGAGGAGTATGCACTGGTTTTGCAGCAACCATGTTGTGGGTTACAAGAATGTCTGTGATATGTTTATGTTGACTCAAAAACAGTCCTTCAGAATTATGAATAACATCGACGCCCAAAAAATTATTTAAAGTGCCCATGTCTTTGAGAGAAAACTTTTTGTTCAAACTCTGGACAAACTCTAATATAAAACTTGGAGTGTTGCCAGTAATAATGATATCATCCACGTATACGAGAAAGTACATGATACAGTTGCCTTGAGAATATATGAAAAGAGACGCATCAGATATTGAGTTGATAAAACCATACTCAAGAAGATATTGTTTCAGTTCTTGGTGCCAAACCCGAGAGGCCTGCCTCAATCCATATATGGATTTTCTTAACTTGCAAATGTAGTTGGGGTACCGTGAGTCTATGAATCCAGGAGGTTGGGACATAAATACTAGGGGTGTACAGACGAACCGCTCAACCGCATCCAATCGCTCAACCGCTCGCAACTGAACCGCATTTTGCGAATAATCGCGAAACGCGGGTTGGTTGTGGATCTAAATTTTAAAAACCGCTCATTCGCGGTTTGGATGCGGTTTTAAATTTTTGAAAATCGCAAAACTGCAACCGCAACTCGCAACTCGCAAAATATATATTTCCAAAAATGTAGTTGATATCATATAAATTAATAAGTATAAACATTTATTAATTAATCTTATATTCATGTTAAGACTTTGTTCATAATATTCACAATAATTATAAGATATATAACCAAACAAATGGAAAAAATAATCAACATGTAATTTTTTTTATCCTTTTCTTTTTTCTTTTCTCTCGCCTCCATATTTTTGTATGTTTATAATATCCACTCCACACGGAGCATTAATTTGTATTTTACTTTTGAATGTAAATTTATCACGTAACTTAAATTTGAATTTATTAATATTCCGAATTTATATTTTTGCAAATTATTAATTATTTTAAAATAAGTGGTTGAACCGCAAACCGATCCGCAATAACCGCAAATTCGCAACCGCAATTGACGCGGTTAATCGCAATCGCTTTTGCGGTTGCGGATCACAATTTTCTAAAATCGCTCTTTGCAGTTTGTTTCGACTTTTACCCCAAAACCGATCCGAACCGCGTACACCCCTAATAAATACATCTTCATGTAATGTACCATGCAGAAAAGCGTTATTTATGTCTAATTGACGGAATGTCCAACCTTGTGATAAAGCAATACTGAGAATCACGCGAATTGTGACTGGTTTTGTGACAGGTGCAAATGTATCTAAAAAATCAATGTCTGGCCTTTGGTGAAAACCTTTCGCTACAAGGCGAGCTTTATAGCGTGCAATGCTACCATCAGAATGTCGTTTCAATCGGAATATCCATTTACATCCAATGATATTCTGATTTGTTTTCGGAACGAGCTCCCAAGTTTTATTGGAAATTAGAGCAGTAAATTCTTCTGACATAGCCTGACGCCACGAAGGATCTTTGATAGTCTGGGAAACGCAAGATGGCTCTGCCGAGATAGGAAGGGGATGTTTTTCAGTGAGATTGATAAATTTAGGACCATAATATATGGGATTTGGTTTGTGTGTACGACTAGGATGTGGTGTTAGTGGCTGATTATTAGAAGTTGTTGGTGTGGTGCGAGAGTCAATTGGGGATTGTAAGGATTCATTAAATGTGACAGGAGAAGCTGAGTGATTTTGTCGAGGTGTGGTTGAGTGAGTAGGTGACGGGGATGGTGTAGATGATGAAATTATTGTTTGTGCCTGGCTGTTAGGGCGAAAACACGCGCTAATAATACACGTAAGTATACGCGTTCGCAAGTAATATAGAATACTTTTTAGTTCGTTCCCATAGAGACTCAGACTAATTATGTTCAATTAAACTCACTCACCAATGTATGATTGATTCTCAATGTTAAGACAATAACACTTAGAATTGATTAACTAATTATTAACTACAATTAACTACAACAATTAAGCACTTAATTATCACTTGAACTAACAATATTAAAACACTCATGAGATCACAACTTTATTACTACTTCCTTCAACAGTCATTGTTATTACCCTTAGCATGCAACAGTGATGATATTAATCGAATAACACGAAACTGATAAAAGCCAACTTTCATTGTACTAATACCATTCTACCAAACATCCACAATTAAGATAGAAGTTGAATAGGCATCAATTATGTTGGAGTCCCTATATGTCTACAGAAATTGACAACATAACGATTTAAGAACAAGTTATTCCTTTTGATTACACAGGGTGACTAAAACGGTTAGAGTTACCCACTAATCATGCATACTCGTACATGAACCTATGCTAGCATGGCAAGTTCTAAATCTCAAGATCCACCATCGCTTCACAAGAGATTAACACCCTATCTTATATGTTCGCGATGCACATAAGACGAATAAGCACAACCAATACTAGATATAATACAATCATCACACACTAAGGTATTACACAACTAACTAAAGAATTCCATAGTAAATCCGTTAGGACCCCATGATCACGATTAGCCCATGATAGCACTCATCGTCATCATGGGTTCATATGAAAACATGATAAATAAACACAAGAGAATAATAACTAAACTAATTATATTAAACCAGAGTACGTCACAAGAGTAAATAGGTTCAAAGTAAAGAAAACTAGCATCCAACGTTACAACGAAATAAGAATCACAAGAAAATATGCTTCCTTTTCGTTGCGGTGTGCTAAAACAGTCTTCTTCCTTATCTCCTTCGCTCCTTGATTAATACCATGATCCAACCTTAGTGAAACGTCTCTGAAATCTACTTATATAGGAGTCCCATAAATCTCAGATTACTCAGAAGTTGGAAGACAAACAGAATTAGAAGTCTAAAATATTAAATCTGATGAGCGGGCGCTCAGCTTCCTGCGCGGCCGCTCAGCTAACTGAGCGGGCGCTCAGACCCCTTCTGGAAAAATGGTCTGTTTTGCTCCGTTTCTTCGCTGTAATCTGCTCCTCTCTTCCCACTTGCAATGTTGAACATATGCCAAGGCTTATTATTGATGAATTCTCCCCCGAAATGCAACTAATACCCTGAAATGAACAAACACTAGAAAAACGCATCAAATACACAAAATACTTGATTTCAAGACACCAATTTAAGCTATTATAAGACGTTCTAAGTGGTATAAAATGCCACTTATCACACCCCCAAACTTAAATCGATGCTTGTCCTCAAGCATCACAGACTTAAAAACAAAATAAAAACATGCATGAATGCAATCTATATGAAATGCATCGATCCCCCTTACTACGACCAAACCAACCAACTCACGACATCTCAACAAATGCAATTAGGCGAATAAAGAGCAATCGAATCATACAAACTAACATACAGCCAGAAACGTGGTGTGTGCAGATGCTTAACAGATATGTTTCGCAACTAGATTAATTATTATGACTCAACTATCATCCAGGCAATCGCATGATTATACAAAGAATAAAAATTCTAGGCACAAAGTGACTTATAACACTACAAGAATCCTGGAGCTTATTACGGAATCATGCATTTTATTTATAACAACAAATGCTTATTTGACCGTGCAATGAGTGAGGTCCACAAAAGACTTATACAATGGTATCCATGTAGCGAGAGTTAGGTTAGCGGATCCCAGACTATAGAAGCCTTAGGTCACTAGGCACAAAGTCCCCTAAGAACTTAATAACTCGAATACCAAAAAGCCCACTCGTGATCAATTATGCATTAACTCTTTTTTTTTCTTTCAACTTTCTGAGCAAGTGCGTTTAGCTCCATCTTGCTCAACCCTAGACTACTCGCATAAAATACGAGCCGGCTACTAGCCATTTGACGCCTAGCCACAATTAGCAACAAATTCCATTTTTTACTCCATTTTTTTCTTTTCATGCCTTTTATCACTAAGAATCTATTATAAAATTCTAAGCATAATAAATAGATTAACCTCGAAAACCATCAAACCATAACAACAATCTAGTCCTTAAGCATTCTCTAAGACTTAGTGAAAATACAAGTGTTTCTAGCATGCATATCAACCTACACGATTCAACATCACTCTAACGCTATCACTACACTCGCATCAATATCACGAATCAATTGGTAAATCAGCGTAAAAGGGATCATGGTAAATGCATGAGCTACATGACATGATAAACAAATAAAGCTATAAATAAATAAAAACAAAAAAAAAACTATATGGTAAAAATTATGCAATTATATGAACTAAACTATCATGAATATGCAGCTATATGACACACACAAAATATTCCTTAACTACCACCCCCAAACTTAAAATCTTCACTGTCCCCAGTGAAGGTAGTAGAAAGGAACACAGGGTATACCTAATCGGAGAGATCATCATCATCATCATCATCACCCTCAGAGGGTGGTGTATCAGGAGGCGGATATGCAGAGTCCTCACCAAAACCTGGCCACTGGATGTCAGCTCCAAGGCCTCGAAAAGCAGTCCCTAGTGCAAGGGTGAGCTTCTGAGCAAACCTGCTCTGCGTCTCGTACAAAGCATCCATCCTCCGTGACAGCCTCCTATACGGAGTATCAGCCATCCCAGCACCCTCCTGAGCTCTAGAAGAACCAGCCTCATCACGCCTTGGCCTCGCCATGGTAGCACCTCGTGCTGGACGCCCTCCTGGAAGACGATAACCCAGCCCATGCTCATCGGGCTCACCACCGGTCCACTCCTGCATCGCATGCAGAGTCCCGGAATCAATAGGAGCGGCCGGCAACTGCAACTGCTCATGAGACGGCCACTGAACTCCAACCGCTCGGCACCGCTCGGCAAAGCTTGGTAACCGTAGATGCATAAGGGATGTTCATGTGTTTAGCTCCCCTCAAAAACTTCAGAATTCCTTGGTAGATGAACTCACCAAGGTCCACATAGTACTCCTCATTCAAAATTTCCCACAACAACTGCGCTCTCTCAACTGTGACCTCATATGCATGCGAAGTAGGAAAAATATTAGCACAAATAAAAGCATTCCATGCACGGGCATACCTATTCATGGCGATCGCCGGAAAGTGACGATACTCATTAGTTCCAGTCTTGAAGGTCCAAACTATGCCCGGCCTACAGAGAGTAGCACAAATCATATCTAAGTCAAAATCTTCAGCAGTCTTCTCTTTCCAGTTCTCCTCCGTGGACTTCCTCTGTATTGCCCAATCACACGGCGAATCGCCGCAGGGTGATAATCCACCGTCATCCCCCGGACCACAGAATACCCATTCTTCTCGGCCTTCGCGTTCACATAGAACTCGCGAACCACACTCATCGGCACTGCTTCAGGCGACTCACAAAAAGCTATCCACCCCTACTCAGCAATCATAGGTAACAACTCACCATCCCTCCCCGATGGAAAAAATCCCCTCTCCTTCAAAATTGGCTTCCCCAGAAGCCTAGTGTACTCCTCCTCAGCAGCCCTATCATTCAAACGAGGCCTCGTAGCAGTACCCCTCGAGGAATCAACAGTAGGGACAATGCTGCTGATATCGATAGTCCTTGTTCTCTTGGGTGCCATCGAAACTGAGTAAAAGTGCTTAAGATTTGTGTTTTTGTGTTTGGGAGAGAGTTTAAGTGTTGAAAGTGTATGGGAGATATATGGGATAGGTGTATGTGTATATAGGGTATGGATTAGGGTAGAATTTGATTAGGAGTGGGGTTAAAGGTTAAAATCATGGGATAATGGGGAAATAGGTCGTGGGTTTATGGGCTGTGTTTTGTGTTTTTATTTTTCTGATTTTTTTGGTTTTTTATTGAACATAAAAAAATTTCTCCCAGTCGGCCCCTGAGCGGGTGCTCAGCTTGCTGAGCGGTCGCTCAGCATAGCTGAGCGGACGCTCAGGGGGCTTCTGGAAATTTTTTTCCAGGCTCCATTTTTCTAATTTTTTTGTGGTTTTGGATAGGTTATTAACTTTTAAGGCTTCCTGTAACAACAAATCATGGGTTGCCTCCCACGAAGCGCTTCTTTTTTGTCATTAGCTTGACGTTGCGTACCTTCCTCAAGTTGACAATAAAACGGCACTAACCACTTCCCGGTTTGCCGTGTCCCCATAGTAGTGCTTCAAACGCTGACCATTAACCTTAAATGCTTGGTCCGGATCATTCTCAAAAATCTCCACCGCTCCATGTGAAAACACAGTTTTGACAATAAAAGGTCCAGACCACCTTGATTTCAACTTCCCAGGAAAAAGTTGGAGACGTGAGTTGAATAAGAGAACTTGTTGCCCCGGCACGAATAAATTAGGATGTAGCTTCCTATCGTGCCACATTTTCACCTTTTCCTTGTACATTTTGTTGTTCCCGTACGCTTAGAGTCGAAATTCATCCAGTTCATTAAGCTGAAGCATTCGCTTCTTTCCAGCCGCATCTAGATCCAGGTTCAACTTCTTCAACGCCCAATAGGCCTTATGCTCAAGCTCCGCAGGTAAATGACATCCCTTACCATACACAAGTTGAAACGGGGACATCCCAAGTGGAGTTTTGTATGCTGTTTTGTAAGCCCAAACAGCTTCATCGAGCTTTAAAGACCAATCCTTCCTCGACGGACAAACAACCTTTTCTAAGATGCGTTTGATCTCTCTGTTAGACACTTCCGCTTGACCATTTGTTTGCGGATGATAGGCAGTAGCAACTCGATGTTTCACATTATAGCGCTGCATCATAGAAGTGAACTTACGGTTGCAGAAATGCGACCCTTCATCACTTATGATTACTCGTGGCATTCCAAACCTTGTGAAAATCTGCTTATGAAGAAAATTCAACACTGCCTTTGCATCATTTGTTGGTAGAGCTTTGACTTCTACCCATTTTGAGACATAATCGACTGCCAGCAAGATGTACTAATTGTTGCAGGACGAGACAAAAGGCCCCATGAAATCGATTCCCCAAACATCAAAGACCTCGACTTCAAGCATCACATTTAACGGCATCTCATCCTTTCTCATAAGATTTCCCACTCTTTGGCAACGATCACACCTTAAAATAAACTGATGAGCATCCTTAAACAAAGTAGGCCAGAAAAAACCTACTTACAGAATACGAGCTGTCGTCTTCTCACCACCGTAGTGTCCACCATAAATTGTGGAGTGGCAGTCTCATAATATCCCCTCCGTCTCACAGAATGGGATACATCTCCTGATGATCTGGTCAGCCCCCTGTCTAAATAAATACGGTTCATCCCACATATACCACTTCACCTCATGCAGAAACTTCTTCTTTTAAGTTGTGGTCAAATTAGGAGGCATTATATTGCTGACAAGATAATTCACAATATCTGCGAACCATGGCTCTTCCTCCTGAACTGCGAACAACTGCTCATCCGGAAAAGATTCGTTGATCAATGTCTTATCATGTGAAGTAGACTCGGGATTCTCCAATCTAGAGAGATGGTCAGCTACTTGATTCTCAGTACCTTTTTGATCTTTGATCTCTAACTCAAATTCCTGTAGTAAGAGCATCCAACGAATAAGTCTCAGCTTCGAATCCTTCTTGGAAACCAAATAGCGAATGGCCGCATGATTAGTGAATACTGTCACCTTTGTCCCAATCAAATAAGATCAAAATTTTTCAAAACCAAAGACTATAGCCAAGAGCTCCTTCTCAGTAGTGGTGTAGTTCATTTGGGCCCCATTTAAGGTCTTGCTAGCATAGTAGACCACATGAAAGAGATTATTCTTGCGTTGCCTAAGAACTGCACCCACCGCATAATCACTCGCATCACACATCATCTTAAAAGGCTCTGTCCAATCCGGTGCTATAATAACTGGTGCAGTGATCAAACTCTTCTTAAGAGTCTCGAATACCGTTAAGCAGTCATCATCAAATTTGAAAGGCACATCCTTCTCAAGCAAGTTGCACAACGGCTTATATATCTTCGAAAAGTCCTTGATGAAATGCCGATAAAAACCCGCATGACCAAGAAAACTACGGATTCCTTTCACAGAAATAGGTGGTGGAAGATTTTCAATGACTCCCATCTTGGCTTTGTCCACCTCAAGACCCTTGCTAGAGACCTTGTGCCCTAGAATAATGCCTTCACGCACCATAAATGACATTTTTCCCAATTGAGGACCAAATTAGTTTCCACGCACCTTTTGAGCACTACACGAAGATTATTCAAACATTCATTATATGAATGTCCAAAGACGGAGAAGTCGTCCATGAACACCTCGACATTATTTCCAATCATGTCAGAGAATATAGCCATCATACATCTCTGAAAAGTGGCTGGTGCGCCACATAACCCAAACGAAACTCTGTGAAAAGCAAACGTGCCAAATGGACAAGTGAAGGTAGTCTTTTCTTGATCCTCTCGTGCAATACAAATCTGACTATACCCCGAGTAGCCATCCAGAAGACAATAGTACTCATGACCAGCCAACATGTCAAGCATCTGATCAATAAATGGAAGAGGGAAGTGATCCTTCCTCGTGGCCTTGTTCAACTTTCGGTAATCCTTGCATACTCTCCATCCTGTGACTGTTTGAGTGGGGATGAGCTCGTTCTTTTCATTTGCTACCGTAGTGATACCTCCTTTCTTAGGTACACATTGCACGGGGCTCACCCAAGAACTGTCATAAATAGGATAAATGATTCATGCATCCAACCACTTCAGAATTTCTTTCTTCACCACCTCTTTCATGATAGGATTAAGTCTGCAATGTTGCTCAACAGTTGGCTTACTACCCTCCTCTAGCAAAATCTTATGCATGCAATATGAAGGTCTGATCCCTTTGATGTCTGCTATGGTCCATCCAATAGCCGATTTAAATTCTCTCAAAATCCTTAAGAGATTGTCCTCCTCACTACCTGAAAGGTCAGATGCAATAATAACAGGTAAAGTAGATGCATCACCTAAAAAGCATACCTCAAGTGTTCGGGCAATGGCTTAAGCTCCAAGGTGGGTGCTTCCTCAATTGATGGTTTGAGCTTTCCTTCAGCATTTTTGAGGTCAGAAGCACCAAGAGATTCAAAAGGCATGTCTAGCTTTCGCCTCCAAGGAGAAGCATTAAGATATTGTAATTGCTCATTGCCATCCTCATCATCACTGTCAAAATCCCCCACTAAGGCCTTCTCTAATGCATCATACATTAGCATATGATCGAGTTCTGAAGTAACCGCAGAATCAATCAAATCCACTTTTAAGCACTCCTCATCTTCAGTAGGGAATTTCATTGCTTTGAATACATTGAATGCCACATCCTGATCCTGCACCCGCATAGTAAGTTCACCTTTCTGCGCATTTATCAAGGTACGGCTAGTAGCCAAGAAAGGTCTTCCCAAGATTATGGGAATCTTCTTATCTTCCTCGAAATCCAGAATAACAAAGTCTGCAAGAAAGAAGAGCTTATCCACCTTGACTAGCACATCCTCCACTATGCCTCTTGGGTAAGTAATAGGACGATCAGCCAATTGTAGAGACATGTAGGTGGGCTTTGGATCAGGCAAATCCAACTTTTTAAAGATCGACAACGGCATCAGATTGATGCTTGCTCCCAAATCACAAAGGCACTTGTCAAAAGACAACTTGTCAATGGTGCAAGGAATGGTGAAGCTACCTGGATCTTTAAGCTTTGGATGTAACTTCTGCTACAGCACAGCACTGCATTCTTCCGTTAGAGCAACGGTCTCAAGGTCATCCAGTTTCACCTTCCTTGAAAGAATACTCTTCATAAACTTTGCATAACTAGGCATTTGCTTCAGAGCCTCAGTGAAAGGTATATTGATGTGAAGTTTCTTGAACACCTCCAGAAACTTACCGAACTGCTTATCCAGCTTTTATTGTTGCAATCTCTTAGGGAAAGGTGGTGGAGGATAGAGTTGTTTCTCCCCTATATTACCCTCAGGCAGAGTGTGTTCAACAGTAGTCTTCCTTGGTTCCACCGCTTTCTCCTTTTTCTTAGCTTCTTCATCTCCAACTTCAGCTTCTCCTTCTTTTACTTTTTCATCATCAGCAACTTTTCCAGACCTTAAGGTAATAGCCTTGACTTGCTCTTTAGCTTCCTTCCTGCCTGGAACTTCAGTGTCACTGGGAAGTGTGCCAGGTTGACGATTGAGCACTGCATTGGCTATTTGACCAATTTGATTTTCCAAGGTCTTGATCGACACCGCCTGACTCTTGCACAACGGCTTAAGTTCCTCAAAATCAGCTCTAGTGGGTGCAGCTGCACCTCCCTGTTAAGGATATGATTGCCTTTGAGCATATTGTTGCGGTTGCTGGAATCCAGGTGGATTGAACTGCTTACTCACACCTTGTTGATATGGTTGCTGAATAGCATTCTGATTATTACCCCAGCTGAAATTTGGATGATTTCTGTTGTTAGGATGATAAGTAGCTGGCACAGGCTGCTGTTGTCGTTGATAATTGTTCACATACTGAACAGATTCGTTAACAAGAAAACACTGATCCGTAGCATGAGAACCTGCACAAAGCTCACAGACCATAGCTATCTGATTGACTCCATAGGTGGCTAGAGAATCGACCTTCATAGACAACGCTTGGAGCTGCGCTGCAATAGCGGTGGCTGCATCGACTTCCAGAATATCTACTACCTTCCCAGGCATCATCCTTTGAGTTGGGTTTTGATGCTCATTTACAGCCATAGTCTCAATAAGATTATAAGACTCAGTATAGCTTTTGGCCCACAATGCGCCTCCAGCTGCTGCATCGAGCATGGGCCGAGATTGGGCCCCCAAACCATTATAGAAACCAGTGATCACCATCCAATCGGGCATTCCATGATGTGGACACTTTCTCAACATCTCCTTGTAGTGCTCCCAAGCTTCGCATATAGATTCTGTAGGTTGCTGCGCAAACTGAGTAAGAGCACTCCTCATAGCAGCGGTCTTTGCCATTGGATAAAACTTCACCAGAAACTTTTACGCAAGATCTTGCCAAGTAGTGATGGATCCAGCTGGTTCGGAATGTAACCAGTCCTTAGCTTTATCCCTCAAAGAGAATGGGAAAAGCCTCAGCTTGATAGCCTCATCAGTCACACCATTATATTTGAAAGTACTACAGATCTCGACAAAATTCCTTATGTGCATGTTGGGGTCTTCAGTCGTAGCACCTCCAAAAGAAACAGAATTCAGCACCATCTGAATAGTGCCCGACTTGATTTCAAAGGTGTTAGCCTGAATAGCCGGATGAAGAATGCTTGACTGAATGTCATCAATTTTAGGCCGAAAAAAGTCCATAAGAGCTGGATCTCCCGGAACAATACGATCACCCATGATTACTGGCTCTTTCTGCTCACTTCCTGAATCCGAATCTTCAAAATCTATTTTCTCCGGAATATCAAGAACTTATTGTTAGGGCGAAAATACGCGCTAATAATACACGCAAGTATATGTGTTCGCAAGTAATATAGAATACTTTCTAGTTTGTTCCCACAGAGACTCAGACTAATTATGTTCAATTAAACTCACTCACCAATGTATGATTGCTTCTCAATGTTAAGACAATAACACTTAGAATTGATTAACTAATTATTAACTACAATTAACTACTACAATTAAGCACTTAATTATCATTTGAACTAACAATATTAAAACACTCATGAGATCACAACTTCATTACTACTTCCTTCAACAGTCATTGTTATTACCCTTAGCATGCAACAGTGATGATATTAATCGAATAACACAAAACTGATAAAAGCCAACTTTCATTGTACTAATACCATTCTACCAAACATCCACAATTAAGATAGAAGTTGAATAGGCATCAATTATGTTGAGTCCCTATATGTCTACAGAAATTGACAACATAATGATTTAAGAACGAGTTATTCCTTTTTATTACACAGGGTGACTAAAACGGTTAGAGTTACCCACTAATCATACATACTCGTACATGAACCTATGCTAGCATGGCAAAATCTAAATCTCAAGATCCACCGTCGCTTCACAAGAGATTAACACCCTATCTTATATGTTCGCGATGCACATAAGATGAATAAGCACAACATGTCATTCCCAATGGACTAACAATGAGATTTACAGAAGGGGGGTTGAATGTAAATCTCAAAACTTTTTCAAGTTTTGAGCAGTTTCTAAGGCTAAGTGTTTTAGTGAGCAAATGTGTGTGAATTGCTTGAAGCTGATACAGACAGATATATATTCAAACACAAATGTAAAGAACACAAAGAACTTAAAAACTTTTCTAGTGGATTTGTTGTTCCACCAGAGATGTGTTATTTCAGAAAATCTGTGATTCAAAGAATTAAATCACAGCTGCTTCCTAGTACAAACTAGATGATTTTCTCTCTGGATTTTCTAAACAGCTCTTGAAAATTCACATCTAATTACTAGCTGCTACTTGGTTTATATATCACCAAGTTTACAAGTGAAGACAAAACTGTAAAATATAATTAAAAAGGCTCTTCACATGTTTCTTCTTCATTTCTCTATCCAATGCAATTTGGGTTTAGCTGTTGATCTTTGACTACTCCCTTGTTTGCACCAGAATGGAAATGTTGCATTTTCTTGATTCCTCCTAGAGGCTTCCACATTCCAGTTTGTCTCTGTCAACCCATGTGCCTCTGTCAGCTTATGAATTGTCACTATCAACTGCTATTGATGTAACACCCCCTTCTTAAAATAGAAGGGAGATATTACTTAAAATCCAAAACCTGCAAACAGAGCACTAATATATTTCTAACAATAATTAAACAGTCTAAAATCTCCAAAATAATATTAAATCTCCAAAATGTCTAAACCAAAAATATAAATGCTGAAATCTCTAATAAGTAAGTATGTCTCAATAATGATGGAAGTCTGAAATCCTAAGAACGAAATAAAGGGAGCTCTCCATTCACACAGTCCCAGATTCCCCTAAGCACCTGCCAGAAAAAGAATACGGCATGAGCCAAACGCCCAGTACGGATTTGGAATACAATTTATAAAACAAAAGATCAGAAATAAATAATCAGCAATTTATAATAAAACAACAATTTTAAAAATAAGTAAGGCTGAAGCAACGAGGGGTTAGGATATTTCATACCGAGATCAGAACAGATACAAATACACACATCATAGGGTACCTAATGCGTGCAACAGAATGGATAACGTGTACGACATATACAACGTCACCATAAATCAAATCACAAATCAAACTCTGGGTGCACCCACGTATCCTGAAACAAATATCAAATGCGCAAAAGCTCTTCCCAAGAGCTAACAGAAGGATACACCGTGACCAATCACATTGTCACGGAAGTGTCATGTCACTGGTGCCGCAATGACATGGCTATAGTACCCCTACAGCTGGTTAACTCGGTATACCCTAAACCACACTAAGGGTCCAAACGAAAAATAATATTTCTCGCAAAATATAAAATCACCTGAGACAAATAATTCTGATTTCCAAAGCAGAGAATGTCATAAATAATTTTTGAAAATCGCATAAACAAGTATCTAAACAATTTTCAGAAGTTGAAATGGTCAAAGCAAATATTAACGGAATGAACAGAAAGTAGAACAGAATAAATCAAATAAATATAATGGACAACAGGAGTAGCGCTGAATAAAAGGGGACAGAATCCGTACCTCAAATATTGCAAACTCTAGTACTAATGAAATCTGCAAACGACACCGCTAAATTATTGCCCCAATCTATTTTAAAAGTTATAAGTTAAAATTATCACAATTATAATTATATTATAGGACTACACTATATAACATATTGACAATATAAATTACAGCACTAACAAAATTTTATAACTCCCTTATTTAATTATAAGATTTTATTTTATAACTAAACTGATGTAATTAAAATACCTCCTCGTTGTTTTCTAATAAAGTATAAATAATACTCTCTCTAGAAAGGCTAAACACATGTACAACTATGACTTCACTCCTGGATTATGAAACATAACCTTTATATTATTATTTAATCAACTCGCCAATCTGAATGCTAAGCCAATTCATGTCACTGTGCTGCATATTCTTTGGATTTATTACCATCAAATAGAATATATTTTTAACACTTAAAACATGATTTTGACTCCAACCTTACAAAACTAATGTCCTGATTTCAAGGCATAAACACACACGCAACACCCTTTTAAGTTAATAAAATAGTATCATCATAACCTACATTAATGCTAAGGCTTTTCAATTTTTAATACTCTAATATTACAACTTGTAATACATCATGTACCAGTCATGAAAATAACATGTCATGCTAATGAAGATTTCAATTAATGCTATAATCGTAATAAAGAATCTGCACAACTAGCATTATATTATTTAATTAATTACACAATACTATATTAGTAGTAATAGTAGTACCTGTTCTCGTCGTTGATATGAAAAAGAAACAGAGTGAACCACGAACCAACTCGGCGCCTATGTTTTCATTCTCCACATGCAATTTTAGGGTTTTATTATAACAACTCCATCTATGTTTATATACAGGGGTGCACTAATGTCCTACAACTAATAGAATTTTAATAAATAAAATTTCTATTATCAATCCTTTTCCTTTTCTAAATGATCAATATATTTAATCACTAATTCTTATTCTAATCTACTCTATTTTGTTATTATTATTATTATTATTATTATTTAATTATTATTATTATTAAATTATTAATATTATTCAAAATATATAAAATTTTATGTACATTACAGATATACCCCCTTAAAAATGGATTCCGTCCCCGGAATCAAACAAAACTAAATACTCGTACCTTAATCGAATAAATGCGGATATTTCTCACGAATAGACTCCTCTAACTCCCAAGTTGCCTCTCTCTCAGAATGATTTTTCCACAAAACTTTCACAAATGGAATGGCATTCCTCCTCAAAACTCGATCCTCTCGAGCTAAGATAGCCTCAGCCTCTTCTTCACAAGAAAGATCCTCTCTAATCTTATGTAATGGATATTGAACCACGTGTAATGGATGATATTTGTAGCCCCTCAAAACTGACACATGAAATACATTATGTACATGAGATAGTTGTGGCGGCAACGCAACTCTATAAGACACTTCCCCCACTTTCTCCATAACATCAAAAGGTCCAACATATCTCGGACTAAGTTTTCCCTTCATACCAAAACGCTTAACACCCTTACAAGGAGATACCTTCAAGAACACATGATCACCTGGCTCAAATCCCCCAAACTTCCTATGTTGGTCCGCGTAACTCTTTTGACGAGATCGAGCTTCCTTCAAACTTTCTTTAACTTTCTCTACCTTCTCATTAGTGATTCTAACCAACTCTGGCCCTTCAATGACTCTCTCACCAACCTCATCCCAACAAGATGGTGCCCTACACCTCCTACCATACAAAGCCTCAAATGGTGGCATACCAATACTCGCGTACCAACTATTATTGTACGCAAACTCAACCAGATACAGGTACTTGTCCCAATCATCTGTCCACTCTAACGCGCAAGCCCTCAACATATCTTCCAATGTCTGAATCGTCCTCTCTGACTGTCCATCGGTCTGCGGATGATAAGTTGTACTAAACTTAAGCCTCGTACCCCAAGCTTGCTGGAACCCCTTCCAAAAACGCGATGTAAATCTCGTATCCCTGTCAGAAACTATTGACACAGGCACACCATGAAGTCTAACAATATCTCGCTGAAAAATCTCTGCCAACTCATGAACAGGAGTAGTCTCTCTAATAGGTAAGAAGTGAGCGGACTTAGTAAGTCTATCAACAACTACCCATATGACATCATTCTTCCTGAAGGTCCTCGGCAAATGAGTCACAAAATCCATAGTAATGTTTTCCCACTTCCAGATTGGAATATCTAACTGCTGCAACAATCCACTAGGCCTCTGATGGTCTATCTTCACTTGTTGACATGTAAGACATTTTCCCACAAATTCTGCTATGTCTCCCTTCATTCCACTCCACCAGAAATGCTTCTTTAAATCTCCATACATCTTGGTGGAACCTGGTTGAATAGAAAATGAAGAACTATGAGCCTCCTTCAAAATTTCCTCACGAATCGTCAGGTCTGCGGGCACGCATAATTTACTACCCAACCACATCACACCCTCATCATCGACATGAAATTGTGTTTGCTTTCCACCTGCCACCTCGGATCTAATAGCTTCCAAACCTGTATCACTCTTCTGAGCTTCCTTAACCCTTGAAACAAGATTTGGTTCCACTTTCAAATTTGCAATGCTATCACTTGATCCTCTAACATACAACTCAACACCCAAGCGCTCCAAATCTGAAATAAGGTGCGGCTGAGTAATGAGAGATGCAACACTCCCCAAGTTCTTCCTACTAAGAGCGTCTGCCACTACATTCGCCTTCCCCGGATGGTACTGAATATTTGCATCATAATCCTTAAGAAGTTCAAGCCACCTCCGCTGCCTCATGTTAAGCTCCTTCTGAGTAAAGATGTATTTGAGACTCTTGTGATCAGTAAAGATGTCACAAGTCTCTCCATAAAGATAGTGTCTCCAGATCTTCAAAGCAAAGACCACTGCTGCTAACTCCAAGTCATGGGTAGGATAATTCACCTCATATGGTTTAAGCTGCCTAGAAGCGTAAGAAATCACTTTCCCATGTTGTATAAGAACACACCCCAATCCTCTCTTAGAAGCATCACTATACACCTGAAAACCTCCACTCCCTGATGGCAACACAAGTATTGGAGAACCTCTTCTTTAACTCTTGAAAGCTCTTCTCACGATCATCATTCCACTCGACCTTAATTCCCTTCCTCATTAGCTGAGTCAATGGTAAAGCTATAGAAGAGAAACCTTCCACAAAATGCCTATAGTAGCCTGTCAAACCCAAGACACTCCTTACCTCTGTCACATTGCTAGGTCTGGGCCAATTAGTAATAGCCTCGACTTTCGCAGGATCCAACTCAATGCCCCTACCAGATACAACATGCCCCAAGAATGCCACTTCCTCCAACCAGAATTCACACTTGGAAAATTTCGCAAACAACTTCCTCTCCCTTAAAATTTCAAGTACAGTACATAAATGCTCCTCATGCTCCTCTCTGCTCCTAGAGTATATCAAGATATCATCGATGAAGACCACCACGAATTTATCCAGATAATCATGAAAGACCCGATTCATCAAATCCATAAATACCGCTGGTGCATTCGTCAACCCAAAGGACATCACGAGAAACTCATAGTGACCATAACGAGTGCGAAATGCAGTCTTCGGAATGTCTTCCTCCCTAACTCGTAACTGATGGTAACCAGATCTCAAATCTATCTTCGAAAAATACTTCGCCCCTTGCAACTGATCAAACAAGTCATCAATGCGTGGCAAAGGATACCTGTTTCTCACAGTCACCTTATTCAACTCCCTGTAGTCAATGCACAACCTCATGGAACCATCCTTCTTCTTCACAAACAGCACAGGAGCGCCCCAAGGAGACACACTTGGCCTAATAAATCCCCTATCCAACAACTCTTGTAGCTGCTCCTTCAATTCTTGTAACTCAAGTGGTGTCATACGGTAAGGCGCCTTAGAAATAGGCTCGGCACCTGGAACAAGTTCAATAGTAAACTCCACATCTCTATGTGGTGGCAAACCTGGTAGCTCATCGGGGAACACATCTTCATACTCCTTCACAACTGGATAATCCTCGATGCGAGGTTCATCCTTCGATGTATCCTTCACGAAAGCAAGGTAGCCATCACAACCCTTAGATAAAAGTTTGCTCGCCTTTAGAGCGGAAATTAATTTAACCTCCCCTTTCGGCTGAGACCCTTGGTATACAAATTCTGGTTTATCTACATCCCCAAAGATCACCCTTTTTCCTTGACAATCAATTGTGGCACGATGTTCACTCAACCAATCCATGCCCAAAATAATGTCAAAGTCATGCATCTCCATCGGAAGCAAGTTAACCTTACAATTTCTATCTCCAACAGCTATCAAACACTCTCGATACACATCAGAAATACCAACAGAATTCCCCATCGGGGTAGAAATAGACATATGAGGATATAATAATGAAGGTGCAACGTCAAGATGATGAACAAACGATAAAGACACAACAGAATGGGTTGAACCAGTATCAAATAACACATAAGCATCACGTCTACCAACAAGAAGTGTTCCTGAAACGGTACCTGAATTAGCTGCTGCCTGATTTTCCGTCAATGTAAACACTCTGGCTGTAGGATTCTGCTGACTTCCACTGCCACTACTACCGCCAGCTCCTCCTTCACCAGGGTTGCGTGACACTGTGCAATCCTTTGCCCTATGGGACATGCTACCACACAAGAAACAAGTCCCAGTCTGTCTGTAACAAGCTCTATATGGATGATGTCCACCACATGTAGCACAAGAAGCCAATGGAATCATATTGGGGTTTCCCCCATATACTGAGTAACGGCTCTGCCCCTGCTGACGATTCTGCCACTGCCTAGACTGCTTCTGTCGTTGAAACTGCTGATTCTGATTCTGACCAACATACTGATTCCGGCCGTGGAATGACTGACCACCCCTATTCTGATTCTGTCCGCGCCACTGTCCCTGCTGACCATTCTGACCTCCATACCACTGTCTACCCTGTGCAAAACCCTGATCATCCCTAGTCCTCTTACTACCACTGTTAGACCTAGAAGTCTTGAAATCTATGCGCTCTTTCTCAACATCCTTTGCTGCATCAGCCGCCTCTGCCACATTATCAAATTTAAAAGAAATTATGGAACCCCTCAGATGACACTTCAACCCCCATTTAAATTTATCAGCCTGCTGCGCAGCAGTCCCTTCAACTGTCCCAGCAAATCCAGCCAACCTTATAAACCTCGCCATATAATCAGTAATGCTCTCATCCTGGTGCTGCATAATAGAATGAAACTCCCTCAAATAAGTCTCCCTATCAGCATTAGAGAAGTACTGCTCATAGAATACTTCCTTGAATCCCTGCCATTCCAAAGCCTCTGCATACTGCTCCCCTTTAGTAGCTTTCACTCCTCTCCACCATCTCTGAGCATCACCCTTCAACTTATACACAGCTAACCTGACCTTCTGAATCTCATCACAACCCAGTGCATCAAAAATCTTCTCGAGATGAACAATCCAATTTTCAGCATCAATGGGAGTCGGTGCTGCACTAAAAGAGTTTGGTTTCTGCTTCACAAACCTCTCCAACCATACAAATGGCTCCAGCTGATGGCCCTGACCATTCTGATTCTGATTCCCATTGCCATTCTGATTTCCTTGTCCATTCTGGTTTCCATCGTCATTCTGATTTCCTTGTCCATTCTGATTTCCTTGGTTTGCCAAAGCCTGCTGTACAGCCTGAGCCACTGCTTGCCCTATCATCTCAGTAAGCTGAGCGGGGTCAATATGAAAAGGATCACGTCTAGGAGGCATCTACAACATAAGATAGCGAACGAATGAAGATTACGAGAATAAATATGATGAAGCAATTACAAACAGATTTTAAAATGATGAAGCAGAATGAAACGATAAAGAGCATAATGAAACGAAATTAAATGGAACACCCATCCTATCGTCTACCCAAACTCACAGGTCAACCTAAGTAGGTTTTCTACAAGAAAGAACCTAAGCTCTGATGCCATCTCTGTAACACCCCCTTCTATTTTAAGAAGGGGGTGTTACAATTGAACTAAGCATCTGTTGAAGCTTTCATCCGTTGATGTCTTATCCGTTGAGGCTTTATCCGTTGAAGCTTTATCCGTTGATGCATTAGCAATTGAAGTCTTATCCGTTGAAGCACTTATCCGTTGATGGATATTATCCGTTGAAGCTTTAGAGACATCCGTTGAAGCTTTGTTTCTTATCCGCTGAAGGTCTTCAATATCAGTTGATACTTCTTCACTTATAAAAAATTACAAGGCATAAAATATTTACAATTAGCCCTCCTATTTGCATATCCACTAGTAGTCAACATGACTGATAATTTCCTACAACATCTAAGAATTACAACTTGAATCCAGAATGAAATGTGCTACAATACTAAACTTATTGCTAAGTAAAGCTACTCCTTCAACGGATAGCCAAGATGGTCTTATCCGTTGAGGCTACAAACACTAGATTTCTACTTAAGTGTTTTGTTTAACTTATCATCAAACTAATACACATATTCCTGAAAGGAATATGTCCTAAGTCCAATCATGTATTAAGATTTAGGAATAACTTCCTGTGTAATCTGTTTTGATTTCATTGATATTAATAAAAGACTTATTTTGTTTTTATTACGGGCTTTATCTATTTAAGTGTTTAAATAAGATATACCATAGTTTAGAGTAAAGCTTTTATGGATTATGATGAGATCATAATAGTGAGACCTAAAATATTTTTTGAACGATTTTTAAATTATATTAAAAATTTATTAAATTACATTAAATTAAGTAAAATAACTTATATTTATTTTTAATTTTAAAAAAAAACTATTACTCTTTATTAATAATCGAAACCATGTATAATTTGGTGTTAAAAGTAGCAAAGTACCTCTGTAAACTTTATTTTCTATAGTATTATTTTAAAAATAATTAAGTAATAGCAAATGACTTTAGTAACATTTATAAACTTTTAAACTCAAAATTATTGATTTAATGATTGTATTTGTAACTATCCATCAACATGTTTATTTACTTTAAATTAAAAAATATATTTTAACAGTAACAAATTTATGGACTATATTTAGATTATATTAAGTAATATTAAATTAAGTTTAATAATATCTATTTATTTTTGATTTGTAAATTAATTTTTATCGATAATTACGTAATATTAAATAAACTATATTGAAAAGGCTAATTATAAG
Source organism: Apium graveolens (assembly GCF_009905375.1). Taxonomy (NCBI): domain Eukaryota; kingdom Viridiplantae; phylum Streptophyta; class Magnoliopsida; order Apiales; family Apiaceae; genus Apium; species Apium graveolens. The sequence goes on from NC_133655.1 coordinate 128,311,393, forward strand.
ATAATTATCAATATTAATTAATATTAAATTATCTAAAGAACAGATATTTGGTTCATAAGATAGAGATACAATTCATTTCACAAAAATAAAACTAATATATTAGATTTTTATATCAAGTAAAATAATGCAAAACTAGAATTATAGTGGGAAATTTCATAACTGATTCGATTTTTTTTAACCACATAGCCATTTTTTTCAAGTATCAATTTAATATTGATATTAATATATTAATTTTAATTCGTGTTTCGCACGTATTATGAATAATTTTCTACAAATATTAATTCGATATTTTTAATCCTGGGCCCGTGTTTAGCACGGGTTATCAACTATCTATACTAATTTTTAGGTCCTAAATCTTGGTTCTCACTACAAAATTATACAATTATTTTTAAGATTTAATGTAATAAAATCTCAACTACAAAAATTAACTTCTACTATTTGTAAATTTTATTTTCCTTCAATTTTTATTTGTTGTGGAACATCTAAGCGTCGGTTTATTTTAAAATAATCGTATTACTAAGTTAACATGTCAAATTTATATAAGTAAATAATTAGATGCATGCATAACTAGAATTATACGGTGAAATTTTAGGGTTACACTTAACTTCAATTTTTTTAACTATATATTATTTTTAATTTCGGGCCCGTGCTTGGCACGGGTTACCAACTAGTAACTTATAAGTTACAATGTTAATATTTTCTTGTATGACACTTTTCAACTTTAAGTCATAAATTACATTTTTTAATAATTGATATCTTTATATATTATTCGACGGAATATGTTAGTACATGAACACATCACTGTTTATTAAACTTATTTTCTATTTTGCATTCCATTACTTCGATGAGCCCTATGCCTACCATTGTATAACATGTGATGAATCAGGACAATCAAAAACATGAAAGGTCAATGACATGTTGGGCTTAGGGACTTTTTTGACACACTTGAATGAAAAGTTCATTTTTATAGTAGAGGCATTCAAAATCTTCCAAAAATGGCACATAACGCCACAAATTTAGGGTTCACCCCAGGCTCAGAAGTAGTGGCGTGGTATTCTGGGGTTTATATATTTTTTTCTTTTTTTTCTTTTCCTCTCGGTCTGTGACTTATGTGTATTGTTTTGCAAGTAAAAAAAATTCTCTGGGGGTCATTTTTTGAGCTCTAATATTAAATTGTAAAAAAATTATTTAAATTTAATTTTTTTATGTTGGTGAGTCATGTAAACCTATTTTTAGTGTACATTTTTTTATTTAAATAAAAAATTTGTAAATATATGACTTTTGTAGCTTCAAAAAGGGTACCATGTGGGTCGAGTATGCATTTGTTACGTGAGGGCATGTTTTGCAAGGCTCATATTTAATTTCCAAAAAATTATTCAGGTTTAATTCTTTTTTTGTTGACTAGTGATGTAAACCTATTTGTAGTATGTAATTTTTATTTTTATTTTAAATTTTTTTTTATATGGTTTTAGTTACTTGGAAAAGTGTATCATGGTGGAATATATTTTTTCTTGACGAGGCCTCATATTTATTCTTAACTCATTTGCTGATAATGGATACTTAACTTGAAACACAAATTTCATCATATAACATCAGTTACATAATAACACTCAGTTGAAAAACTGTGCCTACTTCGATACACAATAATAACACGATACATAAATATAAATGAGTACGATGCAACAATACAAATATTAAAAACCAGCAATATATGAACTGCATCATTCATCGGTATCATCGAAGTCATCATCATCTCCATTGATGTTCCAGCTATAGGACTCGATGAACGCCTTCATTCTTTGCAATTCCCTCGTTGACTCTTCATTTTCACGCTGCAACTCACAAATTTCTGCATAGTGGGCTACATTCTCTGTGGTAATTTTTTCCCTAAGAATTTCAATGAGAACTGTTGCACGGGGTTCAAGCGGCTCTTCGATCCAACGTTCGTAAATACAAACACCGTCGGGACATTTGATAAACCGCCTGTCTGCGTCAATACCCTTCCAGTAATATCCTACAACAGTTATTTTTTTACAAAAACAATTATCCAAATTTGGGAGTGAAGACATAATTACTTTTGACGAGTGTGACTTCATGAGGTTGTAGTTCTCTATTTGTAAGTGATTTGGTAAATAATAAATTATTTTTATATGTTATCACAACTGTGAAGCTACTTTGAATGACAGTTCACGTGTTAAACATACTATACAGTTACAGTTCATATTTTAAAACTTAATTGTGACTTGTCATTGTTCCTCTCACCTGCATTATTTTCAAAATTATAGATTCATTATCTGCTGTAAAGTGACATCGATACAAGTACATGCAATGACTTTATTTCATTTAATCTGAAATAGTGATTTTTTTTATCAAATACTTATCTTTTCCTCTGTATTTCATTTATATAATTTGACTTGTCATTACTGTTTTTCATGTGTCCTTCCATTTGAACTTCTGCAGTGTTTATCTCAAATTATTGAAAATACTTGCATGTGGTTTTGACTGTGTACTCACGGGATACCTAACTCATTTGCTGATAAGGGTCTATAAATTATTTATGTACTGCTATTAATAAATTATCTGACTTGTCAAATTACACAATTTTCCCAACTTTTATTGCATTTGAGAAGACTACTCATTTATTTTGTTGGATTCAAACTATTATTTACAGAACTTGTTGGATTTTTAACGCAGCGGGGACATGGCAAAACACTTGTACACATATAAAATCCAAATAAAAGCATACAGATCATGAATAAAAATTCGAGGGATCGAATCTAACCTTTAAAATAATTCGGAGACAACGATCAGAGATCCTTAGCAGTTGCTCCTCAAGTGTGAAGCACTCCACCGGTATCCACCAAGAAAACGATGTTAAGGAGGAGGAAGGAGGTGGAGAGAATTGGGTTTTCCAAACTTTTTGGGTTTTTTTGTGTTTCGATGATAAAAATAGGGTCTATAATAGTATATTTATAGGCAAAATTTTTAGCTGAAATTTTCCCATAAATAATATTATTATTATCCCATTTATTATTCTCATTAATAATTAAAACACCTTTTAATTATTAATCCTTTTTCTAAACACTTTAGAAATAATTCTCTCTCTTGATTTAATTTCCAAAAATTAAATCCTTAATTAATAATATTAAGAACTTTTCTTAATAAATTTATAATCAATTAAATCTCATTTAATAAATTATTAAATTTGTCAATTAATTATTTATTTCACAAATAAATAATTATTAGTCTTTATTATTTAATTCCTCCACCATTAAATCATTCTCTTTTTATGGTGTGACCTTGTAGGTTCAATATTAAGCCGGTAGTAGAAATAAATAATAATAAAACTATTTTATCATTATTTATATAAATTCTCTAATTTATTAAATATGATTAATTAATAAATCACATTTATTCTACATCGTGAGGGATACTTCTCAGCATATCGCGACTATCCGGATAATATGAATTCACTGCTTAGAATACCAAGAACCTATTCAGTGAATAGTTATCGTACAAAAACTCCTTCTACCCTACAATGTCCCGATTAAATACAAGGCATGGATCTCGTGTCAAGCCTATCTAATTTAATCACTTGCTTTCCATTTACTATGCTTAGTTCTATGGAAATTAGAAACTCCTTTCTAATTTCATTCACTCTGGCCAGAGATTCCTGAACTAGCATAAGTGGATCAGCCTTGAACATTCGCTTCCTTCACTGGAAGGGGTAGATCCTTTATTGATCATACACTATCTTCGTGTACAAATTTCTATACCCAGAAGAGCCCTAATAATTGTCCCTGAAGACTAAGAACTAAACCAAAGCATAGTTCAGTGTACACAAGATGACTATGATGACCTCAAGTCTAAGGATACTTGTACAACTATCACTATGTGAACAACTGCTGACACGTGAGTGAACTCCATCAGTTGTTCAGCTGTGCAAGTCATGTTCAGTGAACTTATTCCATAATAAGCACCTACATACTAGCTATAGTGTCACCACACAAATGTCTATGTGAACAGACATCCTTCATAATGAAGTAAGCATAGTATATACCGATCTCTGCGGATTATTAATTACCAGTTAGTAATTCTACGACCAGAAACTATTCAAGTTTAGAGTTATCATCTTTTTAGGTCTCACTATTATGATCTCATCATAATCCATAAAAAGCTTTACTCTAAACTATGGTATATCTTATTTAAACACTTAAATAGATAGAGCCCGTAATAAAAACAAAACAAGTCTTTTATTAAAATCAATGAAATTAAAACAGATTATATAAAAAGTTATTCCTAAATCCTAATACATGATTGGACTTAAGACATATTCCTTTCAGAACTTTTATGTAACATGTCATAGTTTCCTTCCCATTTCATAGTTTCATTTTCCCTACGAGTCCCGACTATGTTTCTGATTGCTATTTGTCTGATGATGAGTAATAAACATATGAAGTAAGGTTCAGAATATGATTGATAATGCAATGTGTTGTATCATTTTTCATACAATATATTCGAATATTATATTTTAATATTGTACTCTATTATTTTGAGATTTTAAAATTATTATGATAAATTTCAGAATGATCTGACTACTCAGATAGTGTGTGTGTGACGACTGAGAATTTTGCGACGTAATTAAGTGAATAAAGTGTGATTTATGTGAAGTGATTATAATTATGTGATTAAGTGATGGATAATTGTCTTTACTGTATACTAGAATCTAGAAGCGAAAATAGAAGCGTTCCAATTTAAAGAGTCAGCTTAGGAGTTAAGCTGTGTTGTCGGGCCGTCAGGTAGAATGGAACTCGTCCTAAGAAGGGGATTAAAGTATTTAAAGTGTGAATTATGTGTTATTATGTGAAATGAAATACTTGAGTAAAGTAATGTGTTCTAGTGATGTGTCGGTCGATAACGATATTGTGAAGCGTAATTGAAACGCTGAGCGTCGGGCCGTCAAGCTGAACGTGACCCAGTACGCGTAGAAAGGAATAATATTAAAGAAGGATAAATTTTATGATTAGACATGAGTTGTGATGTGTTCGTATGTGTGCTTGCTTGTCTGTATGCATGATTACGTGCTCTGTTGATATTTTTATGGATTTAAGGGAATTATTTGATTTAAAAAAGGTTTATTTAACCTTCGCACATTTTTATAAAATTATCTGAGTAAGATAAAGGCATGAGATTTGTTCTGTTATCTTTGAAATAGTCCTAGAGACTTTCTAAAAATGATGGATGGATTTATTTGGTGGTCGTTGCATTTTTAAATTGATTTTTATATGATAAAATGCTATTATTAGCACAAACTTGTGAAAATCATATAAAATCAACCGTACGCTCAAAAGTTTATTATGAGTAATGGTTGGAAAGCTAATTTCAAGATCTACGTCTTAAAATTGTCATTCGCAATAATTTTCGACTTTTCGAGAGGGATATATTCAATATTCGATTTCTATCTTATTTGAGTAAAAAGAAAGGATAAATCAAACAAAAAGGGAATTAGTAAATTACTAAATTACCCATGAACCTAATACAAATATAAACTCCCCCCTTCTTTCTTCTTTCCGTGAGCACCCCCTCTCTCCCTCACTTTCTTTCTTCCTCTCTCTCTCGAACACTCTCTCTCTCAGCTCTCTCCCCATCTCTCTTCTCTATCTTGCATGCAATACCAAATACTCACCCAAATTCAAAGGTCTCACCATCCATAGCTTCTATTTTCGATATACTACTCAAACACCACTTGCATGTAAGTGTTTTTATAAGTTTCATGGTTCCATCTCTATGGTTGTGTTCAAGGAGATACAATTTCTTGATATATGATCATAAGAGAAGATTCAAGAGATTTTGTGGTTTAAAACTCAAGAGGAGACCCGTTATGGGCACTCTTAAGTTCGACCACCACCGGCCATGATCCAAGAAGAGCCGGTGGTATTTTAAGAAAATGATGTGCTAGTTGTACTAATGTGATTTTTGAGTTTTATGTCCTTTAAAAATTATATGTGGCCTTTGCATGTCTTGGTTTCTTGAAAAGTTCAAAAAGGGTTTTGTACTTCCTTTGAAATTTAAGTGTGTGATTGATAAAAGGATTGTTATGATTGTTTTAAAAAGTTTTTGGACTTTTGTAATTGATTGGATGCCTAAGAAATCAAATTTAAGGATTGCGTGTTGAGGTTTTGGTTCGGCATTTATACTAATAAAAAGGGTAATTGGATTTTTGTGATTTGATCTTACTGTAAATTAAGCTTAATTAGTGAGAAATGTGATTGCATGTTGGTTTAAAAGAAGAACTAGTAATGCATGTCATTGTTTGATCCTTAAGTTGTGAATTATGATTTTAGCCGATTGGAAAATGGGTTTAAAAGAGATTGATTTGATGTTAAGTGAATGCATGCATGTTTAATTGGATAATTTGATTAGGGTTTGAGTCACTAAATGATGTTTTGATATGTAATTCGAAAATTGTGATGAAAATAAGTTGAATGTCTAAGATAAGGTCTAAAACAAGTTGAAATTGTGATTTAAAACTTTGCATGTCAAGATTGATCTTTGCATATGTGTTTTCTTGAAAAACCCGAATGGGTCTTATGGTTAAAAAGAGAATTAAGTGGATTTTTGTGAGATTATATGCTAAGTATCTTAATTACTAGTGAGAACTTGGTTGCATGTCAATGATTGGATGGTGCTTGTGTTCGAATTTTGATAATTGAAAGAAGGTAATGTGATTATGATTCGGTTTTTAAATTTAAAAAAAGGAAGCTTAATTGCGTAAGAGACTCTTGTAATTTGCATGTCACCAAAAGAGGTTTATTTGTGTTTGATTATGTGTGATTGAAATTGAGTACACTTGGTTGTGTTTTGTGTTTATAACCGAAGGGAATATAAGTATAAAGCGATTGATTTGGTTCCATTACCTTGCAAAGTGATTGCATATGAAATTCTAGGAGATATGTGATTTATTTGGTTGTTGTGGTTCGAATTAAGGAATAAAAGAAAAAAGGAATTAAATTGTTTGTTATTAAAGAACTATAAGTGAAAGTTATGGTCGCAAAGATTTAGTTGTGAATAAATCATGTACTCGTATGAGTTATATTAGTGTGATTTGAAGAATAGTTAAGGTTAAGCAAGTATAAGTTGATTATTGAGTATATAAAGATATAATGGCTATGAGAAAGGAATGTGTTATGTGCTATGTGCATATGTGTATGAGCTATACTCGTATATTTGAGTCAAGAGTATAATCGAGCTATCGTATTGAGTGATCGTTCCAGGAACGAGAGTTGAGAAACTGATTAAGGATTTGGTTTTTATTGTAGATTTGGAGCGTGAGGGCATTCAGGCTAGGAAATGGAAGGGTATACTAGGTGGCAGTAGTTCAACCTTCAGGAAAGCGAATTCAGGCAAGTAACTCCCATTACTTGTGTAAATGGTTATATAGAGGATATTGTTCATGCCATGTAGAGTATTGAACCGTTAAAAATAATGAACCCCGATTATTGAATTGAGATACCTTGTCTTTGATCTTGTAAAACTGTTGATAAGCTTATTGATTCAACCCTTTGGTAACCTATCTTCCTGTTCAATTATTTGTTATACCATGAACTGTTATAACCCTAAAGTACCTTTACGAACCCCTTGTAATGATGCCATATTCCCTGATCACCATATTCCCTATTGATCCTTGAAACAGTTTGATTCTTTTAACTTAAGTACCTTGTTATCATTGATTCAAGATCCCTAGAATTGCTCCTTCCTATCCTTGATTCATTTCCTTAACTTTGATTTCTTGAAATTGAATCTAAGAATGAGTTTCGACTTGAAAGAGTCCGAATGATTTCATATTCTTGGTAATGATAAAATAAATTTAGAAAACCTACATTTTCCAACTCAAGGTTTTCCAAACGAATTCCTGATGGATTGGATTGGACGTAAGAGGCTAGTGGGACTAGTCCAGTCATTGTAAGAGGCTAGTGGGGCTAGTCCAGTTTAAGGCTGAAATTATGCCATTTGGTACCTTAAAGACTAGATGGAGGTCGGTACGGGCTGATAACCCGTATATAATGAAATGTAAGTTAAAGTGATCCAATCAAGGGTTCCATAATGATTATCTTAAAAAGGAATTGAAATTTCATACTCATTAATTGATTCTTTGAAAATGGAAATGGTTTATATTACTTTGAAAAGAGTTGATTGTGATATTGTGAAGCTTAAAGCTTGTGAACCCTGATTCTTTTTTTTCTATTCTGTTGATCATATAATTGATTCCTTCTAATGAAAAGGTTGACGCTTTCCTTTTTGAAAGATCTGCTTTGATCATTTAATGATTTGTGATGAATGTTGGCTTTCACCCTGCTCTGATCCTTGTTCCTTGAAAGCCCCAAATTTTTCCTTCATAACCATTTCTTAACCCAAAAGATAGAAATCTGCCACCTAGAACTGATAAAGTAGAATGCCCTGTGTTTGGTAAAGTAGATTGTGGATTATGTATCGTAGAACTTCTTTATAGCTACTTGCGGAGTTTTATACTCATATGTTTTGTTTAAATCTAACCATGGCAGTTAAGCAAGAAGATGGTCAGGCTTAGGCACACTACTCGTAAGAGCGTACCTGGTGGTCCCTATCGTGTTGAGGGCTTCCAGTTGCCAGAGCAAGTAGTGATGTTATTGAGTGAGCAAGCTCTTATCCAGAGAATTGTAAAGATATAATGGGTTATCTGTTGGTTCCAAGCCGAGATCGATTATGTATATTTAATATTATTTTGGGGTTATAAGTTATATTTTATGATTGGTAGTTGTAATCTTATCTCATACTTATTCCTGTTTGATCCTGTTAGTAGCTAATCGGAGTTTATGCTTATTTAATTTATAGATTAAAGGTGTGTGGGTCCTCATTTCCTAACCCCGAGATTGAGGGTGTCACAGTGTGAGTGTGTATGATAAATTTATTATGAAGTACTGTACAAATTCATTGTCACGTAATTGTTAGCATGCCCTATAAATGTCTCCTTGCAATGGAAAACCATAAAATGGATAAGGGTAAAAAAGGGCATCTTCTAGCAAATCTAAGTCCATTTGGCGTCCACTTAGTATCGCGAAATGTATCGATCGCGGAAAGAAAATGAGATAAGGTGAGAGCGCCAGAAAGATGAAGAAGAAGGTGAATCAAAATATTTTGGGTGTGAGAAAAGTTGATAAAGAAAATATTCTAAAGGCTTATAATGATCCGTCCCGCACGGAGGATGAACGCATCCGTCAGATCGATGAAGTGTATAAAATATACGACAAAATGGAAATCAACCTGATTGAAAGAGAAAATAGTGAAATTGCATGGTATGTTGAAGGTCACGAGGCCAGGCGTGAAGTTGGAGAAGATGAGAATGAAAAAAAGGGTGAAGTTGTGGAGAGTGCAGGAAGTGATGAGGATATGTTAGGTAATGAATACAACACAGAGGGGGGTGAATGTGTTTTGACAATTTTAATGGCTTTTAAAACTGTTATGAATGGTAAACAAAGTAATCTATATTGTAGAGATAAAATGTTTTTAACATGTGTGTAACATCATCATCATCACATAATATATCCATTTGATAAAAACCTTCAACTAAGTTGTATTAACCATGGTAAAGATACTTCAAACTCAATTTCAAATTTCATTAATACGAACTAATATTCATTAAATTGTACACAAGACGTTTAAGCTCATCAAAAGTGGTGTCAAATCTAATAAACATCATTTTTTTGGGATCGATAGAATAGTTGATATTAGTACCTTCTCGAATTACTACTCCACCCCAAAAAAATTTGACATTCACGTGCCCTTCCATTTCCCTGATTCACAGAAAATATTAACAATTAAGCAACATAAGTATATATATACACGTAATTATAAGAATGACATGCCTTTTCCTATGTGTTGAACATAAGTATGTGTTGAACAGATTCAGTGCATGAGGACATGTTTAAATATTAGAACGAGTATTATTGTGAATCAGTGATCCTGTCAATAATTTCTACATAGAGAAATCTGATCCTATCCATTTCAGATTTCAGATAAGATTACTTTGTAAGAGAAATCTACTTTTTTGTCAGATTTTTAAGATGGGAAACAAAAGATAAGGTTCTCAAAATTTTCAACACAAAATTCCAACAAAAAGAAACATAAATAAAAATATATTATTTTGCTAATATAATATATTATTATTAAGGAAAATATTTATAAAATTTATGAAACAATATAAATACAAGTTTATGAAATAAATTTATAAACTTAGTAAAAATATTTAAATGAAATTTATAGTTTAAATAATATATTAATAATTAAAAAAATATGAAATATTTTTCTAAGTAAAATATTAGTACAAAGTGATATTATATAAATTTATGAACTTAGTAATAATATAAATACAAAGTAATATTATATTAGTACAAAGTAATATTATATAAATTTATGAACAAAATAATATTAAATAAATTTATGAAATCAGTAATAATATAAATACAAATATATTAGTACAAAGTAATATTATATATTAATAATTAAAAGCAAAATATTAATAATAAGGAGAGAAAGAAAGAAGAAAGAAAAGATGAGAGAGAGAGAGAGCGGAAGAAAAGAGAGAGAATGAAAGAAAAAAGAAGATAGAGGTGGCCGGAGAAACTGGCGTTCTGAGGCGAGGGAGGAAGATTTTTAGCCAAATATTTCCCAGAAGAAGAGGCGTTCCGCGGGTTACTCCTCCAAAAATCGGCGTTCCTGGGTCTTCTCTCTCTCAATTTTGCCGAATACAATTGATTTATTTATTTAAATTTCTTTCGAATACAATTGCCGAAAACAATTGATTTACTTATTCATTAATCATTGTGTATTTGTTTAGATTATCATTGCAATTTAATTTTTTGCTTATATTTAAATGATTGCTTAAACTTAATTAATCATTGTTTATATGTGATTAATTGCTTCAATTTAATTAACTGTATACATTTCCCAATGCCTATTCATTCGTAATTATAAAATTCCCAATGCCTAATTAATTAGTTGTTTATATTTAATTAATTTCCTAATTTCAATTAATTGCTTATATTTAATTAATTACTTATATTTATGCCTAAATTTAATTCGTTACGACTGTGCAGACACATTCGTTACGCGGCATTCGTTATGATATAGATACCATGTCTGAGGATTCCTTCAGGTGGATGCCCTACGATGATTGCGCGGTTGAGGCACGAGACATCCCTGAGCTTGAGCTATCACTTATGAGTGCAACTTGTCCCCTCATTTACTTGACATGGGTGGAGTGGTGCTACACTGATAGGGTCACGAGACAGTTTGGATACTTGCAGCAGGTCCCTACTGAATCCCCGCTTACAGACCATGATTCTTTCCTTAGGGGTCAGAGAGGATGGCATTTTCAGTTCAGTAGGGTGTGTGAGATGTGGGAGTCACGTCACACTGCTGTGCTTGGGCCACCATCTTACAGACGTACTCGCAGACCTATGTGCGTAGTTGAGTATCCTCAGTGGTACGATAGAGTCACTAGGCGTTTTATGATCAACCCCAGGATTTGGAGGGACCAACAAGGATTCCAGGGGTCGTAGGGGCACCTACCCATGGCTGTAAGATTTATCTTCTTAGATTACTACCTCTTCATTTGTCACAATATGAGTTTATGTAAACACATTTACATGTTGTCAATACAAGTTGAGGGCTGCTCCGCTGCTTACCACCAGATTCGGGGTTCCGGCGTGGCTGAGGATGATGATATTGTGGATGAGGCGCTTCAGGGTTTACATGGCACATTAGATGCCATAATTTTCACATATCTTTTACAGAGGCCCCCACATCCACCTCCTGCTACCCCCACGTACTAGCGGTGCTCATGCCCGTAGGCCAGGTACTGCATTTCTTCATGTTGTACCAGCTCCTCGGGATGGCTGTGAGCCTTGGCCTCGTCCATCAGGTGGAGAGGGTTCTTCGTTATACACCTCCTCTGTCTTGGGTTAAGAGCATAGTTCTCAGGAGCATGGACATACTGAGCGTACCTGGGACCACTTCATTCAGGGAGAGGGAGTTTCTCATATGTCTACTTGGGGTCACATTTCACAGGTACATGATGCTGGTGGTTCTTCCTGGGGGCAGAGCTCTCGGAGCCATAATGCTGATACATCTACTTTTGGCCACACTACTCAGGCCAGAGCCCTTATGTCGGTACATCTACTATGGGCCATACTACTCAGGCCCCTTATGTTGTTCCTAATACTTGAGCTACTGGATCCAGTTGGGGTCATTCTACTCAGAGCGATTACGGTCATGTGGTTCAGGCTTTTCCACGGCCTACATAAGGTTTCCCACCCGGGGCATGTGGTTCGGGCTTTTCTTTCTAGACCCCGGTTAGGGGGTTCGACCCTTGGTTAGTACATGATACCTCCTCACATAGATTTGATCAGGGGCGTCAGATGCATGCACCCCCCTGTCATGCAGGAGGCAGATATGGAGGATGACAGTGATGAGCAGGATTATGTCAATGAGAAACCTGATCCTCATGTACAGCTGAGACAACAACCCTGTAGAGCAGTGAAAGGAAAGGGGAGGCTATGCCACACCGGCGGTAGGTTTTGTGGATGATCAGTACTGTTTCTCATGTTTCCCGACATGTTGTTTTTATTATGCCATGTTTTCATTACGTATTCAGTTCAGACTTATTTTTATTAGTTCTGGTCACTTTCAGACTTGTTGTTTTTATTATGTCATGATCTAGTCACTTCCGTTCACGGTATTACTTTTCAAAGTGCTTGGTAAATAATATTCAAAAAACTCAAACTTAAAGAAATTAAAACTTTCACATTCTGCAAAAAAATGTTACATGGCAATTACAAAAAACTAAAATCATACATCAATGAAAACAGAAAAATGAAATGGAAACACAATGACAACATGACCACCATCAACACTACAGCTTTTCATGGGTCCGCAAGGATAACATAATATTCATCATACTCTCCATCTGAAACCTCCTATTCCTCACGTTTCTTGTCCTCGATTTCTCTTAATTCCTGAGCCTCTTCCATATCTGCAACATACTCTGCTATTTCAGCATCTTCTCTTTCAATCATCTCCTCCTGCATTCGATGGTACTTATCATGGATTCCTTCCTTCCCACGAATAAATTCCTCCTTAGTAATGAAATAATCTTTATAAGAATTCTCAAGTTTATCCCATTCTTCTATGAAGGCGTCTATCAATTGAAAGTTCACCAGTCCAAATCCATAGAACTCATCACGATTTGGGACCCGGTCTTTACCCTTTCACTCTTCTCTAGCCTTCATCCTTCGTATCCATCTCATGAAATCCTCTTGCTCGTACGTGGATCGCTTCTTACTCTTTTCTTCTTCAATCAATTTCTTCTTAGAAACTGCATTTTGCTTTTTTGGACGCATACCGGAGAACAATGTTGTAGAGGTTGTAATTCTTTTCCGCTTATCCATTTCTAAGATTTTACCTCAATATGAGAGATTGTTGTGGTTTTGGGTTACATTGAAGGATATATTTATAAGCCAAACATGTGGCTGTAATAGGAGATTCAAGATATTAATGGTATAATTTTACATGTGACTTCTGGCCTAATTTCAGGCTTTCATATGTATAACAAAAAAACACGAAATGACCTGACACTGATACAAGTAAATGCAATGACTTTTTTATTTCATCTGCAAAAAGTGAAAACTTTTATCAAATAGTTATATTTTCCTCTATATGTCATTTATATTAATTTGACTTGTCATTGCTATTTTTCATGTGTCCTTCCACATGGACCTTTTCAGTATTTTATCTCAAAATTATTGAAATTGATTGCATGTGGTTCCTACTATGTACTCACCGGATAAGGGTCTATGAATTATTGTCACATTTCACATGGTTGGAAATAATGACACGTACATTGAAGTGGCATTTATGTCCACTTAGAATGCTCTATAAAGGCTTGAATTGGTATTTTATACTCGGGTTATTTATGGATTTGATATGTTTTGTAGTGTTTTTGCATTTCAGGCAGAAATAAAAGACTCGGGAGATTTAGCATTGTTTTGATACTAAATTGGTGTTAGGATAATGATCAGGAAGATGGCTCGAGGATTGCCAACTCAAACCAGTCAAGAAGACAAGAAAAAGAAGTTTTTCTGAATAGTCAGCGCGCTCGCGCTGTAGGAGCGCGCGCCCGTGCCAGAGAGCAAGAAGACAATGCGCATGTGCTGGTGAAGCGCGCGGCCATGCCGGATCAATTTCCAGGAATCCTGTTTCTACTACAATTTTGATCTGTTGTACTTCTAATCTGCATGGGCTGCTATATAATGTTAATTTATGATCGTTTTTCAAGAATAAAACATTCCAGAGCTTAAGGAGAAGACGGAAGAAGACCTTATAGCACAACTCAACGAAGGCGAAGAAACCCTAGTTTATTCTTGTGATTCTTTGTTTTAAGTTGTAATCTTGGATGCTAGTTTTCTTATTTGTGAACCTATACTCTTGTTACGTACTTGGTTTATTATTTATTCAGTATAAAGACTACGTTTATTATACCATGCTTTCATCGGAACCCATGTTGATGATGAGTCCGATTATGGGCTAATCGTTATCGTGGGGTTCCAACGGATTTACTTATAGATTTCTTTAGTTAATTTATTTGATACCTTAGTGTGTGGTGATTGTATGATAATCTAGCATTGGTTGTGCTTATTCGTATTATGAGCATCGCGAACTTATAAGATAGTGTGTTAATCTCTAATGAAGCGAAAGTGAATTTAGGGGTTTAGAACTTGTCATGCTAATATAGGTTCATGTATTGTTATGCATGATTCATAGGTAATTTTAACCATCTTACTTGCCCTATGTAATCACGATAGATAACTTGCACATTAAACCGTTATGTTGTCAAATTCTATAGACATATAGGATCTCAATATAATTTGTGTCTATTCAGCTTCTATCTCTTTTGTGGATGTCTAGTAGCAGGGTATTTGTGGAACGAAAGTTGGAAGTTACTAGTTTCGTGTTATCTGATTAGTGTCATCACCATTGCATGCTAAGGTTAAGAACAAAAAGGCTATTGAATGAAGTAGTAATGAAGTTAGAATCTCATGTTTGTGTCATATAGTAATCAATCCTTTTTAATCTCTTAGTTAATGTTATTTAGTATAATCTCTTAGTTAATCGTAGTTATAAACAACCTCAATTTGTGATTCGTCTTAGCATTGAATAATAACCATATCATTGTTACATAAGTGCATTGATTAAAATTAACCTAACCAGTCTCTGTGGGAACGAACTAGAAATAATTTTATATTACTTGCGATCGCGTATACTTGCGTGAATATTAGCGCGTGTTTTCGTCCTAACGGTACATCAACAAAATTAACAGCCTGCACATTTTCATTACTTTTCTCATCCACAACTGTTAGGCTTATTAACTTTTCATAATCACCCAACTACTTACACTATATAAATTTTACACCGTCACACATATTCCATCCAAATATTACTACGATGTCATCGTCCACAAATCACAAGTGGTTGCTATGAGAAAGAGATGGCGATTATCATAGTCTTAGGGTAAGCGATCCAATGGAGTACTTTGTTGGTGTACGCCGAGAATGGGCATTTTGACGTGAAGAATCTGAAAGTCTTACACATGATCTGATTGCGATGAGTGTAAGGGTTCCCCTTCGTCGTTCCCTTTCTATATATCCTCGCCCTGAGGAAAATCTTCCTTGGTCTGAATTTAGGCGAAAAGTGGTTAAAGTTGTGACTCGTATTCAGAAGGAAAATAACCGAATGTTGTTGCGTAGGAGTCGTTATTATATGTTTGAACTAGCAAAAGATTCAGTTCGTACTTCTGTTAGAGAGCTTACGGAAGCTGAACAGCACAGACTATTACAAAATGAGGATTACATTTCCGATGATTACACGTCTGATGAACAAACTTGATTTAAATGGTTTCCTTCTTTTTTATGTTGTATTACTACTTTCAACAGTTTCATGAATATTATTCCCATTTTATAGTTTCATTTTAAATTGATGGATGAACTATTTCACACACTTGCAGTTCCATTTTCAGACGGTACAAATTGCTACGTTTTCTATTTTTTTTTGAAATTACTTTTATTTTTAATGCTCACAACACACTAAATGTACGTCTACATCCAACAACGAACATTTTTATAAATTATGTACCACTACACTTCTAAAATTCTTGATTATGAGGCCTCGTCAAGAGAAAATATATTCCCCCATGATACACTTTTCCAAGCAATTAAAACCATACAAAAAAATTAAAATTAAAATAAAAAATATATACTACAAATAGATTTACATCACTAGTCAATAAAAAAAGAATTAACTCAGAATAATTTGTTTGGAATTAAATATGAGCATTGCAAAACATGCCCTCACGTAACAATTGCACACTCGACTCGCATGACACCCTTTTCGAAGCTACAAAAGTCATATATTTACAACTTTTTGATTAAAATAAAAAATATACACTAAAAATAGGTTTACATGACTCACCAACAAAAAAAAATAAAATCAAAATAATTTTTTTACAATTTAATATTACAGCTCAAAACATGACCTCTAGAGGATTTTTTGTACTTGAAAACACAAGTCACAAATTGGGAGGAAAATAAAAAAAAAAGAAAAAAAAATATAAACACCAGAACGCCCTACTTCTGGTCCTCTGGGGTGAACCCCAAAAATAGTGGCGTTTTGTGTCATTTTTGGAAAAATTTTGAGTGGTTCTGCCATAAAAATGAACTAGCATAATAACCCGTGCGAGGCATGGGTCATTTTCTAGAGTTTTTTTATGCATCATGCAATTATAATGTTTGTAGAGTAACTTCAACAATATCCTTATATAGGCTCTTGAGTCAAATTTTGAAGAAATGGAGATAAAATTTCTCTCCAACAAACTCCATGTCACCCTCTATAACATTAGGAGTTTCAAATGCTTCCTTACTTTTAGGAGTGAATATCCCCTCAACTATTATTATATTATATTTTTCTTACATGTTATTTTATATTTAATGAATGAATATAAACAGGGTAGTAAGTGTACGTTTAAAATGAAACGATTAAACTTAATCTGTAGAATGTCGTTAGTATGTTTACAAATAAAAAGTTACAAATTAACATATATGTTGAACACAGAGTTGACCAAAATCTTGAATTTTATTTAAATAAACTATATGTACTACTCTATATTATTACTGAGTTCACTACTAACTTACAATTAACTTACACAATTTAAAAAGATAAAAAATGCATAACTGAAATCATAATGACTTGCAATCATAATATATAATTATGTAAAATTTACATTATTGTTAATATTTAGTTTGTTTTAATGAAAAATATTAGTTTTTGAAATTCAACGTATGTATGTATGGGAAAATGTTAGTTTTTTATTTACACTATTGTTAACAAAGTAAAATTAAGTTATATGTATGTGTGTGTGTTAGCATATAAATTATTGTATGTTACATCTCTTAGTAAATTATGATGGTTTCAATTATTTATATGTTAAATATCTGATTTATGTACATGTATAATCATTATTAACATCTAGTGAGATAATTGATTACCTAAATAACATGCATTTATAATTATTCAAAAATTAAAATTTTGTAATAAATAAATTGCTATAATTTATATATGGTATTCACATTATCACTGACAAACAATCCATATCTATTTTTTACGCAACCGGGTATCAATCATGGTTGTAACATAAAAATGAATTATATATTTTTTAGACTTATTATTGATATTCATGATTTGTTTTTCAAGAATTCGAAAGAAAAATTGTATTTATATCGTTATTTAAACCGTTTTTAAGTTTCTTTCATTATGACTCTAATATTTCTTCATATAATAATTTGATAACATTTTATACTATTCTTCTAATATTAAAAATTCTCAGTTCGATAAAATTTTATAAATATCAGTTGAACTAGTTAATCCTTCAAATTATTGAACAATATATGTTTTTTTCCTTAAATAATATAAATGCATTGAATCAAATGCTACAATATAGTATAGATATAACTTTTATTTGAATAATTTAAAATATTAAAATAATTCAAAATATTTGTACAATATTATCTTAATCAATGAATATTGTTGATCTAAAAGAATTCTTTTTAAAAAGTTAGTTTTTTTTAAAAGTGAAAAATGAAAAATAAATCGATTTAATATATAATCGTAGTTTTAACAAATCTAGTGAGATTTCATTTCAAATTTCAAATATTCTTAAAATTAGGACAAATCCCAAAAATAATAATGCGTTACCAGCGAAGTTTGTAATTTTAATATAAATAATCAATTGACTTAATTTTATAAAAACCTCAAACACATTAATTTATATTAACATAGGATATTAAAAAAAATCACATTATGGGTAAACTATTCTCGCCGAGCTTGTAATTTAAATTTACTAAACGTAGAATGTGACGATGTTTTTCGGCCGGGTCATGTAATCAAATTTCGAGTATTTTTTGAACAATGGGTCAAGTTCTAAAATGCATTGACTCATTATAATTCGAACTTATCTAAATATGTAATACCAATATAGATTATTTATATATAAGCGGTTCTATTTTCAATATTTTTAAAAAAATGATATATGTACATTTTAATTACTTTTTATAATAAAAAATATGTTAAAAATATATGAGATATATTTTCAAACTAAAAAATGATTAATAAATAAGATAATAATCCATTAGTGTACTATGCCTAATTTTATATCTGGAATTCAATTCTTTAAAATTAACTGTACAAATATTCAACTAACTATCTTTTTTTTAGCGAAATTCAAGTAAGTATCTTTAAAGTTAAATAAAATATTCATTTAACACACTTACATATTATATTATGTGTATGATAAAAAATATATGTGGCAATATGGTGTTGTGGTAAGAAGTTATATAGTTGAATGAAATAACTTGAGTTCAATTCCCACGAACCATATCATTTATACAAATATTAAAAACAGCGGTAATTTTATACCTTTGTTCTCCTATTATATATAGAAGAGATTTTTTATTTAAATGTGCCAAAATCGGTAATTTAGAGACTTTTTAATCTCATAAAATTATACCATTTTTCTAATATTATATATAGAAGAGAGTTTTCATTCAAATGTGCCAAAATTGTCTCGAGCCCGTTGTTGATCACAAAGGTACAGTTGTGTAAGCTAAACACCGGTCAGCTGCATCCACAGCTTCAAGTTGAATTAGAAATAACTTGGTTAAATTGAAAGCCAGAGGTTGTAACTACAGTACTTACTAAGGAGAAGACTGTATATGTTTGTGTTTTGGCCCTTCTCCAATGTCCAGAAGTCCATCACCATCTTCATTGTATACATATTTATCATGCTAATTGTTCTGGAAATAACTTTTTTCTATTATAAATCAGTAAAAACTCATTTTGTACGTGATAATGTTCCCAGTAACAACATTGATGATATGATTCCTTTTTCCTTTAATTAAGCAATGGAAGATATGATTCTTTAAACTAAGTAAAATTTGATTAAGATGAATCAAATCTATATGAAGTCGTTGGATATATACATACATCAATCAACTAGTATTTATCCTTAATTAGCTTATCAATACAAGGTGGAAGAATTTAACTTTTAAGAAGCACCTTTGATGTCTCGGCTCTTCTTATTTTTCTGAGAGGTTAGTGGGAATTTTCTCAATTGAATAATTTGATTACTTCGAGTCTCCTTATTTTGCCTCAATTTTAATCCGTTTCCTGGTTATATTTTCACATTGTCAACTTACTAGAGATTTGTGTGAAATTTTCGAACAAATATGATACGATATTAATGAAGATCAAACTACAGCTCGACGAATGATAAAGATGATGGATGAAACATACTCACCGAATAAATCTTGTTTTCTTTCTTAATCTAAGTTGGCTAAATATTATACTCTTAAAATGAATTTTTTCCAATTTTAACAATAAACCCTCAAAAACTATAATGGTAGGACTGAAGCCGAGTGAGCCGAATTTTGAGTCGAGCGCAATTCGAGTCGAGGTTAATCGAGTTAAACTTAGACAACCCTTTTAAATAATTGAATCAAATTATTTGTCTGATCTTTTACGAGTCGGGCGAGGCAGCTCATTTAATTTTATATTTATTAAACTTAAACCTCCCCCGAACTCGGCTTGTTTAATTTCATAAGTCGAGTCAAACCGGCTTGTTTTCGTTTATTAAATGAGCCAAAACTTCTGCCCGCAATCGACTTGTTTAACTAAATTAATAAAATTGAGTCTACTTAAAACGAGTTCGAGCCGAACGAACACGCGGCGCTCGAATTATAGCCCTAACAATGATAACTCCCAACAAAATTAAGTTAGATTATCTCTGAAATGCCGTACCTTGATCAGTGAAAAAATAATTTAACACAGAAATTGAACCAAACATAAAGCTATAAATAGAGTCAGGTGTCCGGAGTCTGAGTAGTGGTCCTGTGATACAGCTGGTATGAATATAATATTAATATATGAGCAGTTAAAACTGTAACAAGAGCAAGCCTAGCACAGCTACTAAAACTGAATCTGCATGCCTATCGGGAAACATGGGCTAATCCAGTCATTAATTACACTTAAACCACATCGAAACATTACCCCGTTCTCAACCTAACTTCCACACTTGGGTCTCTGCTGTTTCTAATTCTACATTTCATTTACTTCTAATTTTGTTTTTATTATTATAGTTGTCAAAAAGTAATGCAAGTGTTGACGTGAATTTTACTCTTGTTTTTTAAAGATCTTTTATACAATTATTACAGTCAAGATACGCGTGGTAAACAGGAGTGGGGAGGAAAAGTTGTACCCAAAGTATTTGTATATAACGGCAGTAAAAACACTGCTTCTGCCAAAATAAGTGTATGTCTTAAAATAAGTGTTATTTTGACTTTTGTATCTTTTTTAAGATATTAAAAAAAGATATTTGTATATATTTTTTTTCAAAAACTTTTTTCCTGAACTAAAATTTTACATTTATATTTTTATTTAAAAAAGAAAATTTATAAAAAAATGTACACAACTACCTTTTTCTTACACCTCAAAATACTTGTCAAAAGTTAAAGCGACACTTATTTTGAGACGGAGGGAGTACTTTGCAATAGAATCAACAGAAAATAACTTGTCCCGGGAAAAGGTTAAAGCAGGTTTCTACCCATGCTTGCCTCTTGATTGCTCTTTTTGTCGGTCTTTTCAAGGTTAGTATCTTTCTTTAATATATTAACTAGTTGTATTCTACTCTTAAAAACTGTAATAAATTTAATTTTACTTCTATACTAGTAATAATTAAATTAAACTAGAGCTATAATCGAACAAAATCAAGTCAAGCTGAATTTTATTTTAAAAATAACCAAATCGAGTTTATAACCAAACAAAATATGATGTTTAAAATCGGCTCATTAATAAACAAGTCAAACCCAAGTTTGTTCACGGACAATAGAGATTAGCCGAACTCGAGCCAATTTTGAAAGTATTTTAGTCATCCATTAATACCTATAAAAATACGGTGCAATCAAAATTAACCAAATATGCAATTAGTTGACTTGAGTTTATTATTTTAAAAAGCTCTTATTTTTAATTGTCATTTTTTTTAACCTTGCACACTTATTAAAAATTGTAATTATTAAAGTAATCCATTATTAATATAGTTATATTTATAACTTTATCCTTCATCTTCACCTAGTATCATGAAGTAGATATAATTATCTTGAAAATAATAAAAGAAAAACTAGCACTTAAATTAATATTTTGATAAATGATTAAAATTAAAATTTAGAAATTCGAAAAACAACATTAAAAATGAAACTGGATTGATGATTATATATGCAAGCATGTGCCGGCAAATAGGGATGGCAACGGGTCGGGTTTGGATCGGGTATTGTAAAATCCAAATCCAAATATTTTCGAGTTATTCAAATCCAAATCCGTCGGGTTTCAGATCGAATCAGGTATTTTTCGGGTATCCAAAATTACGAATAATGTAGTCAAATTTAATATTATTTATACATAAAAACATTATTAATTACATTTATATGATAGCTAAAATAAAAATACATTAACTAATAAGTAGTTAAACACATTATATTACAGGTTGACATACTGAGTAATATCTAAGATACGTTGATAACATAATATTTAGTATTTCATCACAAATTAGATTTGTTTTATAAATATATACAAAGTACATCTTACATAATAAAAGCTGATTTTGAAATATAAAGTTATAATTCACTAAATAAGTGTCGACGATCTTGATAATAGTCTACTAGTACTCAAATAATACAATAATAATTGTAAATTATATGTATTACATCTAAAATATTACATATACTCTATAATACATGTGTCGGGTTTTAATCGGGTTTCGGGTTTGGATTGGATTTCGGATCGGGTATTGGTTCGGTATAATTGAAATCCAAATTCAAATCCAAATCCAAATCCAAAATTTCGGGTTCCATATATCCAAAATTTTGAATTTCGGATCGGATATATAACGAATAAGATTAATTTACCATCCCACCGGCAAAGATACGGATCTGATGAATCTGGCAAGGCAAGTCCCCCCCACATGAACAAAATGGCAGAGAGACCCTGCTCTCCTGCCTCTCCCTCTGTCTTGCCTGTTTTCATTACTCCAATTTTTTTTTGTCTCATCACTGGAGTTTTCGAGGAAAATCTATAACTCCTCCCCCCCTTATCCTACCAAAATGACAATGTTAATGAGACACTATTTTATTGTATGTTTTGCTTGTCCTTTCCCTTTCGGTTATATATGTTTTTTTGTTTGATTTTTTTATATCCCGCTTTACTCTCTCCCTACCTCCTTTTTTTAATCTCTCCTCCCTCTTTCATTCTCTCTCCGCCCCTACTTAGCCTGCACTTTCCGATTATGTGTCCGTGTACTATTCTATTATGCGCATGATCTTAGCCTATAATTCCTCTCCGGTGCACGTTAGCATGATTGATTAAAGTTGAGATAAAAATGATAAAAAAGGTTGCCGGGGCATTCTCAAGGACTTGTCGGTGGGTTTTGCCTGTTCCCAATAAAAGGTGACGATTTATGTATACTCTACCAACAATAGCCCACGTACTACTTTTCCTTAATAACATGCTTAATTTCTGGTTTCTTAGTACGTTAAGAACTCAGCTTCTCTCGTGAGAATTATAACAAATTTCAGATATATTTGTTACTATTTAAACAAAGCATCCGGTGTTTACTTTATAGAACAGTAAACACTGGTTTTTACACAACGTGCATTAGCATGTACTAAACCCTACTTTTGGATAACCAAATCTATCTGTTTTTGGCTTAGCGTATTTTTGCTATTCTTGCACGCCCGTGACTTTACTTTGCCAGTTAATCTTGGCCTTTGATCTTGTACTCTTCAAGCTATTTTTGCTGACATTTCAAATCAGTGATCGATTTGTTTGTTGATTGATAATCTTGGATATTAAACTGATCTGCATTATGTTATTTGAACTTTTACATCGAAATCTCCAGTTAGTCATGTAGAGAACTCGACATCTCGATAAGTATAATAACTTATCGAGATCCCTAATAACTCTTTATTTGTTTGACTTATCGAGGTCTCTGAGTTCTCTATAATAGAATTTGGCTTATCGAGATCTCTCATTTTCATGTCTTCACTGTGCCTTATCGATGTCTCTGAGTTCTCATATGATAAATTGACTTATCGATATCTTAGAGATCTCTAGTGATATTTTGACTTATCAATATCTCAGAGATCTCTAGTGATATTTAAACTTGTAGATATCTCGGAGTTCTCTAGTGAAGAAATGACTTGTCGATATCTCCATTCTTCATGTCTTCAATTTGTCTTGTCGATATCTCTGAGTTCTCTAATAATTTTTCTTGACTTCTGGATAAGTCATTCTGAAGTTCTCGAATGACTTCTCCATAATACATAATATGTGACTTGTAGATTCCTTGACTTTGATTTTTTTTTCCTAAAACACATTTATTCAACCCTAAGCTTCTTCACACTTTCTCTAAGGCATGATCTTCATGATCTTCATCCAGAGTTTATTCTTAGGCTTGAACTGTTTACAGAAAAATACTCTAGTCTAATTTATTTACATTTTTACAGACTTAAGTCTTATAACACAAAATGCAAACATAGATTACCATACAACTTACTTAGGGTTGTCAATTTGACTTAGTCTTGTTATAGTACAGAAATGTCTTGAACAACAAATAGTTGTTGCATAACTCTCGCACACTTTTGTAAATATACTAATTAAGCCAATAACGAAATAACGAGCCATTGTTACAAATACTATTTTCTCTTTTAGTTTAAAAAAATATTATTACGATGTCAAAATATATTTGATTGGTGTTTTGATTAACTCCTGATTCTTTGATTAATCCAAATCAATATCTCACTATTTTAAATTTTTACAATAATACATTTACATGTAAACATCAACATGTAGATCATTTTTATGTAAAAAAAATACTCTGTAGGTTCTAGTCGGAAGGCCCGAGAATTGGCATTGGACGAAAGATAGTTTGGTAGTCAGTCGAAAAGCTCAATAAGGTTCCAATCAAAGGACTTAAGTGTTGAGGTCGAATCCAGGGTGACCTAGTGGATAGACAATAAAGCCTGAGCGACAGAGTCGGCTTAGAGTCGATCAGTAATAGTTGTAAAGCCCTGCAAGACAAGTACTTCTAAACCTTTTTCGAGATATAATACAACTATTTCTAAATTCTCTCGTGACATATTGTTAAGTATTCAAAATAGCTCTATTTTATATTGTAAGTATTTTGAATCATTCAACCTTGAACCTGAGCCACATCATCTGATTTTTGAGCCGCAAGCCTTATTCCTTGTGAACCATTCCTTTTTGATTTACCAGATACTAAACTGCACAAATACGATACTACTCCACAAATATATACCCATCATATACCAAACACTGGAACATAATTGTTTAAACATACATAAACTTTTATACTTAACCATACCTTGTGATATGAAAGAACTAAACCTTGTAAAATCCTTGCTCATCTAATACCTGATTCTCCTACCGGCTGAAGGCCATTTCTTATACCTACTTTGATACACCCTTGTGATACCCCATGAATTACATTACACTTTTATTCAAGTGTTTTATCATCATTGATTATGATCTTGTTTTATTGAAGTATATTGTTTATCATACTGAACAGTTTTAGAATTGAATAGTTTTCTTTATGTGGACCATATTCATGGCCAGACCAGATTCGTGGTCGTAGTAGGCCAATGTGTGTGTTGGATCCAGTATATAGAGCAAAGCTGGGAGCCTTGCTCGGGGTTAGTGCGTGACTGATCAACAGCCTAACCTTGGTTTTAAAATTTAAAATGAATATCCAATTCTAATGATTGTTTAACAAGAAACTTGATTCTTCTGAATCATTCCATTTGAACATTGTTTAACATCAGTTATCGTTATTATGACTTGCTGAGCTAGTTAGCTCACTCTTGGGAATCTTTTTATGTGTTCTACAGTTAAAAAGGATATGGTTGATAACAAGGTTCCTCAGTCCAGAGTACAAGCTAGGATTCCAGATTGAGTTGGATCGAGCTAGCAAGAGCTTATTATGGTAGTGAGATAGTATGGTTGTAAGAATAATTTCATTATCAGTTGTAAGTTAAATTAGTTGGGATTTGGTACGTTGTAATAAAAAGTTAAGGTTGTGACTTGTTTTCATACTTTAACCTGTTGCGATCTGTGGTTATGTAAAGCAGGGTCGTTGCAAATAATATTTCTTATATATGTTATATATTGTGTATGTGTTGTGGACCCCAAACTTCTGACCCGGGTTTGGAGGGCGCCACCGGTTGGTATCGGAACTACAGGTTATAAGTCACTGAAACAAGCCTAGATTTTCGGGATTGGGTGGAGGGTTAGGATTAGGAATAAGAAATAGAAATAAAAGACGTCGTGAGGATGAGTGCGATTGTATAGTAGGTCTCCAGCACGATTCATGTTGCGATTCGAGATTCTTAGCTTGCGACGTGATTTTCAGATAACGGCAATGGCATATCCTATTTTCCCTGTATCATCTGATCATTCGGAGCCTTCCGTTCGAGGATCGTCATCTTCTCTCAGATTTGATTTGCACCTTGTTCTTCCATCAGTATTAATGGTATTACCTTCTGTTATAACAGTTGCACCTCTTCAAGCTATTCTACGCTATTCTACCACCTCTTGACATGAGACTAACTATTTAAGAACCTTCATCTGTTTATTGTTGTTTTACTGGACATTTGATTGTGAATGTATCTTTTCAGTTTACCCTACACCCTGTTCTATACCCCAGTTTAAAACTTCTCCTATGAAGTAATAGTACTTACGAGGATGGATTCGGGAGTTACAGTATATGGTAAGTACTTGATATATAAATAAAGGTGAGAAGAAGTTTAGAAAGAAGATTCAAGTGTTCCGGAGGATAGCTGCTACCCGGTTAAAAGAAGCTATTAGTGACTAGGCCACCCATGACTAGCCTTTGGAATGGATTAGATGAGTTTTGAAAGACAATTAGAGAAGATTATGGATCTGGAGCTTTCTCGAAGTTAGATAATGGTATTATGACGATGTGATATATTTATAGTAACAATGTGATGAGACATTAGCCGACTTGTTGACTTTTGGATAATCTATTCTACTTAACGACTGCAAAATTGATGATGAGAGTATTACCAGTATGGAAGCTTTGATGTGAAGTTACGAATAAGATAACATGCAACGACAGCTGAAGTTTTCGTCGATTAAGGAAGGCAAATGGATCCAATAAAGGAGAGAAGGTAGATTGAAGTGAACGAACCTTTATGTGATCATTTCTTTAATTTGGTATCTTGGTACAGGTAGGAAGGACAACAACCAACTCATCTAGTAAGGATAACCAAGTGTGCGATTTTCAAAATTTTTAAACAAATTCTCGAAAGAGATTTTCTTAACAAATTTCCAAAGACTCTTTTTAATACACAGTAACTGCTGTGTTAATTTTGTTTTTAATATTTGTTGGTACTATTCAGCAAGGTAGCTGGTCCAAGTTACACATCCAAATAGGTCTTTCGCACTTGACAAAATATAAAATAGGACTTTCGTAATACCAAGGAATGATGCTCGTCTAAATTACACATCAAGTAGGGGAATCTCTACCGTAGTCCAAGTGAAATGTAATTCGTGTCAACAAACAAATACTCAGGAATGTGTTTTGCCCCTTTTATATCTTATTACAAAGTCTTTAGAATTAGATTAAACCTTAAAGCTTGCCTTATGATGTTATTGTTCACCAGTGTAACAGTTGAACAGTTTGTTGTTGTGTGGCATTGTGCTATATGCCTGTAATGGCTAAAACTGAAAAGTAACCATGCATTCGAGATATGTTTAAAAAGAAGAATAGAAATTAAAATAATAAGAGCTGCTTGCTTTTGCCTCCTCAAAAGAAAGTTCCTTTTTTACTGGGTATCTACTATCTAGAATAAAAGACCTTTCCTCCTCTTTCTTGATTCTCTCTTCACCTTTGTGTTTTTAATATTACTCTGCATTTATTCTACTCAATCTTTGTTCATTATATTCTTTGAGTTTGCATTCTGAGCTTCTTTGCTACTCTTCAACTTCAATGACTACACCACTTGAGCATGATTACATAGGCTTATCAGAGACTCCTACAGCTGAGGTAAGCTTAGAGAACATGTCTGAGACCAACAAGAATTATGTTCTTAATCTTAAGGAGACAGAGCTTAGACTTGGTTTGCCTGGTTCTGTTTCTCCCGAAAGAAAGCCTGGAAATGTGGTGCCTTTCTTTGGGAATGTTCTTGAAGATGTTAAAGTTGGTTCTTTCAAGAACTTTGGTTCTGGTGCTAAGAGGGGTTTTTCTGATGCTATTCATGGCTCTGGGAAATGGGCTTTTTCTACAAAGAGTGATGCTGAGGTTGATTTGGCTAAAGCTTCTGTTGAAGAGGCTAGTGTTTATGGTAATACTCTGAAGCCTGTTGAAGAAAACAAGAGGTCTCCACAAAATGAAAATGCTGCTGCTCCTGCTTCTAAGTAAGTTCATTTTCTGAAACCCAAGATTTCAAGAACTGTTATGTAGTCTGCTCTAGTTTTTAGGCTGTTAGTAAAATTTGTATATTTTGGTGCTCGTATGTTTTGCACTACATTTTTTTTGGTTGGTTATTACATATTTCAGCACTATGAGCAGTTTTGCTCTGTTGGAAACTTTGATTCTCTGCTTGGTGGAGTTTATGAACTTATAAACATGATACATATAACATAAATTAAGTCTTTTTCCGAAGGCATGATTCTGGAGAGCCAGTAGCTTAACATAGTATTGATTAAGTGTTCAACTAAAATTGGTTCTGATGATATGGATTTTATCTGTCCATGTACTTCATTTGTCTATTCATTTTTTGATTGTTATCGTAATTGTGTGCACCTCTTGCTATTCAAGGAGTTGATAGTATTTTATTGAACAAACCTACTGTTCAGAAAATAAATTGATCCCAAAACTTTACATCTCTTATAGTGAAATGAGAGCCATAGACACAAACCTTTAGACTTGCAGGCCGCAGCCTGCAGCTGTAAAACTCTTATGGAACCTATAATTCCCATGGTGAATTTTGATGCAGAAACAATGCAGCTTCGATTTGCTTCTAAATTTTACTGTCTCAAGGTAGCATGGTTCCTTTTTTTCGTAGTTCTAGTCTTCCAGTAATTTTTTTGTGGCAAAATTATACATGTTACATAAGTTATTTATATATAAAAGTTCTTGTAAATATGAAATGAGCTGTGAAATGAATAGTTGCCCGAGGAGAAGTTCCATATTCATAGCTGCCTACCACAGCTAAATAATTTTTATTGTGAGGTTTCTTAATTTATTCTGATGCCAATCTCTACAATTTTGTCTCCCTAAGTGTATATTCATTGAGAAACTATGTTAAACATATGTTTCTGTTACAGGGCACAGGTAGTTGGATGGCCCCCTATTAAGTCATTCCGGAAGAACACTCTGGCTACCAGTGTATCTAAGAATGCTGATGCGGTGGAAGGAAATTCAACTTCAGGGTGCATCTACGTCAAGGTAAGCATGGATGGTGCACCATATTTAAGAAAAGTTGACCTCAAAACCTGCGGCAATTACTCTGAACTCTCATCAGCTCTTGAGAATATGTTCAGCTGCTTTACCATTGGTATGTATCCTGTCTCTCTCACTGCATATCAAAATTTATATGTAAATCTGGTATAAAATTTGTAAATGACATAGTTTCTATCAATTTGATGAGATTGGCTTGTCATAGAGTACTGTTAGAAAGTATTAGGAAAAGTTTTTATAATTACTGCATGAGCTCTATATGTTGGCTAGGGCTGACTTGTATTATAATTACTGTGAAACAGGGCAATGTACCTCTAAAGGACTTCCAGAGCGAGAGGGTCTTAGCGCAAGCCGGTTGATGGATCTTGTTCATGGCTCTGAATATGTGCTAACATATGAAGACAAGGATGGTGACTGGATGCTTGTTGGTGATGTTCCTTGGAAGTAAGCTAACATTTTGAACTTTGTTTATGTTTTTTCTTTTGGGTATATAGAAGACTTTACACTATGCAAACCGTTGTTCAAACTTTGTAATTTCTTAGATTTGCATCATAATGGTTTATTAAGACTTCGTCATTATAGATCCAAGCATAAGGAAGACTAGAGTTAGGCATCCTGCACTATAATAGTTATCAGCTGGCAAAGATATATATGTTACATTTCAATTAGTAGTTACCTACTGTTACTTTCAAGATCTGTGCTCCTAAACTAGCTGCTTAATTGATGGGGCATATATCTAATGCAAACTACGCTGAAAGTATGTACTAATTTTGCCAGTCTTCTTTCATGTAGTATGTTCACAGACTCCTGCAAGAGGTTAAGGATCATGAAAGGCTCTGAGGCGATTGGTCTAGGTATGCCCTAGTATCTGAATCGAACATGCTCGAAGTTCACATATTCTTATCATCTAAACAAATAGACAGCAAGTTATTTATTATAAACAATTAAGATCGATTCTGGGTTGTTTGCAGCTCCACGGGCCATGGAGAAATGCCAGAGCCGGAATTAGCAATATACGCCAGTAAAACTGGAGGACAAGAATTTTGTGAATGCACTATTTAGCGTCTTATATATTAAATATATGTTACATATCTTATATTTTCCGAATTTGTAGTGTTTTTGGAATGCCAATGCTTTCTCAGGCAGAAGATATAACTGGAGATATCCAGATGTTTGTATGTTTTGATGGTATGAAATGGTATTACTGCATTACTATGTAGTTCCAATGTGCTAGATAATTTTTAACTTGTAATTGCCACAAATAGCTTTCTTGAATCAAGTCAAGAACCAAAATTTCCAATTAGGCAAGGAACTTGCAGTAAGAAGATCAAATAGTGGCACTTAAGCTAGCTATTAAATGTCACTAGAAATGCCTTCTTGAGATACTTTGAACAATGCAGTACATTCTGATATCCACCCCACATTGTTTATGCACCATAACAATAGATAGGAAAGCAAACCAGCACAACAAAATGTTTTTATTCTACAGCAACATTCATTTTATTAGTTTTGGTTCAATGTATTACATTTATAGTTAATCTGTAGTGTTGATATTCCTTGTAATTCTTCCCCACAAGATCAATCCAGATGTCTGCAGTCTGCAGTCTGCATGCTTGGTTACTAAGCATCAAGTCTACTTATTTGCCCTCTAATTACTTGTTGAAAAGAATAATGTGAGTGCACAACTAAAATGCATAAGCTAATTTGTAATGTAAAAAAAAAAGTTGCAGTCACAATATTGAATAGTGGCACTGAAGCATAAAATAGAGTCTATAATATTCTTCTAATTGATTCCTTAAAAAATAATACATCTGACCAACAACCAACAGAAGTATGCAACCTACACTCATTTGGCATCCTATTAACAGTAGAGATATAAGGAAAGGCAATCGATATATCAACAAAATATTTTTTATTCTACAGCAACAAAGCATTTTTCATTTGACTGTAGACATTGAAGTCTCAGTATGACTATGAGGGAAGGTGCAGAAACAAAGCAACATAATCTCTTCATATCCAGCAACCTAAATCCCTTGTTAGCAGGTTTTAAAAACAAGCATACGAGGAAGGCTTTTCATTCTCTGGCAACCTGATTGAGTCCACTATATTAATACATTCCACAATGACACCTTCAAAATCAGCTTTCAGATATCTGAAGATATACCATCTGTGTGTATCCATTAAATACAGAATTATCAAGGCTAGATAAGCCAAGCCTTCGGAACAAACCAAATCTGCCATCTTCAACAATTGGACTAGTAACACGAGCTGGATCATACCTTGATTGATGAGTTAATGAAGGACCGGCTACCGGCGGAAGCTCCCAATAGACATCTAGTACCGATTCTACAAACCTACTGTTCTCAAAGTGTTGTGTATATGATATTTTTTTATTACTATGATTAAAATCATCACGCATCTCCCCTTTCACACCCCACCATGTTTCTCCAGGACCACATAGTTCTTCTGTATCAACAGCTTTCTCCCAGAAATTCTTCCTTTTTGATCTTAATCTAGCTTCATCACTATCTCTAAAGCAACTATGCCCACCTCCTGGAAAATAAATAAAAATTTACAAAGTATTAGATAAACTGCACAGGTAAGCATCATCTTAACACCAAACAAACCCTAAATGTAACAGGCTGATGTACAAGGTCCTATTACATAAGAAAATGTTTTGAGAACTAATCTTCAAATCGATGGGACTTGTAGAACAAAACAATTTTGATTTAAAGGGTGATATACATCATATATACCAAATTATTCAAAAAGATTTAAAAGATGGACAGGTCTTGTCCAACCTGGAACGATCAGTTCCTTGCCTGCTAATTATTATACACTGTACAATATCATTATGTTGATTTGGTTGCATGACTAAATAAAAAATTAACAAAAATGTATAAATACCTCTTATATAAAACTGGTCACATATTTGCCTGAAGGAATAGTGGTCTCCAGTCCCAGTATCATAGTTGTCCTCAAAAACAAGATGCTTGAAGCCAGCCTTTAACGCTTGCTTTAACCTACCAAGTACAGTGTCATTTGAAAATATTGTGATTACGTACTTGTCATTAACACATACAGGAAAAATGATAGAAACACTACTCTAGTGTTCTCTTCAATAAATTATTGAAACATAAGACTACCTTTTCAATTCATTCTGATGGTCGTCAAAGAAGACTAGAACCTTATTTAGATCAGTAATCCCGTGTTTGTTCATTATTTTGGCCCAGTCAAGGCTACCAAAATCTACAAAATCTTTCCCAGCAAAGTATGTGCAATTTCCATCAACATAAGCAGGCCCTTTTTTGAGGTACTTCTCGGGATGGCGAGGTGAAAGAGATACTATTGGTGTGTCTGGCCTGGCTTGTCTCAAAACCCAAGTCGAATGGCCCTTAAAGGCGCCACTCTCAATCATGAGATCTGGTTTTAGCCATTGTGCCATAAACCAAAGCCCAAAGCTGTGGTCAAAACCCATCCCAAACATGTTGTTCTTAATAGGACGAGTTTCGTATATAGGTACAAACTCTTCAAGACCCTTGAGTAAATCCTTCGTTGTCCATTCAACCATTTTTCCATGTTTTGATCTGCCTTTTGAGGAATAAAACAATTCAATGAGATTAATTGTGAGAACGGAAAACCGACTCGCTGACAAAAAGCAGAAGACAAACACTATAGGAAGTTAATGTCTATGCATCAGCACAAAGTTGAATCCGTTTCGCAGTTTCCAGATCGGCTAAATGTTGTGGATTAAAAACATTGCTATTGGATGTGCCCCATGATAAGCGAGTCAAATCAGTAAAAAAATATTGAATTGAATAATACACTTGTTAATATGAAGACCACAACTTTTTACACCAAGACGCACAACAAATGAAATCCTGCTCCCTCCGTTTTCTAAAATAGACATACTGGAGTTTTATTAAAAAAAATTTAAATGACCTCAGAGAACAAGGTTATCCAAAAGTAGATCCGAGGACAGAGTTCGAGATCTTTAACTATAATACAGGGGAAACATGGCAAGTAGCTGTTGTATAAATCCAAAACTTGTGTAACTATTGCACTCCTATAACATTATGCAATTTTTATTTTGATAATTAACATCGTGCAGAAACTTTGAATAACAAATATCAAAATGGAAGAACTAAAGTAAGTGATGGCAGCAATAAACCATACAAGATATTGGATAATATTAATTTCTAGACTAGCATCCCCAACCAAACTACACCATTTTAGATGATTCACTCGAAACAAAAACAGAGGCACATCTTAAGTAGGACAGCCATTACAATAAGTAATACAGTTGATATACAAATAAAGCATTACATAAAACCCTGAACAGCACTAGAGATTCCAAAATACTAGGTGCAGTTAACCTGGTTTTCAAAATTCAGATCCGATGAATAATCTGAACTTCGCACAACTAGTCCGTGTTACTGACTAAATCAGATGCAATTACATCATAGATACTAAAAAATAAATGTAGGGAAAAAATATTCTAAAGTTCATCACTATATATATAGATATATTGAAAACAGTATCTGTAGCATCTTTAACAAATTACTGTTGTCAATACGAAATAGACATCAATCTTCTGCACCACGCATAATGGAACTTTCTAAGAAATGAAATAGTAATAGGTGTAATTAGCCGGTTCTACAGAAACACAAATCTAATCAACAAGTAAATCGTAGGCAACATATAGCATTATCGTAATTCACTAGTGCAGTCATACTTAGCAATGTAGATATTATCAAATAACATCAAAATATAATACTAAACGAATTAATAATATCACTCCAGCAAACATAAAACACTCAGATCAGATCACTATCTAAATTTCGCTACAACAAGTAATCAGAGGCGATTGAGAGGGAGAGAGAGAGAGGGAGAGGGAGAGAGAGAGAGAGAGAGAGAGGAGACATACAGCAAGGAACACCAAGAGATCCAAAGTCAGAATCAAGAGCATCAAGACCGAAGAAACGCAATCTCGAATGAAGATCGAAAGAAGAGACAGAAGAAACACAAACCAAATCACGAGAGTGAATGAAGAGAGAGACAAGTGAGAGAACAACGAGAGTGATAAAAAGAGAAGGCCAAAGATAACCGACTGTGATTCCGGTTCCAGTTCGGGTAAAGAAATTAGTAGCTCTCATTGCAAGTGAAATGTGCCTTGTTTTCGATTCGTCGGCTTCTTCATCACCCTCGTCGTTGATTTGAGCACCTCTGCGTAGGGACAGTACTCTTTCTAACATCTTCCTTCTTCACTGATGTTCTCCCCTCACCTCAATTAATCTCTTCGAGTTGTGTTTTTTCTGTTGGGCTTTTTTATGGACCGATAAGTGCTTTGTTTGGGCTTTAATCTTTAAATATTTTTTCGGCTTTTCTGAAAAAACCAAATTCAAATTTTTTTTTGTAAAAATACTGTCATTTTTTTAAAAAAATTTGCAAAAATATATTTTATTTGCAAAACTACTATTTTTCAGTTTTTTTTACAAATTACGATTTTTTACAACTCGAATCAACTCTATGCAACCTTCGACGAAGTTTTTGTAACCGCACGCAACCTCAAATGCAACAAAACAAACTCGATTCAACTAGTTGCATATGTTTTTGATAAATTTTGATTGATTCCGTATTATTGTAAAAAAAATCAGAAGATTGTAAAATCTAAAAAAATAATAAAAAAAATAATATTTTTGATAATTTCTCTTACTTTTTGTTGTAACTATGTTTGGTTTTTAATCCTTAATATTTTTTTCTGACTATTTTGCCACGGAGATGGAATTCTCGACCTGCGGCCAGAGGATAAAAGTCAACCAATTCACCTTTGTTTTTGCTAAATTATCTCTAGTCACATTTTTATTTTATTTTGAAATTATTTTTCTATTTTGTTAGAATTTCAGATTTAATTTTTATAATACCTGTATGAAATTTTTCAACAGTGATAAGATTGATTGACAAGTATGGTATGATATTTTGTAATGTTTAGATATAAACTTAAAACTTTGGCTAAAACTATTTAGTAAATTAAAAATATTTGTTTTATTCTGCAAAGTAAATTAACCGTACTCACTCGGTTATATTACCTTTCCATTATTTTCATGTATAATTCAACAATTGAAGCATAATATTTTATGTAAGAATTATTATGTGATATAAAATTTGAGCACATTTTATTTTAATTATTTTTATAAGGCTACATAGAAGATATCATCCTAAAGATTTCAATTATCATCCTAAATATTCAAAAGCCATGATGATTCATGAAATAAGTGTCATGCGGAAGTTACTAATAACAAAGATAATAAATATAAATGATATATTGGGCTAATAATCATCAATTCTGTTGCTCCGGATATGATAAACTCCATTATTTCTTCATATTATGCATTAAATTAAAATCAGAAAAATGAAGAAAAGAAAGAAAAGATTTGACTGATTATTATTGATTGTTTATTGAAGTGTAACTAGCCCAGTCTTTTTTAGAAAGTAACGTAGTTTTCATTAAATTCTTCAAACATCGTACATAAATGTCCCCAACAAAATTTGAAAAGAAGACAAAAAAAGTTAGCTGCTTTCAAGCTTACAAGATAGCCTAGCCATATCATGGGCTACAATGTTTGTTAGCTTTTTTAACAAAAATCAACTTGAGGTTACTTCGATTAGCTAATGTTGACGGAGGAATTTGATAACAACAAAGATTGAGGTTTCTCGCCGGAATTAAGATCTATGATGGTGGTTTTTTACCGGAAAATCAAGTGGTGAGTGGTGGTTTGTGGTTATTTTACGCTGAGATTGATCAGAGTAAGTGGTGGCTCCTTTTCAGCTCTCAATTTCTTACCCTCTCAATGTGTCTACGTACCTTTTATATAGGGATCAAGCCTGATGTAGTTCTTGTGGAACAAGAAATCTAATGGGCTTAGCTAGGCCCGGTAGAAACCCGTCCAGAATCCATCTTCCGCTAGCTTTAGGAATGTTCAACTATGAGGCCCAATCGCGAAGGCCCAAGGCTCGTCCGTAATCGTAGGACTTCACGGATAGTGCATCTACCTGCGCAAGGATAACACTCCACTACATCTATCTCCCTTGATTTATGGACGCAGGTATAGCCATGGTTCACCCCAAGTACCGGACGTATCCCTGTCCCCCGAATGAGGATAACCCACCAGATAACAGGACAGATGATCCCAAACTCTTGGGTGTAAAGTGCAGGATGACTCCAAAGTTCTCCAACGAGGACACTCGTTGAATACAAGAACAGAGTTCCCAAAGCACACACCAATATTAACCCCGCATCCCCAACGAGGACACCCGTTGAATACAGGAGGAGACCTTCAATCATCAGGCATACCCTTGGAGGCCTTCAAGATTTTCACGGACATCCCCCTCCTTGGCCGTCTCAAGGAGGGAATTCTTCAAAGAGTACCTGCAACAAATACATTAGTAAAAATAATCTCCACTGCTCCTTTCCATGCAAGCTTTATCCTGAAGTCACCCTCGAGAATGCATCTACCACTCATAGGACGCGTCCTAAGACATTGAGCGCGCCCTAACCCCAATGAAACTTGTATTTGCTCTTCTAACAACTATCTTCCCTGACATCCAGCATATCAGGACGCGTCCTTTCTCTCTGAGCGGTTTATCCAACCTTCACTTCCAGAAAAATATAACTGTCAAATATTTCCAACACATTGGACGTGTCCAAAGCTCCAGGGCGCGTCCATGCGCTTCCAAGCTTTCTTATTGTAAGGTCATCCTTTGTAAGGCACCCTCCTCCAAGTTGGGCGCGTCCTGCGGGCCTAGACGCGTCCTCTCCTTCTACAATGCAATACCGAGTTTGACTGTAATTAATCCATATTTGACCCGAGTCAAACCAATGCCAAATTTTGGGTGTAACAACTACCCCCAAATTTTATTTGCAGTTGAAAACAAAATTGGAATTTTACTTAAGACCATGAGCCGAAATTTGGACTGTTCCATTGCTAAACATCAGGACGCGTCCTAACACCCTGAACGCGCCCAAGGTTTTCACAACTGACCGTTGTGTGACAGCTGGCACACACGTCATCCTCCTACTTTCCTATAAATACCCTAACACACCACATCATTATCACTTTCCTCTTTTCTCTCTCAGGAAACCGCCATCGCCGCCCCCCTAAGCTTTAGATTCAAAACTCCGACGATCCAGCCGGCCATTTCTCGATTTCTTTAGCTTAATCCAACCCCCAACTTATGAGGTACGTAAATAATCTTTTATTTCTTTATTTGGTCGAGTAATCCAACCGCAATAAGCAAAAAACCGTTCATATGCTTCATTTTTACTTTAATTATTCTTCATTTCCTTTTGTATGTATATGTGTATATATCTATCAAAGTATCATATTTTGCCTATTGGATTCCTAAATTGCATGTTTCTAGGGTTTTAATTGAATTTCCCCAAATTGACTATAATCGTTTCATATTCAGCTATATCCCCACGGTTGTGGACGCGTCCTATATTTTACTACAATTTAAGTTGTTTCAACCAAGAACTATATAGATACACTTGTTCACCTAGGACGCGTCACCCCAACATACTTCCTGCGATAGACGTTTAAGATGCGTCCTCACAATCTTTCCTTCACCCTTGCTGTCTTTTACATATTTTCAGTATATATATATTTTTTATAAACATGAACGCGTCCTCAAGATCTTCTTCCTTCTTATTTCAGCTGGAGGACGTGTAATCTTCATCACCTTTCCATCCATTCAAAGTTCTCAACAAACGCCTTGGGATTTACTCCCCACATTCGATCTCTTTCAAACCTGAACTCCTTGAATTTTACCGGACGAGTTCCTTTCTTGAAGCAGAGACATGCGTCTTTGAATCTCTCAAATCAAAGATTTCTATAATGTCAGATTTCAGCTCCGACTCTATGGATCATGTTCTTTTAAGCTCTAGAAAAGGAAAGAGAATAACAAAACGTAAGAGAACCCCAATCCTCAATACTTGAGCGGCCATGGAGGATTGGACCGATGATGAAATCCATCCATCATCTAGCAAACCCCAACAACATAAAACTACCGAGGACACGTCTCCCTCTCAGGGCGCGTCACACTCTCAGGACGCGTCCCTTCTTAGCGTAAGTGAATTCGAGAGGAGGATTCCTGACCCTGAAAAATATCATGTGTCTCCTCAAAAATCCGATCCTCCCCTAGAACATTGGGAACCCTCAGATGTTGAAGTGGATTGTGACTGGAAAGAACTTCATACCCTAACTGAGGCAGAGAAAAATGCTCGAAGGAAAAAGGAAAATAAGCTAGCTTGCGTAGCTCTTGACTCCACCGTGACTGACCTGGAGATCCAGTGGTGCATGAAGTATTATGACATGGAGGGCATCTGGGCGCGCCCTCTTCGAACAATGAGGCCACACCTCTTTAACATTGGAAATCAAAGGATTCCCAGAATGGTGCTTACACCAAAATTAATCTCCCTAGGTGTGGGCGCGCCCTTACTCCCATTTATCAAGAAAATTTTGAGATGGTACGAAGTAGCCCCTGTACAACTATCTCCTAACTCTTACAAACTTGCTTGGGCTTTGTACATGATGTATCATAATCTTGGAATGGACGCGCCCTCTATGAAGGAATTCAACTATTTCTATAGAATCAGAAAATCCATCTCAGGCTATCATTTCCTTGTAGTCAAGAAATGGCTGAATAATAAAGGTTTCAACGAGGGGAAG
The DNA here is from genome assembly GCF_009905375.1 of Apium graveolens. NCBI lineage: Eukaryota > Viridiplantae > Streptophyta > Magnoliopsida > Apiales > Apiaceae > Apium > Apium graveolens. The sequence goes on from NC_133655.1 coordinate 128,350,309, forward strand.
ATCAGCCACGAACGAGACTGGAAGGAGCCCTTCTTATACATCTTTGATGTAAAATGAGCCCGTGTCTGTTTTAACCTTGAGCCAAGTAAGTTTCATTTTGTGGATGCGCCCTATATTTAAGACGCGTCCTCTTCTGTTTCCCACACCGTTGTATTATTCACTTTTCTTCTCTTTTCTTCTAAGCAAAAGAATCCAAAGAGAACTAAAAGGAAAAAAAGAAGAAAAGAGCGGAGAAAGTCTTAAAAAATGCTGAGGAGAATTTCAATCTCAAAGATATGATCACAGAAGACAACCTCAAACTAGTGGGCGCGTTGTCCGCCCGGGTTGGTTCTGTCTGCAAATTCTGTGAGTTTCATAATGGAAAACCTGTTCTCACAGCCTCTAGAAAAAGCCAGGGGCCTTAGCACCGCAGAAGTGGTTGAGATTGATATCAGTAAGCAATTTGACTTAGAACAAGGTAAGTATATATGCGAGATGACGCGTTATCCGTCTTTGGACGCGTCCAAAGCTACATAATCAGCTTCTCATTTTAAAAGTACCAACTCACCAAAATTCATAGGACGCATCATATTTCTTTGACGCGTCATGCGTATGTTTGTCTTTCCTTTTACACGCAAAACTTAATCTGATTTACAGGCGTTTCCTGCATACGTGTCTTTATTTTGGGCTCGCCTTGGTTTTATGGCACGTCTTCCTGTAATATTTGTGACTGACATCGTTAGCATGTCACTCATATTTTCCTCATAATCCACGTTATAGTCAATGTGTCCTTCAGTAGGACGCGTCGTATGTTTAGGACGCGTTGTATGTTTAGGAAGCGTCGTATGTTTAGGACGCGTCGTATGTTTATGAAGTGTCGTATGTTTAGGACGCGTCATCGTCACATATATACATGCACTCTTTATGTCTTTGCATACATTTTTCCTGACATATCTTCATGCATTTACATGTCTTTATATGCATTCTAATTGACATTTATGCATTGACAATCTTTAAATTATGTTCTCGACGCGTCCTACTATCAGGACGCGTCTGCCTTATTTGGCTAACGTTTTTCCATGTTTATGTCACAGATATGACTTCTCTTCCAAAAGGATTTGCTATTGGAGCTACCAAAAAACTGAGAGCCAGGAAGCAGGCTCATGTGAAATCTGATCCAAAGGCTTAAAGCCCTACTCCTGCTGTGACTCCTTTCCCTTCACCAAAAATTGCTGAAACTACGATATTGAACATCCCTGAGAAGGAGGACGCGCCCTCAAAGCGTCAGAAAGTAGTGCCAGACGAGCAATCCTTCATTCTCCGATATCTGGGCGCGTCCTCAGCTGGAGACTTCACTGGAGATGAAGTTCGAGGCTGGAATTTCAGGTCAGAGGAGCAAATAGAACAAGCCATGGTAAGGGATGCAGCCGAGCTCCACCTGCATGCTAGGCAAAGTGCCAACATGGCTGCTAGGCTCAGGGCGCGCCTTGCCGTCACTGATACTGCCAAAAGCCAGGCTGAAGATAAGATCAAATCCTTAGAAAAGTACATTAATTTACTTTCCCAAGAAAAAGATGCCGAGATCAAGCGCCTGCAGGAGGACATGACGCGTCTTGAGGGTGAGAAAGCGGTGCTAGCAGGCAATGTCACCTCTATGGAGAAGGCTATGGAGGATGTAATCTCTCTGAATTCCATAATGCAGCTGGACCGTGACACTCTAAACGATGACAAACTGCATGGATCGAAGGAGGAGAAGAAGCTGGTATATCAGAATGGTTTTGCAGTCGGTTTCACAGAGTGGTGTTCTGGGTTCATAGCAAATGACCCAGGATATACTTTCTCTAAGTTTGATGAAGACACCAAGAAATGGGTAAGTGATTTCAGAATCAGGGCTGCAGACTTTATTAAAAACAAGAGTATCATCCTTGGTCTGGAAGAGGATGACGCGTCTCCTGCGCCTTCTCCCCTTAACACTCAGCCTCCTCCAACAGACAACCGGGACAAGCCTCAGGACGCGCCTCCTGCTTAGGACGCGTCCTATGTCTATTTACGAAGTTTTTATCTGAACTATTTTAAAGGGTGCGGGCCCCTTTTAAGCCTTGCAAGTTGTAAACTTTGATTATTAGATTTTATCTGCTTGTATTTTTACAAAGCCTTTTTCGCCTCAATCATGCATATTTTTACTTTCTTGACTATCTTGTTTTGTCAGATATCTGGGCGCGTCCTATATTGAGTACGCGTCGCCTTTTAAATCCTGTTATTATTTTCTTAACTATCACATGTTTAAAACAAATAGATGTCCTTAATGGGCGCGTCCTCTTTAATTGGATGCGTCTTTGTTTGTTTTGTTTTTGAATTGTCTGGATAGTATATTCTTAACGAGCATGATATCATGCTGTACTTGTGTATTTTAGATAAGGCATAAAGCATGAGGGGCGCGTCCTAGTGTCTTGACGCGTCTACCCTTTACTTCTAAAGATAATTTCAGTTTCTCATACTGGACGCGTCCTTCTTGGAGCGAGTTCAAGTTTTTAATAATTGAGTGCCAAAATTAGAGCACAAAATTGAAGGAGCATGAACCATGATTAGTTGGGCGCATCCTTTGTCATAAGAAGCGTCTTAGTTCCATTTTTACGTGAGTTTTGTTATTCCCTTTATCAATCATTGCCTCTACCAATATATGTATAGAACTATTCCTCAGGGCACGTCCTGTGATTATGACGCGTCAAAGAGCCAAACAAATCAACAATTAAACAACCCTTTGGAAAATTTCAAAGTTTTATTAATAATGCGCTCTAGTGTCAAAAATGCACCAGTCTCACAGCTAATATGCTCTGTGGGAAATTTATTCGAAGAAATGATCCTTCAACCAGTTCTAAGGTAAGTAATACATGCACTACCCCCTAGGCTAGGAGGAATTTATTTTACTTCTAGTCTATAATCTGGGCACAGCCCTAAGTATATAATAAAAAGATATGTAAGGGGCCAAAGTCGCGCCTTACTGATAATACTTTCGGAGATGTTCCGCGTTCCACGCTCGCGGAACCAGCTTTCCTTCCATATCCTCAAGGTGATAAGTCTCTTTCCCCAATATTACTTTTATCTTGTATGGTCCTTCCCAATTAGCTCCAAACACTCCATGCTGGGGATTTTTTGTGTTTGGCATCACTTTCCTGAGCACCAAATTTCTTACCTTCAACATCTGTCCCTTTACCTTCTTGTTATAAAACCTTGCGGCACGCTGTTGATACGCCGCAAGTCTCAGCTGAGAATTTTCCCTTGTTTCTTCCAAGAGTTCCAAATGAAGCCTTTGATTAACCTCTACATCTTCTTCCGTGTAACGATCTCTACGAAGCGATCCTGAACCAACTTCCACGGGGACCATAGCTTCATAGCCGTAAGTCAGCATAAATGGAGTTTCTCCCTTAGTAGATCGTGGAGTAATGTTGTAGGACCACATCACTTTCGGAAGTTCTTCAGGCTAATTCCCTTTACGATCTTTCAGTTTGGTCTTGAGGGTATGCTTTATTATTTTATTCACGGCCTCTGTCTGCCCATTGCTTTGAGGATGATAGACCGCTGTAAATTCCTTCTTTATTTTAAGATCCTCACATAATTGTCGCAATTCCTTGTTGTCAAACTGCTTTCCGTTGTCAGACACAAGCTTGTAAGGGATTCAAGGCCTGCAAACGATGGAGTTGAAAACAAAGTCTCTGATTTTCTTTGCGGTGATAGTCACCAACGACATTGCTTCTGCCCATTTAGTAAAGTAATCTACCGCAACTACCGCATACTTGACATCCCCTTTAGCCTTGGGGAGCTCGCCAATAAGAACTATTCCCCACATGGCAAATGGCCACGGGCTTACCATAGATGTCAAGAGCGTCGCTGGCATATATGAGTAGTTTGCAAAACGTTGGCAGTGATCGCAGGCTCTGACAAAATTCGCAGCATCTTCTTTCATCGTAGGCCAATAATATCCTTGGCGCAAAACTTTCATTGCCAACGAGTTACCCCCCGAGTGATTACTACAAATTCCTTCATGCACCTCCCTTAGGATATAATTTCCTTCTTCTTCATCGCCACATCTGAGCAACGGTTGATTGAAGCCTCTCTTATACAAAACTCCATCGTACACCACATACCTTGCAGCCTGGTAGCGGAGTCGTCGTATAACGACCCGTGTATTTTTGAATTATTTAAATATGTGATTATTATGAAAATTATTAAATAAAATATGTGTATTGGTTTTGACCACTATATGTTGTTTGATAATTATCTAGGTGTGATTAATGATGTACCGGGTTGTTCGCGTGATTAATTAAGGAATTATATTGAATTATTTCACTTTTAATGTGGATTTAATATAAATTTATTTGTATAAATATTTGAAGTTTCTCTAAAATTATTTTTATGATTTTATAATTACAATAATTATTTTTGGGATTTTACAAAATTTAGAATTCAATATTTCATCAATTATTTAACCCTGTATGATTTTATGATTACATTTATTTGTAAAATCTGTATTTAATTCCATAATTCTTCAAAAATTATGAAACTCATATTTATTTAAGTATGGAATATTCCGAGAATTTTAAAATAATTTTGAAAATTTTCGGGATTAATTTCACCCGCGCATTATTTCGTTTAATTGTTAAAAGCGGGTATAAAGTGCGTTTTAGAAAATGTTTTAAAATTTCAAAATTTATGTTTTTATTAACCTCGGGATATTTGTAATACTTTAAGACTACTTTCATGATTTTCTGAATCTGTTTTAAGTACAACTCGGTTCATTAATTACGAATTGCGGGCATGTAAGCGTGACTCAAAAATGATTTAAAAATTATAAAAAATTTATTTTTAATAACTTCGAATTATTGGTGGTATTTTAAAATTTATTTGGTAATTATCGAAATTATTTTTATTCGCGCGATGGTTCATTCAATTACAAAAACGAGACCTAATGATGCTATAGGAAAAGGAGGAAGGACACGTGGCAAGAGGACAACTCTTCTCAGATACGTGGCACAAGTCTACTTGTTTGTTTTTGTGTGATGCAGCTGTGTAAGCAGAGAAAGAAAATAATAATACTAACAGTAAATAATAACACTAGGAACACAATGAACACCCCTGTGCATTCCATTCTTCCTCTCGATTTAATCTCTCTGCACAATCTCGAATCTCCCCTGTTTCTTTCAATTTTCTCTCCCACTTTTTCTTTTCCCTCCTCTCCGTTTCTCTCTCTTGCTTCCCGTGTTCGCTCCTGGTGGCGTTGCCGCTTATTCCGATTGGTTTCTGGTTGCGTGCTTTGAGTTCAGTTCCATTTAACTTGTTTATATATATATGTGTGCGTTATATGTGTGTTGTGTGTGTTGAATTGTGTGTGTACGTGTCAGGTGTGTGTTCTTAGTCGTGTTTCCGGTTGCCCATGACTCTGGCCGCCTGTGCTCAGCCGAGTGGTGATGCAGTGCGCGTGATGGCACGCGTGTGCCTTGAGTGTTCTTTTAATTATTCTATTTAATTTCTGCAGGTGATTAATTGATTGGTTTCGTGATAATAACATATATTTTGTGCGAGAAAGTATGGATATAATCGGTGGGATTCGTGTAGGACGTTCGTTATAAACGGAAACCCGTGAAACTTATCGCCGTCGGCGATGAGCCTCGGCGAGCCGACAGTGGACTGTGATGAATTAATTATGAGTCCTATAATTATAAAACAATGTTTAATATTTGATTCGTACCCTTATTTTCGAATTTTAAATAGTCGGATATAATTATTAAGGTCCGAATTGGAATGCGAAAAATAGTAATAATTAAGTAGTTGAATCGGTGATTGGGATTTGTAACATGGATTTCGGTTATGGTATCGGTTGAATTAATTGTTGGATTGTTGTTATTGAATTGACGTCGATTGATGTTTCGACGGGTAGTCTGATAAACAAAGGAGACGCTGCCCGATTTCCGGGAAACTGAATTATGTAAATACGGGAACGTATCCAATGATTATCGGGACGTCGAATGACTATATGTATATGTATATATTTTATATACGAAACTTGGTTGTAGGATGTAATGAAATATTTTGCCAAATTGATGACCCTGATTTCGTAAGATAAAGAGTATATATATATATTTTCCGAAATGAACACCGAACCGATCTTCGAGATTGTGAACCCTACTTGTTGCGTGTGTTATTATAATATATATAATTATGAGTCGAGTTTGAATATCGTTGAGTAAATTGGTATCGAAGATATGTCAAGCATACCTAGACGTCTAACGTAGGGTATTTTGACCCTGTAGGTTATAGTCGGGAACCTGGAAGTGGACGATGGACTAAAGACAACCTAGTGGTCATTCGACGAGCTCAATAGAGTTTCAACAGAAAACCTGAGTGTCGAAATCGAATCTAATGTGGTCTAGTGGTTGGACGTTAAAGCCTGAGCGGCAGAGTCGGCTCAGAGTTGGTCAGTAACAGTTGTAAAGCCCTGTGAGGCAAGTACTTCCGAATTTTTCTTCAAGATATATCGCAATTATATTCGAACTGTTTCATAACATGTCGTTCTTATTCAAAATAACTCTTGTTTATATTGCAAGTGCTTTAAACTATTTACCCTTAAACCCTGATTTTTCTTGATCTTGAGCCGTAAGCCTTGTTCTTTGTAAACCATCCTTTATTGATCCTCAGATACCGAATCACACAAATATGATACCACTCCCCAAATGTATAACTACCAAACACCAAACACTGGAGCAAAAATTGTTTGAAAGCACATAAACTTTTATACTCTAACCATTCTTTATAACATCAAAGAACTATACCTTGAAAAATTAGTTTTCGTCCAATACCTGATCATTTTACAGACTGAAAACCGTTTCTTATACATACCTTGATATACCCTTGAGATATCCATGAGTTTCTTTACGTTTTTATTCAAGTGTTTAACCATCATTGTTATGATCTTGTTTATCGAATTATATTGTTTATCATATTGAACTGCTTTAGAATTGGATAGATTTTTTTATATGTGGACCAAATTCATGATCAGACCATATCTATGGTCAATTTAGGCCAATGTGTTCCTTGGATCCAGTAGTTAGAACAGTGCTGTATGCTTTGCTCGGGGTTAGTGCATGACTGATCAGCAGCCTAACCTTGGTTTTAAAAACTTAAAATGAATGTCCAATTCTAGTGATTGTTTAGCAATAAACTTGATTCCTCTGAATCATTTCGTTTGATCATTGATTAATCTCAATTATTGTCATTATGACTTGCTGAGCTAGTTAGCTCACTCTTGTGAATCTTTTTATGTATTCTACAGTTAAGAAGGATTCAGTTGATAGCGAGGTTTCCCATTTCAATGTACGAGCTAAGATTCCAGATTGAGGTGGATCGAGATAGCAGGAGCTTATTGCGGTAGTGAGATAGTAAGATTGTAAGAATAATTTTATTATCAGTTGTAAGTTAAATTAGTCGGGATTTGGTATGATGTAATAAAAGTTAAGGTTGTGGCTTGTTTTCATACTTTAACCTGTTGCGATCCGTGGTTATGTAAAGAAGGGTCGTTGTAAATAATATCTTATATACAAGTTTTTATGTTGTGTTGGTGTTGTAGACCCCAAACTTCTGACCCAGGTTTGGAGGGCGCCACAGGTTGGTATTAGAGCTACAGGTTATAAGTCACTGAAACAAGCCTAGATTGTCGGGATTGGGTAGAGGGTTAGTATTAGGAATATGGAATATAAAGATAGGACGTTGTGAGGTTGAGTGCGACTATATAGTTGGTCTCTAGCACGGTTCGTGTTGCGATTCAGGATTCTTAGCTTGCGATGTGATTTCCAGACAACGGCAATGACATATCCTGATTTCCCAGTATCATCTGATCGTTTGGAGCTTTCCGTTCAAGGATCGTCATCTTCTCCCAGATATGAATTGCACCTTGTTCTTCCGTCAATATTAATAGTATTACCTTCTGCTGTAACATTTATACCTCTTCAAGCTATTCTACACTATTCCACCACCTCTTAATATGAGACGACCTATTTAAGAACCTCCATCTATGTATTCTTGTTTTACTAGACATTTGGCTGTGAGTGCATATCTTCAGTTTACCCTACACCCTGTTCTATACTCTCAGTTTAAAACTTGTCCTATGAAGCAATTGTACCTATGAGGATGGATGCAGGAGTCGCAGTAAATGGTGAGTATTGAGATACAAATAAAGGTGAGAAGAAGTTTAGAAAGAAGATTCAAGTGTTTCAGAGGATAGCTGTTACCTGGTTACAAGCAGCTATTAGTGATTAGGCCACCTATGACTAGCTTGTGGAATAGAGTAGATAAATGTTGAAAATAGAAAGTTAGAGAAGATCATGGATCTGGAGATTTCTTGGAATTAGATAATGGTGTTATGATGATGTGATATATATTTTAACAAGATGATGTGACATTAGCCGACTTGTTGACTATTGGATAGTCTGTTCCACTTAACGATTGTATAGTGGATATCGGGAGTATTACCAGTATGGAAGCTTGATGTTAAGCTACGAATAAGATAACATGCAACGACAACTGAAGTTTCGTTGATTAAGGAAGGTAAATGGACACGATGAAGGAGAAAAGGTAGATTGAAGTGAACGGACCATTATGTGATCGTTTATTTAATTCGGTATCTTGTTATATGAAGGAAGGACAACAACCAACTTATATAGTAAGGACAACCAGGTTTGTGATTTTCAAAATTCTCAAACAAGTTTTCGAAAAAGATTTTTCCTTACAAAATTTCTAAAAGCCTTTTTGAATAAAATAAGTTTTAAACACTGGTTGTTAGGTTACTACTTGAGTTTCTTGTTTGTTAGAAAACCCGGGTTACCTGGAAGGGTATTTGTTTCAGACTTAGTATTGTTAATTCAGAGGATAAAGTAACCCGCGATTATGAAGGAGTTGATTATTCCTAACAATAAGATGCACATATTGTTTGATAAAATTTACAACAGAATCAGCGTACGAAGTAACTATACATTCAATTACTAGGACTATCAGAGTTCGAAGAATTCATTGATTTAACAGAAGCCGGAGCGTGATCGAAGAAGATTGGAAAGATTTGTAGACCTCTCTAAAAGAAGAATATTATTAACAAAAGGACCGTTCTGTCGAATGGTTCGTGGTTATTCTAAATTAAAAGAGGAAGCCCGAAGTTATCAGATAAGAACGCCATTATGATCGAATTGTTAAAGTATAATACGTGTAGGTGCGATATCAGAGATGCAAGACTTAACAAGTAAGAATCTACCATAATGCTTAATTTGCGAAGACATTTTAGCGTACTTTCTAAAGTTGTTATATGACACAATTGGGATATGATCGAACAAGCTCGAAAAATGAATACAAGTGAAACGTGGATGGTGACCAATGATATCGTTCTCGTCTTCAATATTACAGCATATATTCCTTTCTAATTCCTAAAATTATATAAACTTCTTTTCTTAATAAACTCCTTATGATGATATCGAAAATGAGGATATGACATTCCATTCAAATTTAATTGTTTTCCTCAAGTTTTGCTTTCTGATTGGGACAAACAGTGTTATGATGAGACACTTTGTCAGAAAGACGAAGAGTCGGGTGGGACGCCACCTAATCATGTGCTGTATGCCAAATGGTATGAAAGACGGGCCATCTTAAATACCAATGTGGTTGTCTAATTCATATTCAAATCCTTATTTCTTCTTTCTTTTCACCTCTAATTCTTGTTGAATTGTGAATCCTTCTAGTTGTTTCGTTGTACTGTCGATCTTTGCAAGAGTTTTTCCAACAGAAATCAACGTATTATGGACCAAGCGGGCAAAGTTCCATCTACCTCTCACGCATGGAAAGCAAACAAGGGCATATGACGAGAAATTGCGATTTTCTTGTGAAATATGTTATTCAGAATACGGACGTGGTGATGTGAATGATTATCGTGGATACTTTATGCGTTAAAGTATTGAAAGATGTGAGAGCAACTTGATTGTTTAGCACCCAAGGTTTGTTGATAAGATGAATTACCCTGTTAAATTGATAAGATTGTGATTAAAGGACTAGCAAGTCAAAAACGTGTAGTTGTTAAATAAGTGAGTACAAATAGTGGAATTGAGATTTCTGGCAATAAGTTGTGAAGAATTGATACCATGGAAGATAAGAGGATTTGACATTATTCTAGGGAATGGATTAACTTTTAAAGCGTGATGTCCAGACAGTCCGTTGTGATGAAAAGATAATTCTGAGGACGCCAAATGAGAAGGTGATGAGGTTCAGAAGATGAAAGAAGGTAAAGAATTTGTTAATGATGATTATAGTGATCAAGATATGAGCATTATGGTGATTATGAGATAAATAAAAGTCAGAAGCAAACAAAACTTGAAGATTTCATAGCAATTAAGGAGTTTCAAGGTATGTTTCCAGATGAGTTATCGATATTCCTCCAGATAGAGAAATGAAGTTCGTGATTGACTTAGCACCTGAGACGAAGCCAGTGACCAAGGTCTCACATAAAATGGCACCAATTAGAATAAGGGAGTTAGCAAAGCAGATGCAAGAAGAAGAAAAAGCGATTAAACCCAGTGGATCCCATGAGGTGCACCGGTACTAATTGTTAATAAGAAAATGGAAGTATGAGATTATGCGTCGACTAAAGAAAGCTCAACAAATTTACTATCGAGAGTAAATATCTATTACCTCGAACTACTGATTTGTTGATCAAACAGAAGAAGCAAAGTATTTTCTAAAATTGATTTAAGATTTGGGCGTTACCAATTGGAGATTGAACCTATGGACATAATCTTTAAGGAATATCTGGATGAGTTGTAATTATGTTACTTAAAGTCAACGGGGGACCACACGAAGCATTTAATGACAACTGAGGAGTCGGAGATGAAAGAATTTGTATATAAAGTTTGCAAGGTGAAAGTTTTGATGATAGAAAGCATAAGTAATCAGTGAGGAGGAGACCAAAGGAGATCCAGTAGAAATTAAAGTTACTATAAATAAAGAAAGGCTAAAAGCACTAAAAAAAGTAAGAAGTTTTACCATGGACCGGTTATATTGCAAATTTGCGCAAGATTTCTTGAAATATGCAATACCTTTGATGAAGCTAATCAAGAAAAACAAGAAGTTTTGTGAAGTGGAGAGGGGTGAAGGAAAGTTTTGCGAAGTTAAATGAAAGAATGGTTACAACACATGTTTTATCAAGTTAAAAGTATCAAGGAGGTTGGTAGTTTATAGTGATGCTTCTCATTAGGAAATAGGATGTGTGTTGATGCAGCACAATAAAGCTACTGTATATGCATCCAGACAACCGAAAGCTCATGAGCAGAAGTATCCTACTCATAATTTGAGAGTTAGCAGTAATAATATTTGTTTCGAAAGATTGGGAAACATGATATGTATGGAGAAAGGTGTAAAATCTATACAAACCATAAGAGTTTAAAGTATATATCCACGAGGAAAAGCAAATGTAGTAGCAAACAATAAGCAAAAAGGAGAAAATAAACATAAGGACTGCACCGAAAAGAATTACCCATAGAATATCAGAAATTGGAGTTGGAAACCAGATACATAATCCCAAAGAAACAAGGATGAGTAGTATTACCTTTTAGTCAGAGTTGTTAAGAGAAGATAAGGAGATGTCAAGGGAGGATAATGGATCACGATATCCCCTGGTTTTCTTCCAGCACTTGGATGCTACAAGTAGAAGAATTAAGAAATGGGATCCCATAGGGAATTCACAATATAAAGTATTTAATCTATTGAAAAGATGCCAAGATATTTGGAAATTTAAAGAAAAATAGTGATAACCAGGTATAAGAATGGAATTTCAAAATAGATTGGGAAGTGTTGGACATGTCAAAGAATTAAGGCAAAGTATCGAAGGCCTAGTGAACAAGGCAGACCAAGGAGTGGTTTTACAAGAAGCGAATCATAAAATGTATCAGTGATGTTGTTAGAGAAAAGGAATAAAATTATGAGATTATGTACTGGTTAACGGGAGTTCAATAAAATAATGAATAAGAATAAGTGACCCCTATAAAGATTGATTACCTATGAGACCTAATACAAGAAGTGTATTATGTCTCGAGGATTAACTTAAGATCCAACCTGAGAACATATCAGAGATTACGATTAAAGTGAGTTAAGAGCATTGCAAGCTCTGGTGATATTATGTGAAATAACAAGTATATCAATTGTCTATAAGGAATTAAGGGACATGGTGTATAAGGATTACTTGGATAAGCAAATTGTATTTATTGATAACATCCTCAGCTATTCAAAGAATAAAAAAGTTTGTGTGGAATGCCCAAAGATTTTTCCCCAAAGATGAGAAGGAGAGCAACTATACATTGAGCCCTCAAGTATAAAATTTTGACCGAGGTTAACAAGAGATTTTGATTAATCCATTAACAACTACTTAAACAAAGCCGAATGGTAACAGATGCCTTGTACAGAAAGAAGGGATTGGATGTAATTAAGATCACTGAGGAGTTAATAAACGAATTGGAAATAGTGGAATCTAAAGTTTATATATGAGATTACTTTTCAGCCTTAACTGATGAAAAAACAAATAGGAAATGTTTAAATATTTGGAAACCAATTTGAAAATGCGCACTGCTTACCATTCTTAAGCGAAGAGTCAAAGTGAGGAAGCGATTCAGGAAAAACAAGATATGTGGAGAGGTTGAGTTTTAAGGAAAATTGGGATGATTATTTATCATCAATGTCAGCTTTAGAATGCTACTTTACCAAGCCTTAGGTGGACGCAAGTATAGGTCCCCACTTTATTGAGATAAAATGGGAGAAAGGAAGTTGTCAAATTCTACGTTAATTCAGCACACCAAAAGCGTAGTGATATTGATTGAAGCAGCTCGGAGTAGACAAAGAAAGAAGGCGAAATTGTATCGAGAGAGAATATGAGTATAGAAATAGGACCAGTAGTGTTAGTACAAGTTTTATCTTGAAGAGACTAGATAACTCTAAGTAAAAGAGACATGTTAAGTCCTAAAATTTGTGAACCATTCGAGGTATTGATAAATATAGATAAAGTTGTTCATGAGTTGATGTTACCATCGCAACAATGTGTACATATAGTGTGTTTGGCCTGTTAAAGTTAAAAATGATAAGTATTTGATTTGATTTAAGTGATTGATCAGGAGCAAATGGGGCTCTTGTCCAAGTTTATTTTGTATATAGTGATCAATCCAAACTCTTGATCGTTAAAGGCGAGTCATTGGAAATGAGTGTATATCTATAGTAAGTACGTTCGAAATCCTTGAGTAGAAGAGTCTACTTGGAAACTAAAGTCAGATGCTTGATAAATATCCTCACTTGTGTAATTAGACCAGATTCTGAGGACAAAATCTTTTTAATGGAGGAAGGATATAACGACCCGTGTATTTTTGAATTATTTAAATATGTGATTATTATGGAAATTATTAAATAAAATATGTGTATTGGTTTTGACCACTATGTGTTATTTGATAATTATCTAGGTGTGATTAATGATGTACCGGGTTGTTCGCGTGATTAATTAAGGAATTGTATTGAATTGTTTCACTTTTAATGTGGATTTAATGTAAATTTATTTGTATAAATATTTGAAGTGTCTCTAAAATTATTTTTATGATTTTATAATTACAATAATTATTTTTTGGATTTTACCAAATTTAGAAATCAATATTTCATCAATTATTTAACCCTGTATGATTTTATGATTACATTTATTTGTAAAATCTGTATTTAATTCCATAATTCTTCAAAAATTATGAAACTCATATTTATTTAAGTATGGAATATTCCGAGAATTTTAAAATTATTTTGAAAATTTCCGGGATTAATTTCACCCGCGCGTTATTTCCTTTAATTGTTAAAAGCGGGTATAAAGTGCATTTTAGAAATTGTTTTAAAATTTTAAAATTTATGTTTTTATTAACCTCGGGATATTTGTAATACTTTAAGACTACTTTCATGATTTTCTGAATCTGTTTAAAGTACAACTCGGTTCGTTAATTACGAATTGCGGGCATGTAAGCGCGACTCAAAAATGATTTAAAAATTATAAAAAATTTATTTTTAATAACTTCGAATTATTGGTGGTATTTTAAAATTTATTTGGTAATTATCAAAATTATTTTTATTCGCGCGATGGTTCGTTCAATTACAAAAATGAGACCAAATGAGGCTATAGGAAAAGGAGGAAGGACACGTGGTAAGAGGACAACTCTTCTCATATACGTGGCACAAGTCTACTTGTTTGTTTTTGTGTGATGCAGCTGTGTAAGCAGAGAAAGAAAATAACAATACTAATAGTAAATAATAACACTAGGAACACAATGAACACCCCTGTGCATTCCATTCTTCCTCTCTATTTAATCTCTCTGTACACTCTCGAATCTCCCCAGTTTCTTTCAATTTTCTCTCCTTATTTTCTTTTCCCTCCTCTCCGTTTCTCTCTCTTGCTTCCCGTGTTCCCTCCTAGTGGCGTTGCCGCCGTCGCCGCTTATTCCGGTTGGTTTCTAGTTGCGTGCTTTGAGTTCAGTTCCATTTAACTTGTTTATATATATATGTGTGCGTTATGTGTGTGTTGTGTGTGTGGAATTGTGTGTGTACGTGTCAGGTGTGTGTTCTTGGTCGTGTTTCCGGCTGCCTATGACTCTGGCCGCCTGTGCTCAGTCGAGTGGTGATGTAGTGCGCGTGATGGCACGCGTGTGCCTTGAGTGTTCTTTTAATTATTCTATTTAATTTCTGCAGGTGATTAATTGATTGGTTTCTTGATAATAACATATATTTTATGCGAGAAAGTATGGATATAATCGGTGGGATTCGTGTAGGACGTTCGTTATAAACGGAAACCCGCGAAACTTACCGCCATCGGCGATGAGCCTCGGCGAGCCGACGGTGGACTGTGATGAATTAATTATGAGTCCTATAATTATAAAATAATGTTTAATATTTGATTCGTACCCTTATTTTCAGATTTTAAATAGTCGGATATAATTATTAAGGTCCGAATTGGAATGCGAATAATAGTAATAATTAAGTAGTTGAATCGGTGATTGGGATTTGTAACATGGATTTCGGTTATGGTATCGGTTGAATTAATTGTTGGATTGTTGTTGTTAAATAGACGTCGATTGATGTTTCAACGGGTAGTCCGATAAACAAAGGAGACGCTGCCCGATTTCCGGGAAATTGAATTATGTAAATACGGGAATGTATCCAATGATTATCGGGACGTCGAATGACTATATGTATATGTGTATATTTTATATACGAAACTTGGTTGTACGATGTAATGAAATATTTTGCCAATCGATGACCCTGATTTCGTAAGATAAAGAGTATATATATATTTTTTACGAAATGAACACCGAACCGATCTTCGAGATTGTGAACCCTACTTGTTGCGTGTGTTATTATAATATATATAATTACGAGTCGGGTTTGAATATCGTTGAGTAAATTGGTATCGAGGATATGTCAAGCATACCTAGACGTCTAACGTAGGGTATTTCGACCCTGTAGGTTATAGTCGGGAACCTGGAAGTGGACGATGGACTAAAGACAACCTAGTGGTCAGTCGACGAGCTTAATAGAGTTTCAACAGAAAACCTGAGTGTCGAAATTGAATCTAATGTGGTCTAGTGGTTGGACCTTAAAGCCTGAGCGGCAGAGTCGGCTCAGAGTTGGTCAGTAACAGTTGTAAAGCCCTATGAGGCAAGTACTTCCGAACTTTTCTTCAAGATATATCGTAATTATTTTCGAACTGTTTCATAACATGCCGCTCTTATTCAAAATAACTCTTGTTTATATTGCAAGTGCTTTAAACTATTTACCCTTGAACCCTGATTTTTCTTGATCTTGAGCCGTAAGCCTTGTTCTTTGTAAACCATCCTTTATTGATCTTCAGATACCGAATCACACAAATATGATACCACTCCCCAAATGTATAACTACCAAACACTGGAGCAAAAATTGTTTGAAAGCACATAAACTTTTATACTCCAACCATTCTTTATAAGATCAAAGAACTATACCTTGAAAAATCAGTATTCGTCCAATACCTGATCATTTTACAGACTGAAAACCGTTTCTTATACATACCTTGATATACCCTTGAGATATCCATGAGTTTCTTTACGTTTTTATTCAAGTGTTTAACCATCATTGATTATGATCTTGTTTATCGAATTATATTGTTTATCATATTGAACTGCTTTAGAATTGCATAGTTTTTTTTATATGTGGACCAGATTCGTGGTCAGACCATATCTATGGTCAATTTAGGCCAATGTGTGCCTTGGATCCAGTAGTTAGAGTAGTGTTGTATGCTTTGCTCGGGGTTAGTGCGTGACTGATCAGCAGCCTAACCTTGGTTTAAAAACTTAAACTGAATGTCCATTTCTAATGATTGTTTAGCAATAAACTTGATTCCTCTGAATCATCTCGTTCGATCATTGATTAATCTCAATTATTGTCATTGTGACTTGCTGAGCTAGTTAGCTCACTCTTGCGAATATTTTTATGTATTCTACAATTAAGAAGGATTCGGTTGATAGCGAGGTTTCCCATTTCAATGTACGAGCTAGGATTCCAGATTGAGGTGGATCGAGATAGCAGGAGTTATTGCGGTAGTGAGATAGTAAGATTGTAAGAATAATTTTATTATCAGTTGTAAGTTAAATTAGTCGTGATTTGGTATGATGTAATAAAAGTTAAGATTGTGGCTTGTTTTCATACTTTAACCTGTTGCGATCCGAGGTTATGTAAAGAAGGGTCGTTGCAAATAATATCTTATATACAGGTTTATATGTTATGTTGGTGTTGTGGACCCCAAACTTCTGACCCGGGTTTGGAGGGCGCCACACGTCGAGCCTTGAACTTATCTTCGGGAAGTATTCCCTTGTGAATGTAAGCAAGAATGGGTGCCATCCATGTTTCCTTGGGAGCCTCATCTACTTGCATTGCCTCTATCTCCGGGATACTAGGAATTTCCTGGATTTCTAAAGGTATAGATCCCAACAACACAGCCTCCTGCTGCGACCCCATTTTTCCTAGAGCATCCACGTTGCTGTTCTTTTTCCGCGGTACACATTCCAACCTAACCTCTCTGAACTTTCCAATCAAGCGCTGCGTGCATCTCAAGTACAATTCCGTTCGCGGGCCTCGCACTTGAAACCCCCCATTCACCTGATTCACCACCAGCTCTGAGTTGCTCCTCGTAATTAGGTTTCGCACCCCCATTTCTAAAGCGATGTTTAGGCCATTAATCAATGCTTCATACTCTGCATCATTATTCGTTGCATAAAATTTGAAGTGAATTGCGCTCATCAGATGATGGCATTCCGGAGATACAAGTACGATACCCGTACCTGCTCCTGCATTGTTAACTGCCCCATCTACATGCAAGATCCACCAGGGATGTGGGAACTCTTCCAGAGATTCTTCATTGTGGAGGGGCTGGAGCACTACCAAAGTCTTATCATCAACAACAGAGTCAAATTCTAACAAGAAATCAACCAGGGCTTGTCCCTTAATTGCTGTTCGGGGCATGTATTCTAAGTCAAACTGTCCCAACTCTATGGCCCATTTCAACATCCTCCCCGATGATTCTGGCTTGTGAAGGACTTTCCGTAGCGGATATGCTGTGCGGACTTCAATTTTATGGTCCTGGAAGTATAGCTGTAACTTCCTTGATGCAATGATCAAGGCATAAACCAGCTTCTCCATGCTTGTGTAGCGAGTCTCAGCATCGTGTAATCGCTTGCTCATATAATACATTGGTGACTGTTGCCCATCTTCCTCTCTTACTAGAACAACGCTGATTGAATACTCAGACACTGCAAGATACAATATTAGAGATTCTTCATCTAACGGTTTTGACAACATGGGGGGGGGGGTTTCCTAGTTATTCCTTGATCCTTCTAAAAGCCTTTTCACATTCTGATGTCCATACAAAGTCTTTCCCTGCCAACTTAATCACCTTAAAGAATTCCTTGCATCTGTCGAACGATTTGGAAACAAATTGATTTAGCGCGGCGATCCTCCCAGTTAAGCTTTGCACTTGTTTCATATTGGTGGGTGATTTCATATCTAGCAGTGCCTTGATATTTGCGGGGTTGGATTCGATTCCCCTATGATTGACAATGAATCCAAGAAACTTTCCCGACTCCACGCCAAATACGCACTTTTGTGGATTCAACTTCATGCGAAACCTCCTTAGAATGTTAAACATTTCCATCAAGTGCTTGATATGGTCATTCGCCTCCTTAGATTTTACCAACATATCATCCACATATACTTCCATGGTTCTCCTAATCGGGTTTTTGAACATCATGTTCACCAACTGCTGATAGGTCATGCCAGTGTTAATCAATCTAAATGGCATTCCTATGTAGCAATATAGCCCCCTATTAGTGATGAAGGATGTATGCTCCTGATCGGGACCATACATGGGAATTTGATTGTAGCCAGAGTATGCATCCATGAAACTTAGCAAGGCATGCCCTGCCATCGCGTCAACCAGCTGATCAATTCGTGGAAGCGGGAAACTATCCTTTGGACAGGACTTGTTGAGATATGTGAAATCTACACACGTCCTCCACTTCCCGTTCGGCTTTTTCACGAGCACTGGTTTGCAAGCCACTCGGGGTAGTAAGATTCTTTGATCAAATCTACTTCCAACAGTTGGTCCACTTCTTCTTTTAAAGTTATCGGTCTTTCCCCGCTCACTGGGTGACGCTTTTGTCGTATGCCCGTGCAATTAGGGAAAATGTTTAACCGATGACACATTACCCCGGGGTCGATTCCCACCATGTCCGAATGACTCCATGCGAAGACATCGAGATTTTTAATCAGAAAATGAGTAAGTCTTTCTCTCATTTCGTCACTTAGCTGAGATCCCACTTTCAAAACCTTGCTTGGGTCATCCTTGTCTACCGGAACAGATATTGTATCTTCGACCAACCCCATTTTCTCGACGGGCATAGGGATCCTGGGATCCAGATCAAAATCAAAGTCTCGGGGGTCCTTGACGCCCATTCTTGCATCTGAGGGTGCGCCCCCATGCGTGGGAGCATCTACCTCAAGACAAGGAATGGTCTTGTGTAACGCAGGTGTGGAGGGCGTGTCCTCATTTTGGGGAGCATCAACCTCAATTCCATTTTCACTCTCCAAGGGCGCGTCCTCTTTTTGAGGAGCATCCACCATGAGGCTACTTTTGAGACTTTGTAAAATCTCACTTCTTCCTTCCAACTTTTCTCCGTTAACCTCCTTTTGCATGATCTCTTCTATATGGTTCACTACAATTTTTTCTACACTACGGATCCTCGAAACATGCCCCAATGCCAAAATAGGGGTCTCGGTAGCATGGGTTTCTGCTTCCTCTAGGTCTTCCACAAAATAGTGGGCATGAACCTCTCCACTTGGTTTTGTATGAATGTCCTCTGCATCTTCAAATCGAAGACCCTTTCCCTCATACCTTCTCTTGCGGAATTCCTTAACAGCCTTGTGATAGCAGTCGCGTGACTCATATTGCGACCCTCTCAGACTGCCCACTCCGTTAGGTGTTGGGAACTTTATCATCAAGTGATGTATCGAGGTTATCACCCTGAACGCTCGTAACCAAGGTCTGCCCACCAACACATTGTGCGCGGAGTCCTGATCTAGTACTTTGAAATCTATCATTTGAGTGATAGACATAGCTCCTTCCCCATGTGTGACAGGAAGCCTAACTGAACCCATAACTCTCACTGCTTCTCCGGTAAAGCCATAGACGTGTGCATCTTCAAAATACATGTCGCTATCCGGGAAACCCAATTTTTTGTACGTGCCGTAATACAGGATGTTCGCAGAGCTTCCGTTGTCCAAGAAGACCCGATGAACGTTCATTGCCCCAATAAGCATAGTTATCACCAATGCATCATTATGGGATGATGTACCCATCTTGACTCTCTCTCCCTGAAAGTAATATCAGCAGATTCCCCTTTGAATATTTTTGGAGGTCTATCTTCCAAGCTATGAATGTTGGTGAGTGGAGGGTGTCGTGCCTCTCTTGCATTTCTTTCTAATGCCCAATTACTATCACCGACAAAGGGGTGTCCTCAAAAAATTGCCCTAATACTCCCAACTCTTTGGAACTTAACCTCCGTTGTCTTTTCAGCATCCTCTTCCCGCGGGGGTTGCCTTTCATTTTTACCCTTGTCATCACTCCCCCTGCGTCATTTCACCTTATCAATCCATTCTCCCAGGTATCCTACTTTGATCAATTCTTCAATTTCATCTTTCAGGTGACGACACTCATGGGTGTCATGACTGGTGGACTCATGGTAATCACAATACTTCTTCTTGTCCCTATTTTGCCATGAAGTCAGATGATCTGGTTTCTTGAAGATTTCTCTATTTTTATTTACCTCAAAGATATGATCAATAGACGCTGCCAATGAAGTGTAGTTGCTTACCTTCCTTTCATAGTTCGATGGCGGGCTCCATTCTCTCCGCATGTTCATGGTGTTCACCCTATTAGGGATTCTGGCATTCTGCCGATAATTCGGGCTCACGGATCTATCTCTTCTCTTGGCTCGCCACTTGGAGTTATGGGTGTTATCATTCTTCTTTATTTCTGCAAGCGACTGCTCAATCGCTTTGAATGATTCCGCCTATGCAAGTACATCAGCCAACGACACATGGTCCTTTCCTTGCAGGTGCTTCCAGAAATCTGTTCCCACACGCAGACCAGCTATAAGAAGTATTTTCAGTGTTTCATCAGTTGCGCCCCTCACCAAAGTAGACTCTGCATTGAACCTTTTAAAGTATGAGGTCAAGCTTTCCCCCTCTTTCTCTTTCACATTGGCCAGTGTGGTAAGTGACGATGTATACTTCACCGCAGCTTGGAACTGAGTTAGAAACAAGGTTTTCATCTGTTCCCAAGATGTGATCACCCCCGGACCAAGTTTCTGAAACCATTGCTGAACGCCCTCTCTAAAGGTGGCCGCTAGGAGACGGCATCGAGCCAAGTCAGGTACCTGATATACATCCATCTCAATGTTAAAATGCTCCAGAAATTCCACAGGGTCAGAATTCCCATGAAAACGCAAGTCATTGGTTGTGTTTCTGTATTCTACCAGCAATTGCGCTTCCCTCAGGACAGCAGCAAAATGGGAAGGAGCTTGCGCGGTTGCCGTTACCCTACCTCCCTCAAGATGGTTGAGCAACCTCTTAAGATCATTCACATTAAACGTCCCTACTCCAGGATTGGTCTGAACGTTAGGTTGTTGGGATTGCTCCGCAATTTGTTGCTGTTCCCCTTGATTACCTCCGGGTGTACCGGTGGATCTTGCCGCCCCTCGCCCTGAGTCTGTGGCTGTGGTATGTTACCATCTCGATTTTAAACATTCCCCCGCACGCGAGGTTCCTCCTGACCGCGTCGCGGTATTTCCTCATTATTCTGCAACCTTTCTTGAATTCGCACATCGTCCCAGTCATGAGGGCGCGTCCTGGACCCATTGCCCGTAACACTGTGGGAAGCTACAGAGACAATAACATGAGCTTCTTCAGTGGAGGGTGCGCCATCTCTCCTACCATTGTAGGGTGCCCTTCCATGTTGGTATCCCATCCTCCCTCGTCCATTCCTTTGATAGCCTCGGTAATAATTCCCGAACCTTCCTCGCGGAGGGGCACGCTCGTGCTCGCGGTGCCGCACCCTATAATCCCTTTGGTATGTAGGGGGCACACGCGTTGTGTCACGGGTCCTCGCTTCTCCAGCGTTTCCTTCCTTTTGCCATTCTATCAGCAGCATTCTCAGATCGTAATCCTCCACCCTTATGCCAAGCCTTCTTTTTAAGGTTAAAAAGTCTCTTCCTTCCTCATCTTGATTCTGAGTATTTTCCGCACGACGACGCTCGTCCATCGTACGCCCAGACCTATGGGGGTATGGCACAACCTGATTGACAAGACAAGGCCTTTCTCTACATCCGTGTCCTCATCAACAAACTCCACAATAGGTTCTACATCATCAGAATATTCCAAGCACCACAGAGTGATTCACGAGTTTTCTCCACTGTCCTGAGCATCTCCTTCAACTACGGGCGCCTTCCCCACGGCGTGGTCGTGATGGGAAAACGACGACCCCTCCTCGTCCTGCGACGCTCTACCGTATTCAACCTTGAGTGAAAACTGTTAAGAGTATCCCCCATGCGGTACAACTGCTCCAAGATATCAGCGTTGCTGATGAGAACTGGAGGTGTTCCTACCATATCCGGAGCTCTCGGTGGATCTGCCATGTTTCTGGGCATGTAGGGTTCGTGACGAGTGAAGCCTCCCTCGCCTTCTCCTTTAGATCTGCTATCACTTCCATCATAAGAACTACCATCATGATTGTAAGACATCTTTTCCTCCCAAGATTATGATCTTAATCAGCACCCCTCCTTCTAGCACCAATTTGTTGACGGAGGAATTTGGTTACAACAAAGATTGAGGTTTCTCACCGGAATTAAGATCTATGACGGTGGTTCTTCGTCGGAAAATTAAGCGGTGTATGGTAGTTTGTGGTTGTTTTAGGCTGAGATTGATCAGAGTAAATGGTGGCTCCTTTTCAGCTCTCAACTTCTTACCCTCTCAATGTGCCTACGTACCCTTTATATAGGGATCAAGCCTGACGTAGTTCTTGTGGAACAAGATATCTAATGGGCTTAGACTTCTTATTCCTAGGCCCGGTAAAAGCCCATCCAGAATCCATCTTCCGCTAGTTTTAGGAATGTCCAACTATGAGGCCCAACCGCGAAGGCCCAAGGCTCATCCGTAATCGTAGGACTTCACGGATAGTGCATCTCCCTGTGCAAGGATAACACTCCGCTACAGCTATCTCCCTTGATTTACGGACGTGGGTATAGCCACGGTTCACCCCAAGTGTCATACGCATCCCTGTCCCCCGAATGAGGATAACCCACCAGATAACATGACATGTGATCCCAAGCTCTTGGGTGCAAAGTGCAGGATGACTCCAAAGTTCTCCAACGAGGACACCCGTTGAATACAAGAACAGAGTTCCCGAAGCACACACCAATGTTAACCCCGTATCCCCAATGAGGACACCCGTTAAATATAGGAGGAGGCCTTCAATCATCAGGCATATCCCTGGAGGCTTTCAAGCTTTTCACGGACATCCCCCTCCTTGACCGTCTCAAGGAGGGAATTCTTCAAAGAGTACCTGCAACAAATACGTTAGTAAAAATAATCTCCACTGCTCCTTTCCATGCAAGCTTTATCCTGAAGTCACCCTCGAGAATGCATCTACCACTCATAGGACGTGTCCCAAGACGTTGGGCGTGCCCTAACTCCCATGAAACTTGTATTTGCTCTTCCAGCAACTACCTTCCCTGACATCCATCATATCAGGACAAGTCCTTTTCTCTGAGCGGTTTATCCAACCTTCACTGCCAGACAAACATAACTGTCAAATGTTTCCAACACATTGGACACGTCCAAAGCTCCAGGGCGCGTCCATGCGCTTCCAAGCTTGCCAATTATAAGGCCATCCTTTGTAAGGCACTCTCCTCCAAGTTGGCGCATCCTGCGGGCCTAGACGCGTCCTCTCCTTCTACAATGCAATACCGAGTTTGACTGCAATTGATCCGCATTTGACCCGAGTCAAACCAATGCCAAATTTTGGGTGTAACAGCTAATATCCTCCTGTATGTTTAAATATGTGTCTAAGTTCCAAGTTGTACAGAGGTCTTCTTTACCGTGAGTATAGAATTTGTTTCTATGATAATAGGGTTGTTCAGAAAATCAATCTTCCATTTTAAAACTTTCAGCACCACTGCTGACTTAGCCTCTAGAATAGAAATTTTGCCTCGGAATTTCATTGTTTTGCCTAGTAGAAAACTCCTCTCATGAATCCGTATTAGCATACTAATTAAGTAATGATCATCTTTCTCTCGTACTGAGTGATCTACATTTATCTTTAAAAAATTAATATCTGAGGCCTTCCACTGTACTCTTTCTTGAAGTTGGACAACTGCTACGATATGGGCATTGTAGCTCATTTTCTTCCGGTCAACATGTTTCGAGCTAAGATCAACTGCAGTTGTAGGAGGTAAATGATAAGTGGTATTTTATACCACTTAGAACGTCTTATAATGGCTTGAATTGATGTCTTGAAATCAGGTATTTTGTGTATTTGATGCGTTTTTCTAGTGTTTTTGCATTTCAGGGTATAACTTGCGTATGTAGGAAGAATTCATCAGAAATAAGCCTAGGGAAGTGTGTGGCATTGGTTGTGGAAAGTTGGGGGCAGAACGCAACAAAATTAGGAGCAGAATTCAGAATTTTCCAGAAGGTGCTTGGGCGCCCGCTCAAGATGTTGGGGCGGCCGCCTGGGAGCTTGGGCGCCCACTCAGGAATCTGGGGCGGCCGCTCAGGGACGAAAATTTTAATACTGAATTTTATAATCCTTATTCTGATGGACTTCTGAGACGGCTGGTTCTTGTGGGCTTCTCTATAAGTAGTTCTCAGAGACGTTTCACATAAGTGGGGTATCAAGCAAGAAGCAAGGAGAGAAGAAAGAAGACCGTTTTAGCACATCGCAATGAAGAAGAGGAAGCATACGTTTTCTTGTGATTCTTTTATTCGTTGTATCAGTGGATGCTAGTTTTCTTTACTTTGAACCTTATTACTCTTGTGACGTACTCTGGTTTTAATAAGTATTTTTATTAGTTTATATTGTGTGTATTATCATGTTTTCATATGAACCCATGCTGATGATGAGTTCTATCATGGGCTAATCGTGATCATGGGGTCATAACGGATTTACTATGGATTTCTTTAGTTTGTTGTTTAATACCTTAGTGTGTGATGATTGTATGATATCTAGCATAGGTTGTGCTTGTTCGTCTTATGTGCGTCGCGAACATATAAGATAGTCTGTTAATCTCCTGTGAAGCGACGGTGGATCTTGAGGTTTAGAACTTGCCATGCTAGCATAGGTTCATGTATGTGTATGCATGATTAGTGGGTAACTCTAACCATTTTACTTGCCCTGTGTAATCATAAAGAATAACTTGTGCTTAAATCATTATATTGTCAAATTCATTAGACATATAGGGTCTCAATATAGTTGATGCCTTTTCAACTTCTATCTTGATTGTGGATGTTTGGTAGAATGGTATTAGTACAACAAAAGTTGGCTTTTATCAGTTTCGTGTTGTTCGATTAATATCATCACCGTTACATGCTAAGGGTAATAACGTTAACTATTGAATGAAGTAGTAATGAAGTTATGATCTCATGTGTGTTTAATATTATTCATTCAAGTGTCAATTAAGTGTTTAATTCTCGTAGTTAATTGTAGTTAATAATTAATTAATCAAATTTAAGTGTTATTGTCTTGACATTGAGAAGTAATCATACATTGGTGAGTAAGTGCTAATTGAACATAATTAGTCTGAGTCTCTTTGGGAATGAACTAGAATTTATTCTATATTACTTGCGAACGCGTATACTTGCATGAATTATTAGTGCGTGTTTTCGCCCTAACAAGTTTTTGGCGCCGCTGCCGGGGACTCGGCGTATTTGTTGAGTTTATGTACTTGCCATCTGTGGTCATTAGGACTCATTGATTAAGACGTGTTACTTATTGTTTCCGGTTATGTTTCATGTACTCTAGAGAGCATTTATGCAAACACGTTCTTGCACTCGCAAGAGAACTTTAGATACGGCTGAGGAGACAGACTCAGTTCTTGATATTCCGGAGAAGATAGATATTGAAAAATCGGATAAAGAGAGTGAGCAGAAAGAACCAATAATCATGGGTGATCGTATAGTTCCAGCAGCAGATCCAGCTCTTATGGACTTTTCTCGGCCTAAAATTGATGACATTCATTCAAGCATCCTTCATCCGGCTATTCAGGCTAATACTTTTGAAATCAAGCCGAGCACTATTCAGATGGTGTAGAATTCTGTTTCTTACAGAGGTGCTGCGACTGAAGACCCCAACATGCATATTATGAATTTTGTCAAGATCTGTAGTACTTTCAAATATAATGGTGTGACTGATGAGGCTATCAAGATGAGGCTTTTCCCATTCTCTCTGAGGGATAAAGCTAAGGACTAGTTACATTCTGAACCAGCTGGGTCCATCACTACTTGGCAAAATCTTGCACAAAAGTTTCTGGTGAAGTTCTATCCAATGGCGAAGACTGCAGCTATGAGGAGTGCTCTTACTCAGTTTGCACAGCAACCAACAGAATCCATGTGCGAAGCTTGTGAGTGCTACAAGGACATTTTGAGAAAGTGTCCACATCATGGTATGCCTGACTAGATGGTGATCACTGGTTTCTATAATGGTTTGGGGGCCCAATCTCGGCCCATGCTCGATGCAGCAGCTGGAGGCGCCTTGTGGGAAAAAGCTATACTGAGGCTTATAATCTTATTGAAACTATGACTACAAATGAGCATCAAAACCCAAATCAAAGGATGATGCCTGAGAAGGTAGCAGGTATTCTGGAAGTCGATGCAGCTACAGCTATTGCAGCGCAGCTCCAAGCGTTGTCTTTGAAGGTCGATTCTTTAGCCAACTATGGAGTCAATCAGATAGCTATGGTCTGTGAGCTTTGTGCAGGCTCTCATGCTACGGATCAGTGTTCTCTTGTGAATGAATCTGTTCAGTATGTGAACAATTATCAGTGATCGCAGCAGCCTGTGCCAGCTACTTATCATCCTAACAAAAGAAATCATCCCAATTTCAGCTGGAGCAATAATCAGAATGCTGTTTAGCAACCATATCAGCAGCCTATTAGTAAGCAGTTTAATCCACCTGGATTCCAGCAACCACATCATTATGCTCAAAGGCAATCATATCCTCAACAAGGAGGTGCTGCTCCACCTTCTAGTGCTGATTTCGAGGAGCTCAAGCTGTTGTGCAAAAGTCAGGCTGTTTCTATCAAGACCTTGGAAAATCAGATCGGTCAATTAGCCAATGTTGTGCTCAATCGTCAACCTGGCACACTTCCCAGTGATACTAAAGTGCCAGGCAGGAAGGAAGCTAAGGAGCAAGTAAAGGCTGTCACATTAAGGTCTGGAAAAGTTGCTGATGCTGAAAAAGCGAAAGATGGAGAAGCTGAAGTTGTTGATAAAGAAGAGAAGCAAAAGGAGAAAGCGGAGGAACCAAGGAAGACTACTGTTGAACACACTCTGCCTGAGGGTAATACAGGGGAGAAACAGCTCTATCCTCCACCACCTTTCCCTAAGAGATTGCAATAACAAAAATTGGATAAGCAGTTCGGTAAGTTTCTGGAGGTGTTCAAGAAACTTCACATCAACATACCTTTCGCTGAGGCTCTGGAGCAAATGCCTAGTTATGCAAAATTTATGAAGAGTATTCTTTCAAGGAAGGTGAAACTGGATGACCTTGATACCATTGCTCTAACGGAAGAGTGCAGTGCTGTGTTGCAACAAAAATTACCTCCAAAGCTTAAAGATCCAGGTAGCTTCACCATTCCTTGCACCATCGGCAAGTTGTCTTTCGACAAATGCCTGTGCGATTTGGGAGCAAGCATCAATCTGGTGCTATTTTCTATCTTCAAAAAGTTGAATTTGCCTGATCCAAAGCCCACCTACATGTCTCTACAATTGGCTGATCGTTTTATTATATACCCACGAGGCATCGTGGAGGACGTGTTAGTAAAGGTGGATAAGCTCTTCTTCCCTGCAGACTTTGTCATTTTGGATTTCGAGGAAGATAAGAAGATTCCCATAATCTTGGGAAGACCTTTCTTGGCTACATGCCGTACCTTGATAGATGTGCAGAAAGGTGAACTTACTATGAGGGTGCAAGATCAGGATGTGACATTCAATGTATTCAAGGCGATGAAATTCCCTACAGAAGACGAGGAGTGCTTAAAGGTGGATTTGATTGATTCTGTGGTAACTTCGGAACTTGATCACATGCTAATGTCTGATGCCTTAGAGAAAGCCTTAGTGGAGGAATTTGACAGTGACGATGAGGATGGCAATGAGCAACTACAATATCTAAATGCTTCTCCTTGGAGGCAAAAGCTAGACATGCCATTTGAATCTCTTGGTAACACTGATCTCAAGAATGCTGAAGGAAAGCTCAAACCATCTATTGAGGAAGCACCTACTTTGGAGCTTAAACCATTGCCTGAACACTTGAGTTATGCTTTTTTTAGTGATGCATCTACTTTACCTGTTATTATTGCATCTGACCTTTCAGGTAATGAGGAGGACAAGCTCTTGAGGATCTTAAGAGAATTCAAATCGGCCATCGGATAGACTATAACAGATATAAAAGGGATCAACCCTTCGTACTGTATGCATAAAATTCTGCTAGAGGAAGGTAGTAAGCCGACTGTTGAGCAACAACGAAGACTTAATCCTATCATGAAAGAAGTGGTGAAGAAAGAAATTCTGAAGTGGCTGGATGCAGGAATCATATATCCTATTTCTGACAGTTCTTGGGTGAGCCCCATGCAATGTGTACCTAAGAAAGGAGGTATAACTGTGGTAGCAAATGAGAAGAACGAGCTCATCCCCACTCGAACAGTCACAGGATGGAGGGTATGCATGGATTACAGAAAGTTGAACAAAGCCACGAGAAAGGATCACTTCCCTCTTCCATTTATTGATCAGATACTTGACAGGTTGGCTGATCATGAGTATTATTGTCTTCTGGATGGCTATTTGGGGTATAATCAGATTTGCATTGCACCAGAAGATCAAGAAAATACTACCTTCACTTGTCCATTTGGCACGTTTGCTTTTCGCAGAGTTTCGTTTGGCTTTTGTGGTGCACCTGCCACTTTTCAGAGATGAATGATGGCTATATTCTCTGATATGATTGGAAATAATGTCGAAGTGTTCATGGACGACTTCTCCGTCTTTGGACATTCATTTGATGAATGTTTGAATAATCTTCGTTCGGTGCTCAAAAGGTGTGTGAAAACTAATTTGGTGCTCAATTGGGAAAAATGTCACTTTATGGTGCGTGAAGGCATTATTCTTGGGCATAAAGTCTCTATCAAGGGTTGGATAAAGCCAATGTGGGAGTCATTGGAAATCTTCCATCACCTATTTCTGTGAAAGGAATCCATAGTTTTCTTGGTCATGCGGGTTTCTATCGGCGTTTCATCAAGGACTTCTCGAAGATATCTAAACCGTTGTACAACTTGCTCGAGAAAGATGTGCCTTTCAAATTTGATGATGAATGCTTGATGGCATTTGAGACTCTCAAGAAGAGTTTGATTACTGCACCAGTTATTACGACACTTGATTGGACAGAACCTTTTGAGATGATGTGTGATGTGAGTGATTATGCAGTGGGAGCAGTTCTTGGGCAGCGCAAGAATAATCTTTTTCATGTGGTCTACTATGCTAGTAAGACTCTAAATGGAGCTCAAATGAACTACACCACTACTGAGAAGGAGCTCTTGGCTATATTCTTTGGTTTCGAAAAATTTCGATCTTATCTGCTTGGGACAAAGGTGACAGTATTCACTAATCATGCTGCCATTCGCTATTTGGTCTCAAAGAAGGATTCGAGGCCTAGACTTATTCGTTGGGTGCTCTTGCTACAGGAATTTGAGTTAGAGATCAAGGATCGAAAAGGTACTGAAAATCAAGTAGCTGACCATCTCTCTAGATTGGAGAATCCCGGTTCGACTTCATATGATAATACATTGATCAACGAATCTTTTCCGGATGAGCAGTTGTTCACAGTTCAGGAGGAAGAGCCATGGTTCGCAGATATTGTGAACTATCTTGTCAGCAATATAATGCCTCCTAATATGAATGCAGCTCAAAAGAAGAAGTTTCTGCATGAGGTGAAGTGGTACATGTGGGATGAACCATATTTGTTTAGGCAGGGAGCTGACCAGATCATCAGCAGATGTATCCCATTCTGTGAGACGGAGGGGATATTACGAGACTGCCATTCCACAGTTTATGGTGGATATTATGGTGGTGAAAAGACGGCAGCTCATATTTTGCAAGCAGGTTTTTTCTGGCCTACGTTGTTTAATGATGCACATCAGTTCGTTTTAAGGTGTGATCCTGCCAAAGAGTGGAGAATCTTACTAGAAAGGATGAGATGCCTTTAAATGTAATGCTGGAAGTTGAGGTCTTCGATGTTTGGGGAATCGATTTTATGGGACCATTTATCTCGTCCTACAATAATCAGTACATCTTGTTGGCAGTCGATTATGTCTCGAAATGGGTAGAAGTCAAGGCTCTACCGACGAATGATGCAAATGTAGTGTTGAATTTTCTCTATAAGCAGATATTCACAAGGTTTGGAATGCCACGAGTAATCATAAGTGATGAGGGGTCGCATTTCTGCAATCGTAAGTTCACTTCTATGATGCAGCGCTACAATGTGAATCATCGTGTTGCTACTGCCTATCATCCGTAAACTAATGGCCAAGATGAAGTGTCTAATAGAGAGATCAAGCGCATTCTACAGAAAGTTGTTTGTCTGTCAAGGAAAGATTGGTCTTTAAAGCTCGATGAAGCTGTTTGGGCTTATAGAACAACATATAAGACTCCACTTGGGATGTCCCCATTTCTACTTGTCTATGGGAAGGGATGTCATTTACCTGCGGAGCTTGAGCATAAGGCTTATTGGGCGTTGAAGAAGTTGAACCTTGATCTAGATGCAGCTGGGAAGAAGTGAATGCTTCAGTTAAATGAATTTGATGAATTTTGACTTCAAGCGTACGAGAACAACAAACTATACAAGGAAAAAGTAAAAAGGTGGCACGATAGGAAGCTATCTCCTAAGTCATTCGTGCCGGGGCAACAAGTTCTTTTATTTAATTCTCGTCTCCGACTTTTTTCTGGAAAGTTGAAATCAAGGTCGTCTGGACCTTTTATCGTCAAACCTGTGTTTCCACATGGAGCGGTGGAGATTTTTGAGAATGAGCCAGGCCAAGTATTCAAGGTTAATGTTCAGAGATTGAAGCATTACTATGGGGACACGGCAAACCGGGATGTGGTTAGTGTCGTTTTATTGTTAACTTGATCGAACTCCTCTACGTCAAGCTAATGACGTAAAAGAAGTGCTTTTTGGGAGGCAACCCAAGACTTTAACCTTTAGGAACCTTTAGAAGTTAGTACCATAACCAAAAAAACCCAAAAAAATCAGAAAATTGGGCAGAAAAAAGTTTTTTCCAGAAACCCCTGGGGCGCCCGCCTGGAACTCCTGGGCGGCCGCTCGGAGTCTGGGGCGCCCGCCTGGAAATCCTGGGCGGCCGCTCAGGACCCTACTGTCAGAATTTTTTTTGCTTTATAAAAAAATAAGAAAAAATCAGAAAAACAAAAAAAAAACATAAAGACCCACGATTCCTCTCCCACAAACCCACATTTTTTCTCCCACAAACCCCACTCCTACTCTAATTCTAACCCTAAATCTTACCCTATATATACACAGAACTCCTCCATATACACTCCCATATATTTTCAACTTTAAAACTCTCTCCTACACTCAAAACACAACTCTTAAACACCTTTTCTCAGTTTCAATGATACCCAAGAGATCGCGAACTATTGATAGCAGCAGCACCATTCCAATTGCTGATTCTTTGAGTGGAACTGCTGCGAGACCCCGTTTGATGGATAGGGCTGCCGAGGAGGAGTATACTAGGCTTCTGACTAAGCCGATTTTGAAGGAGAGGGGATTTTTACCATCGGGGAGGGATGGTGAGTTGTTACCGATGATTGCGGAGAAAGGGTGGATTTTTTTTTGTGAGTCGCTAGAGGCGGTTCCAATGAGTGTGGTTCGCGAGTTTTATGCGAATGCCAAGGCTGAAAAGAATGGGTTTACTGTTGTTCGTGGGCTTACTGTGGATTATCAGCCTGAGACGATTCGCCGTGTTATTGGGCAGCGACAATGGAAGCCCACGGAGGAGAACTGGAATGAGAAGACCCCCGAGGATTTTGATTTGAATTTGATTGTGGGTAACCTCTGTTAGCCGGGCACGGTGTGGAAGTTCAAGACGGGATCTAACAAGTATCGTTCTTTTCCGTCGGTTGCGATGAATAGGTATGCCCGTGCATGGATTGCCTTTATTTGTGCTAATATTTTGCCTACTTCGCATGCACATGAGGTTATAGTCGAGAGAGAAAGGTTGTTATGGGGGATCTTGAATGAGGAGTAATATGTCGACCTTGGTGAGTTCATCTACCAAGGGATTTTGAAGTTTTTGAGGGGGGGAAACATAACAACATCCCTTATGCATCTACTGTCATGAAGCTGTGCAGAGCAATGGGAGTTCATTGGCCTTCTCATGAGCAGCTGCAGATACCGGCCGCTCCTATTGACTCAGCGACTCTGAATGCAATGCAG
This sequence comes from Apium graveolens, assembly GCF_009905375.1. NCBI lineage: Eukaryota > Viridiplantae > Streptophyta > Magnoliopsida > Apiales > Apiaceae > Apium > Apium graveolens. The sequence continues at coordinate 128,382,677 of NC_133655.1, forward strand.
GAGTGGATGGGTGGAGAGCCCGAGGAGCATGGTTTGGGATATCGTCTTCCAGGAGGACGTCCAGCAGCTGGTGCTACCATGGCTAGGCCTAGTCAGGTTCGTGATGAGGCAGGCTCTTCTAGTACCCAGGAAGGTGCTGGGATGGCTGATGCCCAGTATAGGAGGCTGTCGAGGAGGATGAATGCGATGTATGAGTCACAGAGTAGGTTCACTCAGGAGCTCACACTTGCACTTGGGACTGCTTTCAGAGGCCTTGGAGCTGACATCCAGTGGCCCGTTTTTGGTGAGGACTCTGTTTATCCGCCTTCTGACAATCCACCCTCTGATGGTGATGATGATGATTTCTCCGAGTAGGTTTACCCTGTGTTCCTTTCTACTACCTTCATTGGGGACAGTGAAGATTTTAAGTTTGGGGGTGGTAGTTAAGGAATATTTGTGTGTGTGTCATGTAGTTGCATATTCATGATAATTTAGTTCATATAGTTGCATATTTTTGCCATATAATAGTTTTTTATTTTATAGCTTTATTTATCATGTCATTTAGCTCATGCATATACCGTGATCCCTTTTGCGTTGCTTTACCGATTGATTTGTGATATTGATGCAAGTGTAGTGATAGCGTTAGAGTGATGATTGAGTCTTGTAGGTTGACATGCATGCTAAAAACACTTGTAATTTCACTAAGTCTTAGAGTATGCTTAAGGACTAGATGGTTGTCATGGTTTGATGGTTTTTGAGGTTAATCTATTGATTATGCTTAGAATTTATGATAGGCCCTTAATGATAAAAGGCATGAAAAGAAAAAAAATTGGAGTAAAAATTGGAATTCATTTCTAGTTGTGGCTAGGTGTCAAATGGCTAGTAGCCGGCTCGTATTTGTATGCGAGTAGTCTAGGGTTGAGCAAGATGGAGCGAAACGCACTTGCTCAGAAATTTAAAAAAATAGAAAAAAAGAAAAAAGGGAAAGAAAAAAAAATGAAAAATAAAGAGTTAATGCATAATTGATCATGAGTGGGCTCTTTGGTATTCGAGTTATTAAGTTCTTAGGGGACTTTGTGCCTAGTGACCTAAAGCTTTTATAGTCTGGGATCCGCTAACCTAACGCTCGCTAAATGGATGTCATTGCATAAGTCTTTTGTGGACCTCACTCATTGCATGGTCAAATAAACATTTGTTGTTGTGTTAAATAAAAGCATGATTCCGTAATAAGCTCCAGTGATCTTGAAATGTTATAAGTCATTTTGTGCCTAGAATTTATTCTTCGTATAATCATGTGATTGCCTTGAGGATAATCGAGTTATGATAATTGATCTAGTTTCGAAGCATATCTGTTAAGCATCCGCATACACCACGTTTCTAGTTGAATGTTAGTTTGCATGATTAGGTTGATCTTTATTCGCCTAATTGCATTTGTTGAGATGTCATGTGTTGGTTGGTTTAGTCATTGTGAGTGGGATCGCTGCATTTCATGTAGATTACATTCATGCATGTTTTTGTTTTATTTTTGAGTCTGTGACGCTTGAGGACAGACATCGATTTAGGTTTGGGGGTGTGATAAGTGGCATTTTATACCACTTAGAACGTCTTATAATGTCTTGAATTGATGTCTTGAAATCAGGTATTTTATGTATTTGATGCGTTTTTTTAGTATTTTTGCATTTTTCTAGTATTTGATGCGTTTTTCTCGTATTTGAAATCAGGGTATAACTTGCGTATGTAGGAAGAATTCATCAGAAATAAGCCTAGGAAGTGTGTAGCATTGGTTGTGGAAAGTTGGGGGAAGAACGCAGCAAAATCAGGAGCAGAATTCAGAATTTTCCAGAAGGTGCTTGGGCGCCCGCTCAGGATGTTGGGGCGGCCGCCTGGGAGCTTGGGCGCCCGCTCAGGAATCTGGGGCGGCCGCTCAGGGACGAAAATTTTAATACTACATTTTATAATCCTTATTCTGATGGACTTCTGAGACGGTTGGTTCTTGTGGGCTTCTCTATAAGTAGTTCTCTGAGACGTTTCACATAAGTGGAGTATCAAGCAAGGAGCAAGGAGAGAAGGAAGAAGACCGTTTTAGCACATCGCAACGAAGAAGAGGAAGCATACGTTTTTTTGTGATTCTTTTATTCGTTGTATCAGTGGATGCTAGTTTTCTTTACTTTGAACCTTATTACTCTTGTGACGTACTCTGGTTTTAATAAGTATTTTTATTAGTTTATATTGTGTGTATTATCATATTTTCATATGAACCTATGGTGATGATGAGTTCTATCATGGAGTAATCGTGATCATGGGGTCATAACGGATTTACTATGGATTTCTTTAGTTAGTTGTTTAATACCTTAGTGTGTGATGATTGTATGATATCTAGCATAGTTTGTGCTTATTCATCTTAAATGCGTCGCGAACATATAAGATAGTCTGTTAATCTCCTGTGAAGCGACGGTGGATCTTGAGGTTTAGAACTTGCCATGCTAGCATAGGTTCATGTATGTGTATGCATGATTAGTGGGTAACTCTAACCGTTTTACTTGCCCTGTGTAATCATAAAGAACAACTTGTGCTTAAATCATTATGTTGTCAAATTCTGTACATATATAGGGTCTCAACATAGATGATGCCTATTCAACTTCTATCTTGATTGTGGATGTTTGGTAGAATGGTATTAGTACAACGAAAGTTGGCTTTTATCAGTATCGTGTTGTTCGATTAATATCATCACCGTTACATGCTAAGGGTAATAACGATAACTATTGAATGAAGTAGTAATGAAGTTATAATCTCATGTGTATTTAATATTGTTAATTCAAGTGTCAATTAAGTGTTTAATTCTCGTAGTTAATTGTAGTTAATAATTAGTTAATCAAATTTAAGTGTTATTGTCTTGACATTGAGAAGTAATCATACATTGGTGAGTAAGTGCTAATTGAACATAATTAGTCTGAGTCTCTGTGGGAACGAACTAGAATTTATTCTATATTACTTGCGAACGCGTATACTTACGTGAATTATTAGTGCGTGTTTTCGCCCTAACACTAAAATCATACCCTCCTAGCTCAGTCTTGATCACATGTGTATACAACATAGTGTTGAGTGGATCTCATATAGCAACTCCGATTAGATAAATTTGAAAATTTATATACATGCGTTTTTATTAGGAAAATATTTCATATTTTTACTACCACATTAATCGAATAAGTGAATAACTAGCTTTATTAACCGTATAAGGTATAGATTTGCTTTATTCCGATTATTTCTTATGTTTTTTTAATATTCATATATATATGTATGTGTGTGTGTCTAAAGATATATATAAAATTCTAGGAAGATCCTCAGAATTAGAGAACTCTATTTTAGCCATTAATCTATTATAATATTTTAAAAAATAAAATATCAAAACATAATGGCACTCTTTTAAATTAGTAGAACTGAATGGTCAAAGTATAAAGCCAAAAATGTATTTATGCGATTTATAAATTGTTAACAAATGAAAATAATATCAAATCAATTACAAAGAATAAAAGCTTATCAACAAAAAAATGATATATACTGACTGTTTTTGAAATATTTCTCATTTTTTGAACCTCTTTTTCTTGCAATATAGTCATAACTTAGTTTATTTTTTAAAATGGTTTGTTTAGATATAATTCGTTTATTCCAAATTATTTATGTATAACTAAGAAGAACACTTAATGAAAGTCTGTGACGTATAGAAACGATGTTGAATTGTTGGAAGTTAAAGAACATTAAATCATGGGAGATCACGTTCCACTGTTATGTTCCACCCATTTACAAAGGTGATAAGATCTTTGTTCGATGATCAAAAAAAATATAGGATCATGTATGAATAAGTCAATTCTCTATGACCTCCCACAGTTCACAACATCCCATAGAATTGTGTGAAATAAGTAGGAGCGAGGAAGTTAAAATTCCATTTACTAGCTATATCCCTGGCGTGAAGGGGTTGGATTTCACATGATCAGATCACCTAGGGAGCTTATTTTGAATCATCCAGAAAGGGGGCAATGCAAAACCTATTTTTAACAAGCTGGCGGCTTTTCATCATCCATTGTGCACTTCTTTCATAGATAGAGTTATTCTCTTTACAAAAGCACGAATGAAACACTTTCATGGCTTTATGCTCGTCTTCCTCTTTTCAAATATTGCTCTAAAACTCTTTTATCTTGAGCAAGTGTAATTTATATCATACTTTCTCGCGCAAGTTATTTCTTGCACTCTAGCAGCAAGGATAGTTCTTTACATTTAAGCCATTGGAACAATCCCGACAGAATTTTCGCTCTAATGCCTCGTTACGTATATCGCTAGCGAATAAACACTAGATCTGATTTTACCTGATTGATTAATTTTCATGACTATCTACAAGGCATTTGTTATTTTGTTATAAATTTCTATGAGCCGTCGTATTATTTTATTATTATAAATGGATGAAAAGAATGATTTTAATAGTTGAAAGCCTTAATTTACTAATCAAGTCAGTGACATAAGATTATGGTGTCTACAAGTAAAGAAATCTATTGACGGTGATAAAATTTTTAAAACAAATTCCATTTTGTTGGTGGCCAATTTTCTAATAGAAGGATCCTCTTCTCCATAGTGAATACCAAAATTGTTCGGAACAGATTGCAACAAATAAAAGAAGTTTCACTACTAGCCCTGCATTTTCTCGTAGTAAATTCTTTTATAAGTGACGTGAATGTTTTCATCATTTTTTAAAGTTTTGTTATATTCCCTATTTTGAACTCGATCCATTCTTTTGTATTTTTAAACTGATGTGAATGTGATTTATATTGACATATAGTATATTCTTAACAATTTATTTTGGTAAATATTGTATAATCTTAAAATGTGCTATTATATATTTTAAGAATATTAACTTTTAGTGATTTCTTAAGAGAATACTCACCATATGTCACAAGGACTTGCACAAAATACTTTTAAAAGTTTTTTAAAATATTTTTATGACCGAAAACATCGACAAGCTCCTTATTCAGGTGGTATATATGAGTATGGTATATTTTTTGTGGGTCAATATTTTTTGTTTTGATATTTTCAATTTGTGCTCCTTGATCTATTAACCAATTAATTCATAAAGTACATCAACTTCTTCTAACTCAAAATGTGATAGATTTTAACTCTATCCTGAAGAATCAAAATGCTCTTTCCAACTAATCGGATAAACTTTCAATCCTTGGCAGTGGATATTTGTTCTTGATCACCAACTCTTTAAACTCTTATAGTCAATACACAGTCTTATATTTTCATCATTCTCTTTCATAATCAGCATAGATCCTTATGATATTACCTTAAGTCTTAATACTTTCTTATCTAGCGCATCCTACAACTGAGTTGTCAACTCTATACCTTCCACGGGTGCCATTCAATATGACATCTTGGACACGAGTTTTGTTTTGGGTGTAAAGTTAATAGCAAACTCAACTTCCCCATCGTAAGGTAATACTATATATTTACTATCACATGAGCATAATAAATTTCATAAAATCGAGATATTACCATTTTGCCTTTATGATAAATAAAACTTATTTACTTGTTTTTGTATCTGAAACATGACTCTCACCTTTTTGCTTATTTGGCAGAATCATCTATGGATCCAACATCTTATGTTTACTCACTTTATTTTCAACTCATATGAGATTTACGCTTTGATCCGTGTCTTTCATGGGGATATTAAATATCTTTGACTTTGGTTGAGATAAAGGGGCGGTCATGTCAGTATCTTGATATATTAACCAGTGTAACCAACACTTTATACTCCTTACCATGCATATTATTTTTTTTTACATAAATAGTTGTTAGTTATGAATTTTTTTGTCGATCATTTATTATAACCGTGCCCTCATTTTTCATTGTCCACCATTTCCATATTCTGCTTTTTTCGGATTCATATTTCTCCTAGACTGAAAATTTTATCTCTAACGAAAATGGCTCTAAAAATTTCACTTTAATATAGGCTTTCTTTTTGGGTCTCGGTCTTCCTTTCTTCCAAATCTTGATTAGCTTTTTCACTTTAGAATTTAACTATCATCATTTGTTATCTAGTATATGCCTTGCTTGATTAACGAGTATGCGTAAATTTTTTGTCTTTGATTGAACTTGCTACTGTTGTCTTTGTTGCGGATGTGCTAGACTAGTTGTTTGCCAATGTAACTATGTTCATTAAAAATCCAACTAATAAAAAAACTGCTTTACAAATATCAACATTTCGATAAGTTGATGGTGCAACCTCATTCAAATCTTGAGTTCCTCATTCTTCTCTTTCCTGAACCTTTTCTCATCAATATTACATATATTTGCATTATTTCCTTATACTTGTGATTAACTCTATAAGCTCAACGAATATCTTCACAGGCTTACCGACATCATCAACTTTAACTTCCGACTCGACTGATCCCTTTCAAGCTTCATTAAATCTACATCCATGAAATCTTCCAACAGATCATGTAAAAACCGAAAAATTCGCGGATTGTATTTTATGAATAAATATGAATTTACGTGGAACTAAAATAAATGATTATATGAATATACTTTATTTCAGTTTGATATTTTATATAAAGAAATGTTCCGATTGTTTTGAAATTGAGATAGTTTTCGTAAATGAAAGTAAAGTTATGATAAAAGAACGATTTTGAAAGGAAATGTTGATAACCAAAGATTTTATAAAAGTTTTAAGAAAAAAGTTGTTTTTATGAGATAAAGATTTATAAAAGAATGATTTATATGGAAAGAATCGTAATCTTGGGTTTTCTTAAGATCAGTGTAATTTGGTTAATGATTAAAACCTTTTTATTTTATTATGTTGGATGTGGTTCATTTCTTTATTTTTCAAACTGTGACAGTTTAGCACAAAGTCTTGAGAACTCTAGAAACAGCATTTGCTAGGGCTGAGCATAAATTAGCCAAACCGACCGAAACTGTCCAATCCAAACCGACCAAACCGAATTTTACGGTTTACTAACGGTTTGGTTCGGTTTTGGAATGACATTTTAAAAACCGAATTTTTTCGATTTGGTTTCGGTTTTTACTTCCAAACCGACCGAAATAACCAAACCGAACTGAACCGTACCACATATTTAGAATGAAATAATAATAGGCATATATTAGTAATGTGCAATTAATAATAAATTTATAATATATAACATATGTGTAAACTAAAACATATAAAAGAACTAATCTTAATATTTTATTCTAAGATATTAATATTTATGTATGTGTTATGTTTTCATAATTTTTATTTTTATTCAATAAAAGTATGAGAGTTGGTCGCATCTTTCTCGTCTTCTTACCTTTATTAATGTCTCAAATTCATATTTTTTATATAATTTTTTTGAATATGATTATAATAAAAAATATAATTCTATAATATGAAAAAAACTTTCGAGTCTTATTTATAAGTTCAAGTTTAATTTAATTTTTAACTTTATTTTATTGGAAAAAGGGTTAAACCGAAACCAAACCGAACCGTTTTAAACGGATTGGTTTGGTTTGGTTTTTTCACATAACGGTTTGGTTTCGGATTGGACTTTAAGGAAACCGCTTACTTCGGTTTGGTTCGGTTTAGACCCTCCAAACCGCCCAAACCGACCGATACTCACCCGTAGCATTTGCAATCAACTTCTGCCATTGGTACCTCCGCAGGTAGAGAACCTTTGGTAGAAATAATTTATTTTGTTTAATTTATAGATAAATACTTGTTTCACACTATTAACTATTAAAAATCTGAATTAGTGTAACAGGGTGTTACCTTTTAATATTATTTTGAGGATATATCTATAATATTATTGAATATCTAAACCCCGAAGGCCTCACAACTTCCCTTTAGGTGGAACCTCCTATAGCTATTAGGCAAAAAATTCAACAAAATTTATGATTTTTTGTAATATAACTTATAAATTTATTTATTTTCTTATATCGAACTCAACAAACTTTATAAAACTATGAAAGCCAACTAACCATGATTAACTATTACTATTTATGTTCCAAAAAAATTATTACTATTTATGGTATATATATTACATTAACTTTGTATTAAATTAAATTTATTGTTTTAATAGTAAATATTATATAATGAATTGTAAATAAAGGTAATAAATATTAGACGTGAGTTAAAAAAATATACACATAAATAGTAATAGTAAATCATGTTTTATTCTTAATATACATTAATTTCAAATTTGCTTAACGAAAAAGAAGTGAAACAAACAACTTCTTCAAATTAACGAATTAGAGTAAAAGTACAAAAGATACTAAAAAATGTATGGAATTACATAAATCATGTTTAAATTTACACAAAAATCCTTTAAATTATAGTTAAATAAATATTTTATTAAATTTAATCTAACTACTTGAAATCCATTTTTTATTTTTATGAATAATTTTTTTTATTATTTATTACTTTGAAATGTTTTATTAAATATTAGTTAACTATGATAGATAGTTTTTAGTTCAATTTGCATCTAATAAAAATATAATAGGGCCTCCTTATATTTGGGTTGGGTACCATGTTAAAGAAAAATGGTAAAATAGTGAAAAAAGTTAAAAAAAGTTAGTAAATTAGTGGGACCATTAAAATTTTATGTATAAAGTGGATATAGTGGAGATAAGTAGTGGTTGTGAATATTTTTTATATTGTAAATTTTTTATTATTTTTGAAAATTTTGAAATGTAAAGAATCCGAAGTTACATTGGCAGTAATGAATGATTTGATTAATAATTTATTAAGAATTTAATTATTTTATCTCACTTGGAAAAATAAATAAAATAATTAATAATAGTTAATAATGGCTAGTTTAGTTTCACAATTTTATTAAGTTTTTGGGTTTATGTGAGAAAAATTAAGTTTATTTGTCATATTGCAGAAAATTGTTAAGTTTGTTGGGTTGTTCTTGTTGGAATTAATTTAATCTAAACTTGTATTGAAATTAAATAAATTAGGAAGTAATATTGGTTTAAATAAGTCTCAATTAGGAGAGACAATTTAGGAAGTTATGAATATATGGTAGGATGTAGTTTGATTTTAATTCCTTTCTTTTAGGAGCATTATGTGTAATCAGTTTTCTATTTAAGTTGTAATACCAAAAGCTTTGGTGAGTTAATCAATACATCGATTCCTCCAGACATACTTGTATTAGTGTAAGGCATATGTCATAGCCTATTTGTATATTCGAGGATTTAACTCAACTCAAATAAGAATGTAATAAGTAAATAGTGGATCTACCGTCAAAGAGATGTCGCAAAGTAATATCTGTCAAAGGATTCAGAAACAAGGTTCATCTACAGACTTGAGGAATTTATTCACCGGAAGAAGTTCAAGAAATTGATCATGCCTCAGTGATATAAATCAAGGTTGTGGATTTAATCAAGTGACAGAGATCTCGTCAGGGTATCAGAGAATTACAAAGATTTAATCTGAAGAAAATCAAGTATCAAAGTCAAGACATGAAGAAACATCACGGAAGTTAGTCACTCATGAACCAGACAATACATCGAGTGTCAACATTGAAGTGGTAAAATTGATTCATAATTGACTGTGATTATCAGAAGATTTTCAGAAGAATGGTTGCTGCTCAAGATTAGTATTAATTCTCTATTAATTAATTAAGTCATATAATTTAATTAAGAAAATAAATTATATCTGCAAAGATTAATTTATTGATTAATTGAATTAATTGATTAATTAATTCAGAATTAATATTAAGGATTTTCAGAATTTAAATTGGATTAAAATCTATTTAAATTCAACAAGACAAATCTGATTGAACTAATATGACAATCGGTATGACAATCAATAGTCATACCGAAAGTCATGCTAGTACAAATAATTGTCTTGCCGAAAGTTACACTGGAAGAGGATTGTCTTGCTAGTTCAATCAGATAGTCTTGCTAGTTCATTTGATAGTCATACCGAAAGTCATACTAGCTCAACTGATTGTCTCACCGAAAGTCTTGCTAGTTCAAAAGGATTGTCATGCCAGCTCTATTCTATTCGGTTGATTACTTAAAGACAGAAGCAGCCATTCAACAAAAAATCATCCAGAACACAGAAGTCAAGAACAAAGCAGAAAAGAAAAACAAGCAGCAATATTTCATCTTTTCATCTGCATAATTCAAGATCATATTTCTAGTTTTTATTGTTAAATCCAAACCACTAGAAATCTTTATCTTGCTCTTGTGTAACAATCTAGCGGATCAAAATCCCTAGAACTTAATCTCAAATCGCGTTTAGCATTTGATTCTAATTATTGCAAAAATAGAAAAAGTTCATGTCGAGTTTATTCTAAATTTGTGATAATTAATTTGAGATTAATTCCTTGTAATCGATACAGTTGTTGTAACACCTTTCAAGTTTAATAATATTTTTATTTAACTTGAATTTTATTTCACATTTTTTATTCCTCATTTAATTCGATTATTCGGTACTGTTTGTATTCAACCCCCCCTTCTACAAACACATTGGGACTTAACAATTGGTATCAGAGCCTTCTGATTAACGAACAAATCAAGATCCTAGACTTTTGTGATTTTTCAACTCCTTGAATTTTTATTTATTCAAAAATTCATAATGACTTCACAAAAAGTTGGAACCGTTAAAATCCCACTTTTTGATAAAGAAAATTATATCATGTGGAAGAAGAAGATGCTATTATTTTTACAAGTTGCAAATCCCAAATATCTGAACTTGTTAAAGAAGGGTCTAAAAACTCCGATGGTTATTGAACCAGAGGTGATAGTAGATGATGTTGTGATCACCAAAGCCAGAACCTATCCTAAAGATCCTGAAGATTTTACTCCTGATGAAAAGGAAGAAGCCTCCTTGGATGCCAGCCTTCAATTAATTTTAATTGATTCCCTTGATCCCTTGATGAACAGACATGTGATGAACTGTAAAAATTCCAAACACATGTGGGAAACTATTGAGGTGATCAATGAAGGCACAGAGGAAGTTAGGGAGAACAAGTTGGAGATCCTAACCTCTGAATATGAACATTTTAAATCAAATCCAGGAGAAGGAATTACTGAAGTGTTTGACAGGTACAATGTGGCGCCCTCCAAACCCGGGTCAGAAGTTTGGGGTCCACACACACACCTTAATTATAACCTGCTTATAACAATAATAAAGATAATAATAATATATGCAGTGACCCTACTTACCAACCACCACGGACCGCAACAGGTTAAAGTATGCACACAAGCCAAACACACTAATATATTACAAACCGTTCAAATCCCAACTATTTCAAACTCAAACTGAGTATTAAACATTATTTAAAACTTTTACAAACTTAAATTATTACAAAAGAAGCCTACTAGCTCCGCTTTCTCAACCTGAACCCCTAGCTCTCGCGCTGGACTGGGGATCCTCTTTACCAATTGGTTCCTTTTTAACTGGAAAGAATATAAACAACATCGCACAAATGAGCTAACTAGCTCAGCAAGTCACAATGACAAAACTGAGAATAATGATCATTAGATGAATATGGTTATGATATCAAGTGAACAATGGATTATGATTTAGAATTGGATATTATACTTTTAATTCAAAAAAAAACCAAGGTTAGGCTGCTGATCAGTCACGCACTAACCCCGAGCAAGGCACACAGCATTGCTCTAACTACTGGATCCAAAGCTCACATTGGCCTAACTTGACCATTATATGGTCTGACCACGAATCTGGTCCACAATTTTATAAAAACAATCCAATTCTAACATAATAACAGAATATGCAATAATAAACAATAATCGAAATCATTAACAACAATAAATGTTTAACAATGAAAGGGTTTCAATCCTTGTAAGGATCAATAAAGCAATTTAAAAGCTTGGATGCTGGGTAATGAAAGAATTGGTTAACAAAGAAATCAACATTTCAAGGTTTCAAGGATTTGGTCTTTCCAAGTATAAGATACCATGGGTTGAGTATATAATAGTTTATTTCAGTGTTTGGTATTTAGTTTGTATATATTTGTGGAGTAGTATCGTAGATTTGTGGTTCTTGTTTGAGTATACAATAATCAATGGATTAGAAAGAATATGATTCATGGCTCAAAAATAATAACTGAAATCAGGATTTAGGTTTCTGTGCTTCAAAGCACTTGCAATATCACAGGATTATCAAGTACTACAATATCTCGAGAAAGTTCAGAACACTTGCCTGATATTAGCTTACTACACTGCACTCGTTTCCAATCACAACCGTCTTACTCTTCAACTATCTGTTTCCCTTTCTTACGTCTTGCCTCTTCTGCTCACATATCATAAGCATCTATCAATAATTTACTCATGGCATTCTATTCAACACATACTTCTATCTACCCTTCGGTTTACCCAAATCCGATTAACGGATTGAAAGTTATGCAAAAATCAAGTAAACACCGAATATATAGATCGATAGTCAATTAACAAGTCACATATAGCACATAATACATCACGTAATCAATGATATATTATTTATAAAGAAGTCTCGGGTCATAAATAGGCTTTCTGGTATTTAAAATGATTTTTAAAACATTTTTCGAAATTAAAACGGGTCGTTGGATCAATTTCGGGTTAATAAACAGGGTTCGGTTGGCCCATTCTGGCTCCGAAATAATTTTAGAATAATTCTCGAGCCTTGGAAATAATTTAGAATAATATTTTATAGCTCGAAACTATTTTTCAGAATTTTTAAATCATTTTTAAATAATTAAATCTAATTAAATAATTAATTAAAATCAATTAATAATTAATTAAATCAATTAATCAATTAATTTTCGAATTAATTGACCAATTAATCAATTATAAATTAACTGAAATTAATTAACTAATTAATTTAGATTTATTTGTGAATTGAAAATAATTTTCAGAATTAAAATAATAAGTTTTAGAATTTTCAAAATTTAAAAATGAATTTTTATAATAAAAATAATTAGGAAATATGATTTTTAAACATTTTATAAACAGGAATCCTAAATTTGCAAAGTCTGGAAACTTCAGGGACCTAACTGCATCGTTTTCAAAAGTTGGGGTACTAAACTGTAATTTTCCAGCCCTTCGCCGGAAAACAGTCGGGTTCGCCGGAGAACACGTTCCCGGCGTCCTCACCCCACCAACACCTCCAGATCACATCTACACAACACCAGGAACACAACCATGCAATCAATTCATCCTAACAATCCCTGAGTTGGCCGGAATTTGGCCGTGAAGTTTTCCAGTTTCCGGCGAACATCGGAAAACTTCAAAACACAACTCCTTCTCTACAGACCTCGTTGGTTCATGAAACATATACGACTAGATTGCAAATTTCACAGAGAACACAACCCACTATAACACAACATCAATCTATCACAGAATAAGAAACCCCCAAATTTCAATTAAGAACATTCATACGGGTTATAAACCCTAATTTTGAAATTCGAAAATTAAACCCACTTTTGAGCATGTTATTGAACTCCAAATCAGACGTATGACATATGAAAATCATCAGGAAAACAAGCTCTACAACATGCAATCATCAAATCATACTAACAATCATCCGAACAAAAATTCATATTTTTAATAAAATAAATTCGAAAATAAATAAATTTTTAGAAAAATAAACTTGATTTCTGCAGTGAAACAAAGCTCAGAATCTGATAGAACACTTCAAATCCTTTGTTTTGGTTACTCAAGCTTTGAAAACAGAGATCGGTAACACCTTCGTTTTGCTGTTTGATTCTTAGAACAGTTTATGTAATTAGGGCTTTTCTCTGAAAATTATATAATTATCTGTCTGCAAATGATTTTGATACGAAATAAAATACGGTAAAAGGCTATTTATAATTACGGAAAATTAGTATCCCGTTGGATCATTCCGGATATAAAACGGTACGTTTATTTGTAAAAACTGATCCAAACGGTATCGGTTTTCGGGATAATTATCCAAATCAGTACAATTTGTACTGCGATCTTGGTCTCAGCGCCTGGTTACACGTATTACGAAGTGATAATTGGGATAGTTTAATAAAATGCTCCCGTTTATCTAAAATACGGGTTTTATTGATTTACCGAAACGAATATTGTATCGAAAATGTTGCGCCGGGACCCGCGCAGGACAAACCGTACGCCGGATCGAAAAAGTCGAAACATGGAATATGCTCGGAATATTACAATTAGGTTAGGAAGGAGTTCTCGAAAGAGTTTCGGGTTCCAAAAACGTAATAACGGGTAACGTCGGTTGGTTCCCGTTTTTATAAAATAGATTTTAATTACCCGGAAAAAGATTTTAGAAATTTCATATGATTCTTATAAATCCATAAACCAACATAAAAATAATTAGGAAGATATGACAATTATCTATATTTTATTTTGGACATATAAAAATTAAAATACTCAATTAATATTATTTTTGAATATTCAAGTACAGATAACACTTAACAATTAGCTCACAGAATAGATACTGAACACACATAATAATTATATAATAGCAAAAATAATTACACGATATATCTCGAATATTACATACAATGCGTTGATCAACAACCTGAACATCAATGGAAAATTTTATTCAATCAGGGAGGTCAACAAAAAAATCCTTTTAACACTGCCAACTCATCTTGAACATAGAATCACTGCCATTAGAGAAGCTAGAGATCTGAGTGAGATTTCTTTGGACAGGCTCTATGGAGTGTTAAAAACCTATGAGTTGGAGTAGATTCAACAGAAGGAAGTTTACGGGAAGGATAGAATGGTCAGCACATCTACTGCACTTGTAGCTGAAGGTCAACAACAACAGCAATCTCAACAATTGGAGAGAATGGTACAGTGTTCCAAGGCTGAGGAAAATATGTTAGTAGCAGAATATGATCCTCCTACTACATATCAATCAAGTGATGATTTTTATTCCTTGGAAGAGCTGGAGCAATTGGAAGATGAGTCAATGGCCCAAATTGTGAAGAGATTCTCCCATGTCAGATTCAAGAGGAATCCCAAGCTTAAGTACAAGTCCAACTACAACAAATTCCAGAAAGGTGGATCTTCATCCTCTAACACCAGCAGTGGTGGATACAAAACATGGATGGTTGATCGGAGCACCATCAGATGCTATAACTGCAATGAGTTGGGACACTTTGCCACAGAATGTAGGAAGCCAAAGCAAGTAAGAAAGAACTCTGAAAGGGCTTATCTGGCAAAGGGAAGAAGCTGGGATGATATTGACAGTGAAGATAAAGAAGAAGGAAATCTTGCTCTTATGGCTATTGATGGAAAAGCTTCATCGTCAAGAATAGAGGTAAAACTTTCTGATGCTGAAATGGTTTATCATCTAAGAGGCAACTTAAATAATGCACATCGTGATAATGAACTTTTAAGTTTACAGATCAAAGACCTTGAGAAAGAGGTCAATGAATTAAGACTTGTGCATATTAATCAAGATAAATTAAAAGAACAAGTATCTTTTCTAGAGAATAGAGTTGACTGTTACAGAAAACTCGAAACTATTCTCAAAGACAAGATCACCGGTCTTGAGACTAAGGTTAGAGCCTACTTCAATTCTTGTTCGAAGGCTAAAGAGTTCTACAGTAAGCAATCTGTTAATCAAACATCTGTTAATCAAACATCTGGAATAGGTTATGATTACAATGTTGCTATTGGAGAATTAGGCATAAACTCCCCTCCTCATGTCTGTGCTAAAGGGAGGGAAGTACCACATGTGCTTAAGAGTGTTGATGAACCCCTCTATAAAGCATCAATTGCTGAACCATTTGATGCGATCTCTTCTGTTATTCAGGAAGAAATACGTGCTGAAGATCATGCTAATGAGAAGGTTGTTTCCAAGTCAAGTGTGTCGAAAGTTCCAGTCAAAGTTGTGAAAGCAACTGAGACTAACTCAGACACACATGAGTTGGATAACAAAAATGCCATGTCTGCCATGCATAAATTGCCTGCTATTAATCACTCTCATAAAGCATGTGGTATTTCTAATTGTATGTCTTGTTCTTTTAATATGATGTATGCTTATTTTAATGGTAAGCATGTTTCTAATGATAAGACTACTCCTCGTCAGCATGTGAATAACAAGAAGCATGATAGGTCTAAGACTGCTAGTCCTTCTAAGGCTAGAAAGGAGACATTTGTGCCTAAGCTTAAACAGAAATTTGTTAAGGCTGTCTACAAGGTCAAATGTTCAGTCATTGAGAAAGTTGAGACCATTAAAGTTAAAAATGTTGTTTTGCTTGACAAAGGACAATTCTACAAGTATGCCCGGCCCAACCAAGTTTGGGTTCCGAAGAAGGTCTAATCCATTTGTAGTGCAGGGCATTAAACAGGTGTAACCGGTAGTGTGGATTCTTGACAGTGGATCATCAAGACATATGACCGGAGATAGAGCCCTGCTATCAAATGTGGTTGAGAAAGCTGGCCCCCTGGTTACCTTTGGAGATAACATCAAAGGTTTATCTGAGGGATATGGCTGTTTGTAAGCTGGGAATGTTATCATTGTAAATTTGTATATTATGCTAGGTTATTATCAGGAAGCAGTATCTAACATATAGCACCAGTGACGAGACTTGAGAATATTACGACATATCATGCACCTGCTGCACATTACACTTGGAATTGGACTCTAGTAAGATGTGTACAAGTGTACTCCTGGTTGGTGAATCAAAAGAGGAAGTCAGTGCACCACAGTTCATGGACTTTGCAGCTGCAGATCTATTGGACTACGTAATCTCTTCTTCACAATCTCACTTCAGGTTTGTATGAACTAGTGTACTGCTCAAGCAATCGTCATATTTATAACTCTCTAATCACTAGGCACAATCATATTGTTTTATATGTGCAGTGAGTTTTAGGAGTAAATCAAACTTCTTTCTACATTAGTGATTTCTTATTTCATGTAAAATCTTTTGCAATCACTATTGTACATCATTACTCTCAAAAGATAAAATGTATAATTTTCATTCATTATATATCTTAAGTACATTTTATCTCTATATTGCCCTATGTTCTGTGATACAGGTTCAGTCTCCAATGACTTTCTTTCATTGACAGTCATGAGGTTGAAAACCCACAACATCTATCCCAGACTGTAAAGACAAACACAAAAACAGAACCAACCAACACTCTCTTACCACTAAATGTAGTATGAATGAGCGTGAGGGAGATAGTGCCTTAGTGCACCACATAAGGAAGGTTCTGAAGTCAACCCAGTAGCTCTGTCTCCTACATAGAAGAGTAGTATTTAAACTGAGACAACTGCTAGCCCCCATACATCTTCTCAAAAAGTTGTAATGGCTGAAAAGGCAAAAAAACAGTTACTAGATTCATTCTCTCAACAGGGTGCGTCTATTCAATTTTGCTTGTCGGCCAAGGTATCCGTTGTAGTGTCACCACCTCAAATATAAACAATTCTTGATGCACAAGGAAAAGTCACACACACAAAGGATGAGTTGACGGAAACAAGAGTTTCGACCATTTTAAGGTCAGATTTGATTGTTCAAGGTTCGTTAATGGACCAATTGCCTTTACAGGTGTTAGGAGAGGATACTGATCCAAAAGCCATATGTCAATGGTCAGTGTCTACCTCCCCAGGCTTAAATCCCCTGGATGCATTTGCGGATAGTGGATCTGACATAGGTGCAGATCAGCAACTTGTTGACAATGATTCAGATATTACCTGATGAGTCACAAGGAAATGTCTTCACAGACATTAGAAGGGAACCTTGATCTTTATGCTAAATTCTTTGGATCATTGTTTACCTTCCCAGAATTCAAATCTGGAACCCTAAAAGGGAAACTAGCAACTTGTAAATTATGACACAGATTCATCTGACGAGTTTAACAAGGATGGGGATTTGCAAACTCCCATTGCACCACCTATGACCTCCTTAAGGATGGCTAAGGTGATTTTCCTTGCAGGTACAGCTGATTTTTGGAGCTATGAGAGGAGTGATACACTTGTGAGAATGAGTGTAAACACAAGTGGAGAGAAGAGTGAAACACATGTGAGGTACACTAAAACAGAATCACACACTCACAGTGAGGAAGAAAGAGAAACTACTTGTTATTTCTTTTCCAACCAAGTGAAATATGAGAACTCCTTCAGACGACGGCATACATTCCTTCTTTAAGGGGGAGATAAAAGCTTAAGTAATAGTTTGGAGGATTCCTCAACTAAGGGGGAGAAATAGCAGGGAGGAAGAAAAAGATCCTACATGTACACTACACCACACCATTGTTGTTTGTAACTGCGGATCCTATTGTACGGGAGAGGTGGTAAACACAAGGTGATTTTCTAGTAAGGGAAGAAGCTGTTAGGGGAGTACCATTGGTTTTTATCTGCGGATCCTATTGTACGGGAGAGGTGGTAAACGAAGGTGATCTTCTTTAATTAGTTGATTCTCATAGGGGGAGAAGCAAGATAGATATGCGCTTCTCAACAGGAAATGTGGTTGTACAAATGAAGATGAAACTACTTGAAGATATGTTCAGTCTAGAGGAACATCTATTTGGAATCTGGAAAAGGTTAAATGTTATCCAGAACTTTTCTGCTATTTACTTTGCATTTCTGTTTATATTTTTTTCTTATTTGTTAGTTGAGTTATCCTCTAAGTATTGTGTGTTATTGTCTAACAAACAAATAGGGGGAGATTGTAAGGCATATATCATAGTCTATTTGTATATTCGAGGATTTAACTCAACTCAAATAAGAATGTAATAAGTAAATAGTGGATCTACCGGCAAAGAGATATCGCAAAGTAATATCTGTCAAAGGATTCAGAAACAAGGTTCATCTACAGACTTGAGGAATTTATTCACTGGAAGAAGTTCAAGAAATTGATCATGCCTCAGTGATATAAATCAAGGTTGTGGATTTAATCAAGTGACAGAGATCTCGTCAAGGTATCAGAGAATTACAAGGATTTAATCTGAAGAAAATCAAGTATCAAAGTCAAGACATGAAGAAACGTCACGGAAGTTAGCCACTCATGAACCAGACAGTACATCGAGTGTCAACATTGAAGTGGTGAAATTGATTCATAATTGACTGTGATTATCAGAAGATTTTCAGAAGAATGGTTGCTGCTCAAGATTAGTATTAATTCTCTATTAATTAATTAAGTCATATAATTTAATTAAGAAAATAAATTATATCTGCAAAGATTAATTTATTGATTAATTGAATTAATTGTTTAATTAATTCAGAATTAATATTAAGGATTTTCAGAATTTAAATTGGATTAAAATCTATTTAAATTCAACAAGACAAATCTGATTGAACTAATATGACAATCGGTATGACAATCAATAGTCATACCGAAAGTCATGCTAGTACAAATAATTGTCTTGCCGAAAGTTACACTGGAAGAGGATTGTCTTGCTAGTTCAATCAGATAGTCTTGCTAGTTCATTTGATAGTCATACCGAAAGTCATACTAGCTCAACTGATTGTCTCACCGAAAGTCTTGCTATTTCAAAAGGATTGTCATGCCAGCTCTATTCTATTCGGTTGATTACTTAAAGACAGAAGCAGCCATTCAACAAAAATCATCCAGAACACAGAAGTCAAGAACAAAGCAGAAAAGAAAAACAAGCAGCAATATTTCATCTTTTCATCTGCATAATTCAAGATCATATTTCTAGTTTTTATTGTTAAATCCAAACCACTAGAAATCTTTATCTTGCTCTTGTGTAACAATCTAGCGGATCAAAATCCGTAGAACTTAATCTCAAATCGCGTTTAGCATTTGATTCTAATTATTGCAAAAATAGAAAAAGTTCATGTCGAGTTTATTCTAAATTTGTGATAATTAATTTGAGATTAATTCCTTGTAATCGATACAGTTGTTGTAACACCTTTCAAGTTTAATAATATTTTTATTTAACTTGAATTTTGTTTCACATTTTTTATTCCGTATTTAATTCGATTATTCGGTACTGTTTGTATTCAACCCCCCCTTCTATAAACACATTGGGACCTAACAATTAGATATATCATCTTGCTAGCTACATTCTGGTATCAGAGCCTGTTAAGGCAATTGTATGCCTAAAATACAACCCAAACACACAAACGTTGATATGGAACCGTCCAAGGCGAATGAGGGATCTATTAGCTTAAGCTACCCAATGCTTACCAGAAGCAACTATACAGTTTGGTTCTTAAAGATGAAAGTGTTTATGAAGGCGCAAGGAGTTTGGGATGCCATTGAAACGAAGGATCCCAAAGAAACCGTAGATGAGAAAACGGTGCAGATAACCCTTGCTGCAATATATCAAGGTGTGCCAGAAGATATATTGTTGACCATCGCTGAGAAGGAGACCGCTAAGGAAGCTTGGGACGCGATCAAAATATTGTGTATGGGTGCGACGCGAGTAAAGGAGGCAAAAGTGTAGACTTTAAGAAGTGAGTTTGAGTCCCTGGTGATGAAGGAAACATATCAGGTGGATGATTTCTGTATGAAGCTAAGTTGTATTGTCACAAATATACGAGTTCTTGGTGAAACGATAGAAGAATCGAGCGTGGTGAGAAAAATATTAAGAGCTGTTCTGGACAAGTTTCTACAAATCGCCTCGAATATATAACAGTTCACAGATATGAAAACTTTGACAGTTGAGGAGGTAGTGGGTCGTCTAAAGGCCCATGAGGAGAGAATGAAAGGAAAGTCTGAAAGTACAAATGGATAGTTGCTGCTAACTCAGGAAGAGTGGGCGAAGAGGTCAAAAAAAAATGGGCCATCAACAACTCACATTCAAAGACAAAGAGGTGGATTTGGAGGCCGTGGCCGAGGTAGACATGGTCCACGACACCATGGTGGAGGCAGAGGAAATTTTTAGCAATACCAAAATAAAAATGAAGGGGCGAACAGAGGCTACAACAACACTCGAGATAGAAGCACGGTGAAGTGTTTCAATTTCCAGGTCTATGGACACTATGCACACGAATGCAGAAAACCAAAAAAAGAAAAAGAAAAGGTTAAGGAGCAGAGTCAGGAGTCGAACCTTATAAAATTAGAGGACGATGAACCCACACTCCTTTTAACTGAAAGGGAGGTTGTATTATTAAATTAGGAGAAGGTGTTGCCTAGTTTCGATCAGAAGGAAGGAACAATGGGGAACGGAAGCCAGTGGTACTTAGACAATGGTGCCAGTAATCATATGACGGGATATCGTGAAAAATTTAGCGAACTGAATGAAAATGTGATAGGCCAGGTGCGTTTCGGAGATGGGTCAACGGTGAAAATAAAAGGAAAGGGAGCAATAATTTTTAATTGTAAGAACGGGAAGGAACATGTGCTTAAAGAAGTGTATTTCATTCCGACATTGTGCAACAACATCATTTCGTTGGGATAATTATCGAAAGATGGGAACAAAGTAGTAATGAGTGGTGACCATCTGTGGGTTTATGATAAACGTGGGAAACTATTGATGAAAGTTCAAAGATCAGCCAATCGACTATACAAGATAGTCATTGAAGAGAAGAACATTATGTGTATGCTATCGAAGAATGAAGAACAAACATGGTTGTGGCACACCAGACTGGGTCACGTAAATTTTCAGTCACTGTAGATTATGTCAGACAGAGAAATGGCACGTGGACTCCCGAAACTAACAAAACCAAAAGACGTGTGTAATGGCTGTTTGCTGGCAAAACTATCAAAGAAATCCTTCCCGCAGAAAACTGAGTTTATGGCGAAGCACAAACTGGATTTAGTGCATGCAGATTTGTGTGGACCGATATCCCCTCCAACACCGGCTGGGAACAGGTATATGTTTTTGTTAGTAGATGATTATAGTCGTGCAATGTGGGTTTTTATGTTGAAAACAAAAGATCAGGCATTTGAAGCATTTAAAAAGTTCAAGGCATTGGCTGAAAAAGAGGCAAAAGATACGATTAAAGTACTACGGACGGATAGAGGTGGAGAGTTTACATCGAAAGAATTTGATGAATTTTGTGCAAATGCTGGCATCAAAAGACACCTGACTTCTCCCTACACCCCTCAACAAAATGGGGTAGTCGAGAGGCGAAACAGGACGGTGATTGCTATGACGAGAAGCTTACTGAAGGAGAAAAATATGCCGGATGTGATGTGGGGAGAGGTTGTACGGCATTCAATTTATATCTTAAACCAAATGCCAACCAAGGCGTTGAATGGTGAAACCCCCTATGAAGCCTGGACTGGAGTTAAACAAAAAGTGGATCACTTACGGGTATTTGGATGTTTGGCGCATGTCAAGACACAAAATATTGCACTAAGAAAACTCGATGACAGAAGTGTAAAAATGGTTTATATTGGCAAGGAGCCTGGAACCAAGGCGCACAGGCTGTTCAATCCGGATACTGGGAGACTACATGTTAGCCGTGATGTGGTTTTCGAGGAAGATAAAGGATGGAATTGGCAGCCCAATGAAATACAAGGTAATAACACATCTGGAAATTTTGTCATTGTTAATAATAATGTTGGCGAACAGGCTGGTATGAATACGGAAACGCCTCAAAGTTCTCGTACACCAAGTACTACTGGGAGTTTCATGAATGAACAAAATAGTGTTGTTTATGGGTTTGAAGTATCATGAGACTCAAGTGAACCTCAGCGATTTCGGTTGCTAAGTGAGATATATGACGATACAGAAGCGATAGAGATTTCAGATGAGCTTTTATTACTGGGTGCTGAGGAGCCGAAAACATTTGTAGAAACTAAAGAAAATGAAGAATGGAGGCAGGCTATGAGTGTCGAGATAGAGGCGATTGAGAGAAACAAAACGTGGGTCTTAACTAATTTGCCAGAAGGTCGAAAACCCATAAGTTTGAAGTAGGTTTACAAAGTTAAGAAGGATACAAATGGAGATATAGTGAAGTACAAGGCCAGGCTCGTGGCGAGAGGTTATGTGCAGAAAAAAGGAGTGGATTACGACGAGGTTTTCGCACCAGTAACTCGGATTGAGACGGTGAGGCTGTTGTTAGCTATGCCTGCAAAACAGGGATGACAAGTGCATCATCTAGACGTGAAATCGGATTTCTTGAATGGAGATTTGATAGAGGAAGTATATGTAATGCAGCCTACTGGTTTTGAGAAAAGAGGCGAAGAACATAAAGTCTACCGTTTGTTGAAGGCACTCCACGGTTTGAAACAGTCACCAAGAGCATGGTATTCACGTTTGAACGAATTTCTAAGAAGCTTGGGTTTTTCGAGATGCCCTTATGACCATGCTGTGTATACAAGGTGAGAAGGAAATGAATGTTTGATTGTGGGCGTGTACGTTGATGACTTGTTGGTGACAGGGTCAAGTACTGAAAATATTTTAAAGTTCAAGATGCAGATGAAAAGCGAATTTGATATGAGCGATATTGGGAAGCTGGCCTACTATCTGGGTTTAGAAGTGAAGCAAGAGAATGAGTATATTGAAGTAAAGCAGACAGCATATGGTAAAAGAATTTTAGAGAAGATGAACATGAAAATGTGTAAGCCCGTAAAATTTCCCATGGAATCGAAGGTGCAGATCGATAAAGATGAAGGCGGACAGTTGGTGGACTCAACATTATACAGGAGCGTTATTGGTGAATTAAGGTACCTTGTGTATACTCGTCCCGATATTTCATATTCTGTGGGTGTATTAAGCAGGTACATTGATAAACCAACTGTGCTGCATTTTACTACTATGAAGAGAGTGCTGAGTTATGTGAAAGGGACACTTAATTATGGTCTGGTGTATCATCGAGGAACTGGGAATTATATTCTAAGTGGGTACTCGGATAGTGATCATGTTGGAAGTGTAGATGACAGAAAAAGTACGACCGGTATAACTTTTTATTTGAACGAGAATCTGATAACATGGGTGTCTCAAAAGCAGAGGTGCGTGGCCTTGTCGTCATGCGAAGCGGAGTTTATGGCTGTCACTGCAGCAGCCACTCAAGGAATATGGTTACAAAACCTGATGAAGCAGATTGCAGATATGCCTCCAGGTCCTATAGTGATATATGTTGATAACAAATCCGCGATAAACTTAACTAAAAATCCGATTGTTAATGGAAGGAGCAAACATATAGATATGAGGTTCCATTTTATTAGAGATTGCGTGGAACGAGGAGAGATCGAAGTGAAGTATGTGAATACACAGGAGCAGAGGGCAGATGTCTTAACCAAGCCGTTAACAGCAGCTAAATTTGAAGAGATGAGGATGCTACTCGGAGTGAAGAGTTTAGTCAAACGAGTTAATATGAAGGGAGAGATTGTTGGAATTAATTTAATCTAAACTTGTGTTGAAATTAAATAAATTAGGAAGTAATATTGGTTTGAATAAGTCTCAATTAGTAGAGACAATTTAGGAAGTTATGAAGATATGGTAGGATGCAGTTTGATTTTAATTCCTTGCTTTTAGGAGCATTATGTGTAATACCAAGAGCTTTGGTGAGTTAATCATACTTGTATTAGATATATCATCTTGCTAGCTACAGTTCTGCTAATATTTCAGCCAGATAGTAATTTTTTGATTCCAGCGTAGTAGAGACATAATTTTTTATAACCTCGATATAAGTTAATAAAATTCTTAACTTTCTAAGAATATTCATTTGTCCAGATGCAGGTGATTGCAGTAGAATACTTGTTAACAATGCTAGATCATGGATAAAAATAACTACATATAAACAACCATACTATTATGATAAAATCAGCAAGTTTAAAGGAAATAAAGATAGTGAAAAATGAGAACATTAGTACCCCAGAACTTAAAATAAGGACCAAGGATTTAAAAAGGAGCAGATAATGGCTCCTTAGGTTTAGAATTATCAGCTGGTGAATCCATTGTAGAGGAAGTCAAGGAGCATTGGCAAGCCGTTTCCTTTATCATATCTGTGCATTCCTGTATCTTACTATCAACAATCATGTTTCCTCTTGATACTGGCTTCAGTCCCTGCATTTATAAATTTGTTAATATACAGTTCAAGTTTTGCATATACATAAGTATTTATTTGTAGTAAAGTATACGTAAGAAGTTATCGGCATACCTCCACAAAAATTTGTGTGGCCTCGTATGTTTCCTTGCGAAGAACTATATCAACTGCAACTTCCTGAATTTAAGTTTTGAGATAAGATAAGTTTTTGTTGGCAGCGATTCATTAGTTATTATTGATCAGCTATCGAAATAAAGAAGGGGTCCTGAGGCCCTGCACCTTTTCTTGGGAGTACACGACCCAAAATAGAATAGTTCAGGAAAATGACCCTTTACAGCACTCACACCATTACTTGTGTTATCATACAAATGCGATTATGGTTATTGGAAACGACAAAGTTGCGTTTCTTTGAGCCATATTGAGGTAATACTAAGAAAGTAGACGAGATTAGATTATTGAGATTATCTTACGTTAAAATTTGTAGCGCTATAAGAGATAACCAATTATAGTGTACAATATGAAACATAAAAAGAAGTAGGTTGTAGCATATCGATGATAACACACAAGGAAAACTAGTAGAAGCAGCAGCTAAACTTACCCTTGCTTGGTTGAGCTGGCCTTCATTTAAGGTCTTGGGTTCCATTTCAATGGGACAGCAGAAGTTAGCCATGAAATAAAACCAAGAAACTCGAAAAGCTCTTCTCAATATTCCCTCGGTGGAATATAAAAAATAGCCCGCAGGTGGTACTACAAGAGCTACTTTATAATATATCGTTTTGCCTCAAGACATCTATAAAATACGGAGTACTGTGGTAGATGAGCAGAAGAAATTTAGTTATGGCCATCTTTAAGTTTGATAAATTTATTACTTCATTCACATCTCGTGTGTTTCTCCATCTTTCTTCTTCTTCTGTTCCTCAATGTGCGTTCATACATAAATAGTTACAATTTGACCTTCTAACAACAAAAACTTCACGGGTCTAGCTCCTTTCATCTTCAATTTATTGGTTGAAGAAATGTCTCTTACAATTTAATAAGTAATATCCACATATATCTCAATTAATAATATTGACCGACTTGTTGAGGTATGTTACGACCTCAGTTAAGTATCTATTATATCTTGAGCACTAGTGAAGAGACCCAAAAATTTGTACTAAGAATGACATTTTTGTAAATATTTTGATCTATATTCATAAATCAACTAATTCATAAATCAACTAATTCCTCTGCAAATATGCAAAGATCCATGAATTATCCACATCTTAAATGATTTTTAAAATTATTAAAAAATCAATTATCAATATTAAAAAGATCAAACATATTATTAAAATAGATTTGTTTTTATAACCAATCAATTACAGATCCACAATTCATGTCTTCAGTAATTCAAATTCAAAAATCATTACTACTTTTCTTGATAATCATTATCTTCTTCTTCTTTCTTTGTTACGGGTCATATACATGAATCTGAATAATTGTATACATTGTACCGATAATTTGTTATCTATTGTACAATCGTACGTCCGATAATTTTTAACACAACCTATTTTTTTTGTTTTGCAGTAATGATTATCGCTGGACTCATCGCATAAGGTTGAAGTTTTGAATGGGATCAAACGTTCTACTACCTTTCATGACCTCGGATATGGTACGAATCTGCATAATAATCATACTATATCTTCTCTATTTTGTTAAACGTTGGTGTTGATGATGAAAGAGTCGTGTTATTTATATTGAATATTTGATCAATTTTTATTCATTGGGTTCCTAGGTTAAAGGATCCCGCTAAAGCCCTTCGTAGCGACAAGGAAAATATAATATATAGGTTTAAATGCAGGAACTCAATTTGTTGTAGCATAACGCTAAAAATGATAAATACTAATTATAGAGATGCATTACAACCTCTGTGTTTACATTTAACCTGTATTATATAATGTTTTTTTTATGTGAATCTGTATGTTAGCAGGACCAAAACTATGTAATATGTTAGTATATGATAATGATTGTGTATTACCTCATTATAATATGACTGTGTCATGTGTACAGAACGCCCCTTCACTACATATTAGTCTTTATGTATAAATTTAATTGGACGTGTGATTTCAGGAACATAGCTTCTGCACTTGAAAATATGGAGTCGCGTCAATCATTTTTCATTTTAACAGATTTAAATGTAATTTCTGTCATTTGGATAAATGTCTCCTATAACCCGATAAAAATTTAACTTTTTGTAATTTGGTTGTAGTTTTGCTGATCTAATATTATTTTGATTTTGGTTGTTTAACATATTTGTTATTAAGTGTGTGAAATCTTTGTGTACTATGGATTTATGTGAAATGTTAGGTATTTTATCTTGGTTGTCCTTTTTAAAGTGCTGATTACATGTTTGATGAAATGTTTTAATGAAAAATTAATATCTATCTTACAATTCAAGACTAAACAATGCAGTCATAGTATGCTCCACTATTACAACATATATACAATTATCATGTCTAAGACAGTGGTATTGTATCTTTGTTGAAAGTTTCTTCGAGTTTCTTCTTCACATTTGACTAATTTCCATGTTTTAGTTATGACATAGGTATTATAATGGCGATGAAACAAGGGGTATATTTCAAGTTATAAAAACCAGGTTGCAATAGAGAAAATAAAAGATAAGGTATTTGAAATCATTTGTTTTACTATATGTGAAAAGCAATTGTCTCGCTTCTATGCATCTGCTAACATATGGTTTGCCTCTTTAATGTCAAATTTTCTTTATTAATCAATTTTTTTGTCCGTCCTATGGAAGCTCAGAATGCTGCAGATCAAGCAAAAGCTCAGTTTTTACAAATTAATGGGGATAATCTTATATTTTTAAATGTATATCCTGCCTACCAGAAAAATAACAAAGAATAAATTTCAATCTCCTTTTCATTCTATTTGTGTGAAAGCAAAATAGTTTTGATTCCTTTTTAACATATGGTTTTCACATTTTCTAAATTTTTTAAAAGTTTTTAGAGTCATTTGTACTTTTTGATTTTAATATAGTTCCTGTACCACGTATATATTGATTTAAAAAGTTTTTGATTCCTCCTAGTAAGCTGATTTTATGCAAAATTCTACTGTTGTATCTCCTAAACTACATTAGCAAATTAGTTATTTTATGTATTTGTGGTTTTCGTAAACCCCCTACATTTTTGCTCTTATAGCTACATGACCTAATACATCTTTATTTACTTTTATTGTATTCTTAGCAGGGGACACTTTATTGCATATAAAGTTAGAAGATGTTTATCCAATCATTGGCTAGATAATCTACTTTTGCAGGATGTATTCTTTATGACCTACAGTATAACATCAGGGTGGACATGTTTGGCTAACGAGCTAATGCAACATGTTATCCTTTGTGCCATTGTTTGGATAATTTTTTTTCGAATTTAAGGTATTCTTAGGATATGCAACATATTAATATATTTTTTTCGACTACAAATAAAATTGATAATGGAAGTCTCATATAAGCTACGATACCTGACATTAAAGTTTATTTTATGATTTTGGAATGTGTTGTTTGGTAGTATATATATATATGTGTATTATGTAGGCAACTGGATTTCTTTCATGATTCTTCTTCATTTTTTAATTTGTAGAAATATTTCGAGGGATACAGCTTCTGGAGGAAGAGATGCAGATCCTATAAAGTTGAAGTTGTAAATCAGAGGAGAGGTACCATCATACTGCACTAAATATTGTGGTTTAACTTTATGTAATATGTTATTGTTAATTTAGTTTTATGCAAATAATCGTTTGTATACCGAGGAGATTCAGTGATGCAAGTACAAGTAATTGATTTTTCCTTTCATTGGTTTTTTTAAGATACAAGTTTACAAACAGAAATGAGGCTTAAATCATTATATTAAAGCCATATATCAATTAAAAGCTTTGCACGTAGATGATGCATGTATAATATGGTTGTGGGAAGTCGTCTGATATAGGTGTCTAACAACTAATTTTATAATATTGTAGAATATTATATGTTAAAGAGCTTCTCTAACAATACACATCTAAGATTATTAAATTTTAATATATTTTAGTTTGACTAATGATACCTAGAGTCTAATAATATGTATCTTATATGATATCGAAATCCAAATATGAATTTATCAATGATGTAATGTTCTAATAAGATAATGGGGGCAGTGTAGAGTTTTCCTAATGTACTCATTAGTTTATTTTTTATGTTTATTGACATTTGTTTATGCACAGGTACAAGATTTGAAGTGTTACTCAACTCTTCGGTACTCAACTCATCATCTATACCTTTGTTTCGTAATTTGTATCTGGTATTAGATTCAAAATCAAGCTTATCTTTTTTAGCAATGGATTATTAGTATAATGCAACACATGCATGTTAACTCATATTTTTATCAAATGTGTAACGCCCCAAATCCGGGGTCAGGAGATTTGGTCGTTACTATAAAACCTCAATCCAAATTAACTTGTTTAATCAATATATAAATTCCAGCGTAAAATATTTATCATCTATGACCCCAAACTAATCCAAGATCTTTTAAGGTTACAGTTCTAGAAACAAAATATCCAAATTCCACCAATAAATTTTTCACTTTCTTTTAAAACTCTTTTCAATAATTCTGAATCTCAAAACTTAACCCGATAGTATAACTTCGAAAAGAAGTATACTAGGCCCAACTATAAAATACACAACTATAATATAATATAAATAACTTTACACAATAGAACTTACACTAGTTCGCAAACCCTGGAACAACCACCTTCCAAAAGTTTCTTCTTTGCTTCCTCGAATTACGCGGCTAAACAGCGCAAGTTAATCCTCACTAGAGGTTAAATTTGAAAACAGGCAAGTATGAGCGAAATAAATGCTCAGCAAGATCATTATAATATATATATATATATATATATATATGGTCGTTTTGATATAAAACCGACATCTGCAATAGCGCAGAACATTTGAAATCGTAATTGCTGAATCAAAAAATTTTAATTAAGGAATCCCAGAAATTGGTTCCTGATTTATAGTCAAAACCCTTTTTGATATTTTCGAGCGAAATGCTTCAACAATACTTTAAATATTTACGAGAATAAGACTCGTAAAATAGTTTTTATGGAAATATCATAAACAACAATAACATGAAACAATGATTATGGATTGAATCATAAACTTAATTCAAAACCAAACTCTTGATATTAATATTTATTTTATTGTCATATCAAATTAGATATCAATACGAACTTTGATGCTCACAACATCCCATACTGAAGTCAACATCAATCATCTATACTAATACCACCTTTGATATTTAACAACCACCTAAATATCCACATCAAGCAAAAACTGAATCGAAACTGCATTTCACCTTTTATTCAAAACAGAAACAGTTGATAAACCATTCCTTATAAGATTATCAAAAGCTATATAATAATTTAGATTGGAACCAATTATGCACTATGTTGTTCCTGATGATCAGTCACGAAACAACACCGGTATCCCACCGCCATACCGTGAATATAGGTCCACCCGTATCCCGCAACCATACGGTACCTGTAGGGCGCCAGAAAAGACATATATTCGCCTTGTAAGATATTACACTTTCGTATAATAGCTCACGCTGGACCGGTGCCTCGGCCTCTTACGCAACAAGTAACCATCCAATCTTAAAATATTTTATTGAAAAAGGGGTCATAATACTCAACACCCGAAATAATTTTATTCCCCCATTCACTTGGGCATGAATACTCGCAACCAAATCAATTTTCTCATAATCCAAAACATTTATAAATCCAGTAATTTGATAAGTAAAGACATTTAATTATTTTGAACATAGAATAACAGAGAGTACTTGCATAATAAGCATTTAATTCAGCGATATGTAAAACATTTACCTATTCTGAACTGAGAATAGGGAAAGCAATACTTGCATAAGAAGATTTAAAATAAATATCACTTGAACAATAAGTGATGATAGAGATACTTGCCTTTGAGTTTTTAGCAGTTAGCCACACTCGTAGAAACGCAATCCCTCATTTTGACATCTTATGACATCACCCTATTTTATTTTAACAATTTACTGATACGCCGCTCTTGCGATTGCTAGAAGCCAGATATCCAATACCATTCCATTTCATTCTTTCCAATGTCTGGTCCCGATCAACTCGAGCGATCCGTATCTATAATTAAAATAAACAACTTTAATCGTCTAAACGATAATTACTCGACGAACTGCGCGTCAAACCCTATCGTCTACCCATACGATAACCCACTAATAAAGAAGACAGTCAACCACAAGACCATTGACCAACGTACACACGTAATTCATATAACACGTAAGCACATAATCCACGTATCACATAATTCATATCACATATGACTCGGTTCGTTAAAAAGTTCGACTCAGTACGTTTAAAACTGAAATCAGGTAAAAAATATGACTTTTAGATAAATAAGCGACTCAGAACTGACTTGCAAAACAAACGACCTTTCAAAACAAAAGAGTTTGGGTCTCGAAAGTATTTTTAATGAAAACGGAATATTTTTCTGAGTCTATACGCGTTTGTTTCGTATTAAAAGGACGAACGGTTTATTTATTACGAATAAAATAAGAATAAATAGGAATAAATCAATTAATAATAATATTAATTGATTTTTAAATACCAAAATATAATTTAAAAGCTTATAAACAATTTTTAGGAATTATTTGAATTAATTATAAATTGATTATAAATAATTGAATCAGATTATGATTTTTGAAAATAATAAAATATAATAATTTGAAATCGAAATAAATATTTTAGAAATTTTTTTGAAATAACGTCTTTGTAAAACGGACTTTTCGCGGGTCAGAACCCCTCAAAATCAATTTCAAACAATACAATCCAACTAAACTTTAATAAAGTCATTAAATTTAAAACACACCATAATTTATATCTGCACATATAAACATACCATAAACAAAAAATACGACCAAATGTGACTTCTACAACAAATTTTGAAAATTATGAAATAAATATATAAATACTAACATGCAATAATATACACAAATACGAAGGCGGAATTTCGAAATCGTTACCAAAAATAAATTCTGGTCACCCCGAAGTGAATATTTGATGTCCGGAAAATATCTCCAGAAAAATCCGAAATTCATAGCCATAGACATATACATGCTGAAATGCCATGTGGAGTAATCAACGTCGTCAAACTCCTTTTCTATGCCCCGAAGATAAATTAACACGGAAATATGCTACGTAAATTATCTCCTCAAAACCTTGCAATATATATACTTATGCGTAGGTATCAAAGCACTGATCGTTTATATATATAACAATTAAAATTTGGACGGACGGTTGAAAAGATATGAATTTTTGAAAATTAAAAAAATATAAAAATAGGGAGAGACAGAAGAGAGAAGAGTGTAATATGGGGGAAAGACAGAAAACAGAACAAATAAGGGGGTGAAGGAGGGGGGTGTACGTGGTAGCTCCAGGCGGGGGTTACACGTTTTGTTTTGTTTTCTTTTCTTTTAACTAAAAATCAATACAACATAATTAAAGTTAGCCCAAAATGAATAAAAAGCGGGGAAAAATATTTAATCAAATAAATATAAAATTGTATCAAAATTCCTCAAAAATTATGAATATTTTAAAAATGCAACAATATAAAATATTTGGAAGTCCCACGATTTTATAAAAATAAAAGTATGATTTTTGTGGGGTTTGACGTCCCGATAGGGGCCCGGTCTGATAATTTTTATGAAACCGAAATATTTCTAAAATTCTCGGAATATTTAAAAACTAATAAAATAAAATTTTCATAATTTTTTAAAACATTTATAAATCGCGCGTCATATCCGCATTTTACGATTTAACGAACAAACGTGCGGGTAAATATAACCCCAAAAATTTTTGAAATAATTTTAAAATTCTCGAAATAGTCTAATACTAATAAAATATAAGTTTCATGATTTTTGAAACATTCTGAAATTTAATACTGAATTTACACTTATATATAGGATCCAAAAATAGATTACTTATCCGCTAAGTAACTATAAAAACGAACAATTTAATACTAGATTTGGATAATTATCAAAACCGAACTTCTTATAAAATACCCTATGAGAAAATAATGTAAAAATATATCGTCTCTCGAAAAACGGGTTTTATTGATCTACCGAAATGATTATCTTATCGAAAATTGTATGCCGTGACGCATACGGGCCAAACCGTAATCCGGATCGAAAAAGTTAAAACACGAAAAAATGTCCGGAAATACCAGATTGGGTTAGGAAGGAGTTTTCGGAAGAGTTTCGGGTTGTAAAAATATAAAACGGTTGAAGATGGACGATTCCCGGTTTTATAAAATAGTTTTTTGTAATTATTCAGAAAGTAATTAATAAATCCATAAATCATTATAAATTCATATAACATTCCAAAAATTATCAGAAAAATACCTTAATTATCTATACTTTGTTCTGGATAAATAAAAATTAAAATACTTACACTTTATCACATATACACACCCAAATATAAATATCGATCATCAGATAATTCACCAAAATTCTCATAATAATCACATAAAAATTATTTATTGATAAAAATAATTGCACGATATTTCTCAGATATTACAAGACAATTTCAATTTACCGATATCAATACGATCGGCTTTCAAATAACTTTTAAAAATAATACATTTAAGTAAATATTTTCAGAAATTAACAAGGATCGATATAACACTTAACAATTAACACATTACCATATAATAACACCAACTCGTCAAACAGGAATAAAAATATCCACCATTTTATTCATTCTAAATCATAAAAGCACATATATATTCAAATAATAATTATAATAATTCTAAAAATACGGGATATTACAATCCACCCCCTTATAAGGATTCCGTCCTCGGAATCAGCAGAAGAAAGCGCTAAGGGTCTGATTAACAACTTTCCAAACTTTCATATATAACTTTTCTCAAAATTTCCAATAATACTGCAATTACTTATACCACACAGTTATCACGTGAGCTTCACTCCGCACTATTGTTCCTTCCACATACCTTTTGACCAATTCCTCAATTGAATCACTTCTACTGATAGAGAGGAAGAAGAATCATGAGAAAGATAAAAAGAAAAAGAAAGAAAGAGAGATATAGATAAAAATAGAGAGAGAAATAAAGAAACAGATTGACTTCGTTATACGCCACTGATATTTTAATCACATTGCAGTCTACTGTCGCTATTGGTAATCCCATCACATAGCCTTACTTTGACTTACCAAGATAGCTCAGCCCAACTTAATTGGCATACCTTTGAATTTTTGAAATAATAAAAATCATGGAATTCCAAAGAGAAAAGAATTTTATATCATAACTCGGATGTCCCACCATTGTGGTTACCCAAAATCTGAATTTATAAGAAAGTGTTGTTGAAATGAAAGAATAACCGAGAGATCAATTTGATCAAACGAACTTGGTGTTGCGTGCCCAAATTAAGACACTACTAAATGTTGTTAACCTTCTTGTAGTCACAACACACATAAGTGATGGCGTCCCATCCAACTCCTATCACACAGACATGTATACCTTGTGTCCCCTAAAGTTAGGGTTGTTCATCTCAGTCAAAATGAAAGAATATCAAAGGAATCCAAAATCAAATGAATAAAATTGAAAAGATTTCAAAGCTGATATTTCTGAAGGAAATGAAATCCAGACAACAAAATTCTGACACCAAATGAGCAAGCGGTGCCACATCACCAATAAACTATCCACCATATAAGAAAAATGGAAGTTAAATTATCATAACTTGGTAGAGCTATCAAAACCTGAAAAATAGGCTTCATGACAGTCTATGGCACATTTAAAACACAGTTATGATTGAAAATGAGTGTTGGGGAATATATCCTCTAACAATTACTTCTTTTTGAGAGATGTCAAAAGGAATTATAGAAAGAGAAGGTATTGCCAAGGTCTTAATACTTATCTTCTATTTGAACTCTTCTGTTGACTCGTCATCCAATTCTAGACACTTCTTCACGTTCAAAGGATATCGATAATCTCCATCGTCGTCGAATTGCAGTAGCCTCGGAAGATTCCACAATAGAAGTTTGCAGCTTCCCGGAGTTCCATCCAGCTCAACACAACCATCTCAAACGAATGCGCCTATCTTAGCTTACTCGTTGGTACTAAATCCAATAGTCCAACATGAACTCGATATGAGCTTAAACGTCCTTACATAGCTATACACACTCCTACACACTCTCGTTTCTAGTTTACTATAACCTCAACTCTGATACCAACCACCAACCTGTAACGCCCCCAAATCCGGGGTCAGGGGATTTGGTCGTCCCTATATAACCTCAATCCAAATTAACTTGTTTAATCAATATACAAATGCCAGCGGAAGATATTTATCATCCATGACCCCAATCTAATCCAAGATCTTTTAAGGTTACAGTTCTAGAAACAAGATATCCAAATTCCACCAATAAATTTTTCACTTTCTTTTAAAACTCTTTTCAATAATTCTCAATCTCAAAACTTAACCCGAAAATATAACTTCGAAAAGAAGTATACTAGGCCCAACTATAAAATACACAACTATAATATAATATAATATAAACAACTTTACACAGTAGAACTTACACTAGTTCGCAAACCTTGGACCAACCACCTTCCAAAAGCTTCTTCTTCGCTTCCTCGAAGTACGCGGCTAAACAGCGCAAGTTAATCCTCACTGGAGGTTAAATTTGAAAATAGGCACGTATGAGCGAAAGAAATGCTCAGCAAGATCATTATAATATATATATGGTCATTTTGATATAAAACCGACATCTGCAATAGCGCAGAACATTTGAAATCGTAATTGATGAATCAAAAAATTTTAATTAAGGAATCCCAGAAATTGGTTCCTCATTTGTAGTCAAAACCCTTTTTGATATTTTCGAGCGAAATGCTTCAACAATACTTTAAATCTTTACGAGAATAAGACTCGTAAAACAGTGTTTACGGAAATATCGTAAACAACAATAACATGAAACAATAATTATGGATTGAATCATAAACTTTATTCAAAACTGAACTCTTGATATTAATACTTATTTTGTTGTCATATCAAATTATATATCAATACGAACTTTGATACTCACAACATCCCATACTGAAGTCAACATCAATCATCTATACTAATACCACCTTTGATATTTAACAACAACCTAAATATCCACATCAAGCAAAAACTAAATCGAAACTGCATTTCACCTTTTATTCAAAACAGAAACAGTTGATAAACCATTCCTTATAAGATTATCAAAATCAATATAATAATTTAGATTGGAACCAATTATGCACTATGTCGTTCCTGATGATCAGACACGAAACAACACCGGTATCCCGCAGCCATATCGTGAATATAGGTCCACCCGTATCCCGCAGCCATACGGTACCTATAGGGCGCCAGAAAAGGCATATATTCGCCTTGTAGGATATTACACTTTCGTATAATAGCTCACGCTGGACAGGTGGCTCGGCCTCTTACGCAACCAGTAACCATCCAATCTTAAAACATTTTATTGAAAAAGGGGTCATAATACTCGACACCCGAAATAATTTTATTCCCCCATTCACTTGGGCATGAATACTCGCAACCAAACCATTTTTCTCATAATCCAAAACATTTATAAATCCAGTAATTTGATAAGTAAAGACATTTAACTATTCTGAACATAGAATATAAGAGAGTACTTGCATAATAAGCATTTAATTCAGCGATATGTAAAACATTTACCTATTCTGAACTGAGAATGGGGAAAGCAATACTTGCATAAGAAAATTTAAAATAAATATCACTTGAACAATAAGTGATGATAGGGATACTTGCCTTTGGGTTTCTAGCAGTTAGTCATACTCGTAGAAACGCAATCCCTTATTCTGACATCTTATGGCATCACCCTCTTTTATTTCAACAATTTACTGATACGCTGCTCCTGCGATTGCTAGAAGCCAGATATCCAATACCATTCCATTTCATTCTTTCCAATGTCTGGTCCCGATCAACTTGAGCAATCTGTATCTATAATTAAAAGATACAACTTTAATCGTCTAAACGATAATCACTCGACGAACTGGGCGTCAAACCCAATCGTCTACCCATATGATAACCCACACATAAAGAAGACACTCAACCACACGACTATTTACCAACGTACACACGTAATTCATATAATACTTAAGAACATAATCCACGTATCACATAATTCATATCACATATGACTCGGTTCTTTAAAAAGTTTGACTCACTACGTTTAAAACTAAAATCAAGTCAAAAATATGACTTTTAGATAAACAAGCGACTCATAACTGACTTGCAAAACAAGCGACCTTTCGAAACAAAAGAGTTTGGGTCTAGTATTTTTAATGAAAACGGAATATTTTTCTGAGTCTATACGCGTTCGTTTCGTATTAAACGGACGAACGGTTTATTTATTACGAATAAAATAAGAATAAATAGGAATAAATCAATTAATAATAATATTAATTGGTTTTTAAATACCAAAATATAATTAAAAGCTTAAAAACAATTTTTAGGAATTATTTAAATTAATTATAAGTAATTGAATCAGATTATGATTTTTGAAAATAATAAAATATAATAATTTGAAATCGAAATAAATATTTTAGAAATTTTTTCGAAATAACGTCTTTGTAAAACGGACTTTTCGCGGGTCAGAACCCCTCAAAATCAATTCCAAACAATACAATCCAACTAAACTCTAATAAAGTCAATAAATTTAAAACACACCATAATTTATATCTGCACATATAAACATACCAAAAACGAAAAATACGGCTAAATGTGACTTCTACAACAAATTCTGAAAATTATGAAATAAATATATAAATACTAACATGCTAGAATATACACAAATACGAAGACGAAATTTCGAAATCGTTACCAAAAATATATTCTAGTCACCCCGAAGTGAATATTTGATGTCCGGAAAATATCTCCAGAAAAATCCGAAATTCATAGCCATAGACATATACATGCTGAAATGCCACGTGGGGTAATCATCGCCGACAAACTCCTTTTCTATGCCCCGAAGATAAATTAACACGAAAATATGCTACGTAAATTATCTCCTCAAAATTTTGTAATATATATACCTATGCGTAGGTATCAAAACACTGATCGTTTATATATATTAACAATTGAAATTTGGACGGACGGTTGAGAAGATACGAATTTTTTAAAATTAAAAAAATATAAAAATAAGGAGAGACAGAAGAGAGAAGAGTGTAATATGGGGGAAAGAAAGGAAACAGAACAGATAAGGGGGCTGTAACACCCCCAAATCCGGGGTGGGGGATCCGGGTTGTCACGAGTTCCATTTCCCTTAATAACACCCAATCTTAATAATTACTCAACTACTCTGTACTGTGACCCCACAATAAACACACACACCACACGTTATAGTCTCAGAGATGAACATCCAAAAATAACCACAAGTCATTTTATTCCACAATTATCTGCCAATACACCTTAAAAGGTTTTCTGAATAAATTTACATTTCTTTGCCATTATTACAATTCATAATTATACATAAATCTGGTACATTAGAAGTTGAAAGCCTAGCCTATTGGTAGTTCTACCTCAGCTACGGCGGCATCAATGCTTCTAGAAAACTGCGGAACGTCTCCTAATCGCTTGCGAATCGGGAGCTTGGTCCTGTTCATCCTTTCTATCTGTTGTTGTGTGATGAAAGAAGAAAGCAAGGGTGAGCAGCAAGCCCACCAAAATAATATGTATAATGATTAATAGTATATGAGCCTTCTCATAGTACTCATGAAAGTCTTGGTCAAAAGAAATGAACCAAGTTTGATATCTTAATGCGATGAAGTCGCAAAATATTCAGTATATATACATATATACTTTTCAAAATCTTGGAAGTCCTCTTCCATGCATAATACACACAAAGTCCCAGTGTATAACTGTATAAAAAATATCGTTGCAAGGTGATCTCATATATCTAACCTTGTCTCAACATTTTTCTGAAAATCTTTGCCATTCATAAAACAATTATTAACTAGATATAAGTTTAAAAGATGAAGTTACCAAATGCTTCACTACACTTATATCATTTATAAAGCTACTTGAACTACCACTGTTCAAAGTATAAAGAGTTTTCAACAGTTCATCACATAGATGAGACTACAAGACAAGATTTGAATAGATTAAATCTTTGAAATTCTATTAAAGGAAATGAAGTCATGATATACTTCATTACGTTCTGATATATATATATATATATATATATATATATATCCACATATACATCTTCTTCATACAATTTCCTGAAAACCTCTGTCATGTAAAGTATGAACAGAATTGCAATATCCAATAAATTTGGAAAGGAAAAGAATTTGGCATAAACCAGATATCTTGCTGATCAGGCAAAGATACCCATAAGTAACCTTTTCTACTAGTAGATGGACGAATTCCCCACTGGTCATCACCCTGGTCGTAATAGGACCTTATGCTGGACTGCCACTCAGCCACTTATGCATTTGATGGACTCCCACTGAGCCACTTACACTATCATGGATGCCCACTGAGCCCATGTTGCTTATGCCGACTCAATAGATGGACTTACTTCCCGAACGTTGGGTAAGTAATCAATTCATTTACCAAAACTGCAACCGTGTTGCGAATATAAAATACACCACAGAGCCGGATCCCTCAGGTTTTGAGCGAGTATTTAAATCCCCTTAAAAAGGAAGATCTTAAATATAAAAATGAGTTTTGGGATCCGCTCTAACTTTTAAAAATCATTTTGAAGAGTCGAAAACACTTTGAAGAGTGTTTGGAGTACAGCTGATTTAATGAAGTAAATCAGTCCCCAGTATATTTAGAAAAATGTCTGAATATTATTATTTAAATAATATTCTCATAAAGATAATCCTTATAAAAATAATCGAAGCAGAAGTATTAAAACTTATACTTGAAACGGGTATTAAATAACCAAAGATATACTTATATGAAAGTACTATCTTTATTTGAATAATCGAAAATAAGTTTGATTATTGACACCTTATTCTTTAATAAAATAAAGAATATATCTCAGCAAATAATCGGAGTCATAGATCCTCAAATGAATATTCAAATAATATTCATTAAATAATATAAACTGAGTCATAAGCCCTTGAATGAATATTCAAAATAATATTCATTTAATATAAAGGAGTCATAAGCCTTCGAAGAATATTTGAAATAATATTCAATAATAAAATAAAGTTAAAGTTATCGAATAAACCTTATTCGATTAATAGTTTTGAAAACTATGACCATATATATATAAGTATATATATATATATATATATATATATATTATATCCATATATACAAAATCTACTCGGGATCCTCGACTCCCGGTTTTAGAAAATATTTTCACCTTTGGGTCCCTATACTAAGGGTATATGCAAATACCGCTTATCTCTAGCATAGGTATTATCAACTGAATCAACAGATATATATGGAAAGAATACGAAACATGCATGCATATATATATATATATACCATAGCAGCATTCTTCAATATATTGCAACATTTGCTAATTAACCAACATGCATCTATCGCAAGATAATGCAAATACATATATACATCACAACAACAGTATAACGGGTAGAAAACTTGCCTGAGCGACTGGGGGTTACGAATGGCTCGGGACGAGTCTGGTAACCTATAAACAACAAGTAAGTTGGAATTAAACCAAAGTCACTTGTAAATCTATACTTTAACTAACTTAGACTCTAACGCTTGTTTTGCGCTTACTGATTCTCTTAAGTCACTCGAGTACCCTCGGCTCCACCATTTTTAATAATTTAACCTTTACGAGTTTTAAGGCGATTCCTTCGCGAGTGTCTTACCAACTGCCTAACACACTTACCATAAATGTTTCATACATTAATTAACCCTTTTTGGTCTTTAACCTATGTTTCAAAGTAAGGCGAGGGGAAAAGTTTCGTTCGCAAAACGCCGTTACTTGAAACGGTCGTTTCTCCTAAACCGTGCATCGGAATCGAACGAACTACATATCAAAACGAAGCTCGTAACATGAGCTATCTAGACATGGCAATGGTCATAATCTAGCAGGGGGTTCTCGGGTCCTAATGTTATGCACAAAAACAGTCTAAAGAAAATCGGACGTTACGACGACTATGTTTACGCGATTTCCCAATTTTAAACCATTCAAAACCATCCCAATTCAACCTCAAATCCAACATACAACCAACATCCATCCTTATCACATCATAACAACCCCAACCAATTCAATTTTAACATTCATACTTATGCCTAAGCTTAACTTTAACCATACTTAAGTTCTTTTAATCAAAACAATAACATTTACCATTCCATTTCACTACCATTTCAAATCCCAAACTCTAATCACAACAACAAGCTACAATATCACCCTACTAATCAAAATCATCTTATAATACATAGGAATCTAGGGTTTGGAGATGATATACCTTCCTTAAAGTGGTGGGGGGAGCTAGGAAGCCTTAAGAAGCTTTGAGAAGTCTTAAGAATGCTTGGATCTTCAAGGAAAACAAGAAAAATTTCAAGTTAAAAACTTGAAAACACTATTCATTATCTTCTTCTTTGATTAAATGAAGAAGATTGAGAAGGAATTAATGGCTTAAACTCATGATATAGCCCTAACTAAGCATAAAGATGATTAGGGAATTATCTTACCAATTTAGGATGCTTGGATCTTTGATTTTGAAATTCTTGCCCTTTAAAAAGCTAAAAAGCCGAGAGCAAGGATGAACAATGCCTTGGTTCTTTTTGATTTTGATGAAGAATGATTTTGTTTGGCTTGGTTGATTTGTTTTTGTGTTTGATTTAGTCAATTACCTTGTTGCCCTTGAATTTGTGTGGTTCTCATTCAACCACACCTCCTTCCTTCCCATGTCATGCTTGTGTCATCCTCATGATGTCATCCTCCCCTCCTTGTCCCCTTCTCATTGGTTGGGTGACATCATCCTCTCTAATCCCTTTGATTAACTTCCTAATTGTTTGCCTAATGACCGCTGATCTATTATACGGTTCGCTTAACTTTCGTTTTCGTTTATCGTTTGAAGGATCATACCCGGGATCTTATTACTTAGGTTCCCTTAACCTTTCTCAATACATTATATTCCTTTTTATGATCCTCTATTATAATCCTTTAATTTAAATCCTTTTATCCTGTTACCTTATACTCAATTCTTTCCGTATCTATTGGATTTTACGGGAAAATCAAAGTGTTCGGATTTGGATTCTGACGATCTTTACATACACTTATATCCCATATAAAGTACTAATAAAATCTCAGAATATCCATATCAGAACCCCTACATAGTGTGGCATGAAAAGTTTTCTCATTCAGCTAAAACACTATTCACAAGGGTTAAGTTCAAAATTTTGGGGGTTATTACAGGGGCGAAGGAGGGGGTGTACATGGGTAGCGCCAGGTAGGGTAGGGGTTACACGTTTCTTTTTTTTGTTTTGTTTTTTTTTTCTTTTAACTAAAAATCAATACAACATAATTAAAGTTAGCCCAAAATTAATAAAAAGCGGGGAATAATATTTAATCAAAGAAATATAAATTTTTTATCCAAATTCCCAAAAATTATGAATATTTCAAAAATGCAACAATATAAAATATTTGGAAGTCCCGCGATTTTATAAAAATAAAAGTCTGATTTTTGTGGGGTTTGACGTCCCGATAGGGGCCTGGTCCGATAATTTTTATGAAACCGAAATATTTCTAAAATTCTCAGAATATTTAAAAACTAATAAAATTAAATTTTCATAATTTTTTAAATCATTTATAAATCGCGCGTCATATCTGCATTTTACGATTTAACGAACAAACGTGCGGGTAAATATAACCCGAAAAATTTCCGAAATAATTTTAAAATTCTCGAAATATTCAAATACCAATAAACTATAAGTTTCATGATTTTTGAAACATTCTGAATTTAATACTGAATTTACACTTATATATCGGATCCAGAAATAGATTACTTATCCGCTAAGTAACTATAAAAACGAACAATTTAATACCAGATTTGGATAATTATCTAAACCGAACTTCTTATAAAATATCCAATGAGAAAATAATGTAAAAATATCCCGTCTCTCGAGAATACGAGTTTTATTGATTTACCAAAATGATTATCTTATCGAAAATTGTATGCCGGGACGCGTACAAGCCAAACCGTAATCTGGATCGAAAAAGTTAAAATACGGAAAATGTCGGAAGAGTTTCGGGTTGTAAAAACATAAAAACGGTTGAAGTTGGACGATTCCCGGTTTTATAAAATAGTTTTTTTGTAATTATTCAGAAAGTAATTAATAAATCCATAAATCATTATAAATTCATATAACATTCCAAAAATTATCAGAAAAATACCTTAATTATCTATACTTTGTTCTGGATATATAAAAATTAAAATACTTACATTTTATCACATATACACACCCAAATATAAATATCGATCATCAGATATTTCACCAAAATTCTCATAATAATCATATAATAATTATTTATTGATAAAAATTATTGCACGATATTTCTCGGATATTCCAAGACAATTTCAATTTACCGATATCAATAAGATCGACTTTCAAATAACTTTTAATAATAATATGTTTAAGTAAATATTTTTAGAAATTAAGAAGGATCAATATAACACTTAACAATACACATTACCATATAATAACACCAACTCATCAAATAGGAATAAAATATCCACAATTTTATTCCTTCTAAATCATAAAAGCACATATATATATTCAAATAATAATTATAATAATTCTAAAAATACGGGATATTACAAAATGTGCAGATGATGATTGACCAGATATTCACAAATCATGCTTTTGATGAGTTTGAGGGGATTATCTTTGCAACGCGGAATTCCCTCGATTCTGGTAATTGCTTCTACACAGCATCTTTCTCTTCCCTCAAATTCATTTGATATGGCTCATTATTCAAGATGCCTCATCCCTTGGACAAAACTTGGTATTTTTCTTTGTCTTTTATGCTTTGGTGAAATTTTATTTAATATATTAAGTTTTAGAGTTAGTAACTTTGCAATTAATCTAAGTCGTTATTTCTCGGTGAAGATTTTATGTCATTTGTTATCATTAATTAACTATGGTTGCT
Source organism: Apium graveolens (assembly GCF_009905375.1). Classification (NCBI taxonomy): domain Eukaryota; kingdom Viridiplantae; phylum Streptophyta; class Magnoliopsida; order Apiales; family Apiaceae; genus Apium; species Apium graveolens. Next base: position 128,426,766 of record NC_133655.1, read on the forward strand.
GGAATTCATGTACGTATTAAATAATGAATGTAGTTTGCATTTGATAATTGATAATTGCCCCTGTAATGAACTTTTTGCCAATGTAGTTTAGTTTATTTCATGTGGAGTCTACCTCCTAGAAGTTCATTGAATACTTCACTCCAGAGGATTCTAGGTTTTATCTGGCCTACCGATAAATTATAAAAGATGTTGGAAATGTTAAAACACTACACTTGAAGAGAAAAAAGTCTGATATGAGAAGCTGCAATAATAGCTAACTACACCATACTTCAAGTTATTTGACCAGAAAAATGATATTGTTATTTTGCAAAAGACTAGAGATAAATTTTATGAACCTCGCTGGACTACACTAGACACATATTCACCAAAGTGTTGTTCTATAACTCTTTGTTCTTTTTACTTTATTGTAAAGCTTTCTTATATTATTTTATGAAACTTAACTTTATTTTTGTTTGATAAATAGATGTTTAGCTTATTATGTTTATGTCAATGTTCCTATTAATATTCTTCTTCCTCCAACTCTCTTTATTGAGTTTTTTTTTTGATATCTTCTAGCAAGACATTCTGAGGTTTGTGTGCTCTGTGTTCTCCTATAACTAAGAATATATAATATAACGCATACAAACCTGTGATTAGAGTTTATGCATATTGTTTCAAGTCTTAAACTGTTGATTAACATAAATTGTGTAGGTGAGATCAGATGTGAGCTATTTGGTAGGCCTTTTTATAAAGTTTTCTTCTTCGAATTTGGATAAGACATCAGTACTACTTTGGGCAATATACATGCTTTTGTGTTATCTTTTCCTGACCCTCCTTTGCTGATCCCGTGTCCTGATCCACAATTGAAACTCAATATATACATTCAACCATGCAGTCTATATTGAAATATAGTCATCTCCCGCACACACAAAAAAGTTAGTGCTTGGCTCTTTCAACTCTTTTCAATTTGAATTTAGTTGCTTTTCCTAGCATAAATTTCTTAGAAGTTTTGTTGGTTAGTTATATAACTTTCCCCTGCTTATTTTTCTCCTTTATTGATGGATGAGAGGCAGGGTGAATGTTTTGCGGTATCTTCAAGCAATTGATAGGTAAATATTATACTTGCTGAAATTTTCCTGTATTCATGTTTCTTCCGTTCCTCTGATCAAACCTCCATTTTTGTAAACGAGCGGGGAAACCTGACATTATTGATCGATTGAAGAGGTTAAGATGTCCAACTCTCATCTTTGTGAGAGACAGTTCTACTTTTCATTCGGAAGCTGTCCATATGACTGTAAAGCTCGATACAAGATACAATGCATTAGTGAGGTATGCAAATACTCATGTCAACCACTGTTTATAGTGTATCTTTATTTATTGTTCAGTACTTCTAATATGAAAAATAAAATAGTTAAGTAAAATTAGAAAACGTGATCAGAGTATCTCAAAAACTTTCAACGATCATAGGGTCCATATTATTTACATATTTTCAACAAGTGAGCTTGCTACATTCTTTTAGTCTAGATAAATTTTGACAAAAATAAATTTTCTTATAATTGTACTTTCGGGTATATTAGGATGTCGTAAATGAAGTTCAACAAGTAGCATTGACATAGTAGCATTCATTTCTTTATGAACTGTATCTTGATAACTAAATGACTAACGCAACCAGAAAAAGGAAGACAGGTGAACTCTATTTGAAACTTACTCTAAGGTTTTTTAGATCAATGCAAAAAGATCACTGGGACCAGGCTTTTGTAGTTTAATACAACTTTATAATTAATGTATGGGAGGATAATCGATATAAATTTAATATATTTAATTTTTAAGAAACACTTTTGTTATCTTTAGAAAATGAAATTGAATTTTTTTATGTTCAATTATGTTTTATTGCATAATTAAGAAATTAAATTTTAGATTTTTTATCTTTATTTGTCTACTATACTTATGTAATTAAATATATACATGAAAAAAAATAAATTAATCTAAGCGGTATATTTTTTTTATTTTTTCAAATTAATGAATGTGATATTTTTTTAAAAATTTGCCCAAACCCTACTTTTTAACCTCCACATGCCCATCCATACTTATTGTGACGCCCCAAAATCCAGGGTCAGGAATCTCGGAGACCACACCATCTAAACTACTACAACCACACAACTCACACTATAATATATAAATACTCACGCTTCACGACCCCATACTTATCACACACACACACACACACTTACAGGTTATTGTCTTGGAAACGAACCATTCATAACTAGAGTAATTAAACCATCAAGTGATAATTATTACAACCCAAAAGTGATTAAGTCTTGCCGGGGGTAACCTTTAAGTAAGGCTAGTCCGTCGGACAAATATACGTTTCTTGTTTATTACCTTAAAAGTGTTTTAAGGTAAGGCTAGTCTTGTCTACCCCTCCCTTGTCCTTTTAAAAGAATTCTATCATATCTCGAGAACTCGAACCACATCGAAGTTCCCCAAGCGTTTTGCTTGTTGATAGAAACAACTTATCTTACTAAGATATAAATGTATATATGTATATACGTACTTCCGAGATTTTCGGAGGAAGTACTAAGGATGTGAGTTGACCGTTGTCAACAGATAATTTAATAATAGGGGAAAAGTTTCTCCTTGAAACTATATTTAAAATATTAAATAAGTCAGGATAATATTTTCCGACGATCTGAAATATTCGAATGATTTTCCGAAGTCAGAAAGTATACTTTAATTCAGGATCTATGATTTTTAAATCAATAATAAACCCTTTAATGAATAATAAATAATTACACGATAATCGATAAATAATTAAACTTCGAATGAGTTTACTCTCTAAAATAATATTTAAAATAATATTCCTCAACTAGTTTCTGTCTACGTAGTTAATAATCTTTAATATTTAATCAGGTTTGAAATAAATAATCGTTGGAGTATACTACTCCCATAATAAAGGATTAGGTATATAATATTTATTATTCTAACCATAAAATATAGTTGAGGTAATATGATCATTGGGAAATCATTTTAACAAAAGTTCGAGGTATTTTAAGGTTTCGTAAGTGGACGTTAAGTCCCTTTAAAATGTACTATTATGGACTTGTAATCGTCCTATAATATCACCGGAATGAATTCCGGGTTTTCATCTTAAAATCCCGACCGACTCTCGATTTTATAATCATACGTCACGCTTAAAGCTGAATTAAATATTTTACGATATATACTTATCGTACAAGATCGCTACATAATGCGAAAAAGTTCAATTACTACGTATCATGGCAAGCATGGTGTTTATGCAATGATAGTAAAACAATCCTTTCACATCACAACAATAAAATGGAGTTGGGTTCGTAAACTTGCCTGGGTATTTCGAGGTGGAGGATGCTCTATGTTCAGCTCGGAAATCTATAATCATAAACACAATTCGTTAGGTCCCATTCTAATTTACGGCGACTCGCACTCATGCGCTACTTATTATGCACCCTCTCAATTTGTACTACCCTTATTATTCATTTAAGTCCTTATTCGCATCATGGTCGCTTCATTTTTCTAAGTATCTTAAGTTCATTTTCATTATCGCCGTCGGCTCCGCTTATGGATTCTACGATTTCTAATCGCGCGGTCTCGGCTCCGATATTTTTATAAAATTGAAAATCATTATTTTCACTTGAAATTTTTATGGAAGTTAGGAAACTCAATATGTTACTCTCTGTAAAAATTTTATGATTTATGAACGCTTTTAAGTCGATCCTTTATATTTTCAAAGTTCGTAATTCGTAGCAGTTTTTTGTCGCGTAAATCACTTTTAGTAAAACGGCCATAACTTTTGATCCGTAAATCGGAATCAATCGATTCAAGCGCCTATGTGTTCACTTGCTGGTTGTGGTTCATCTGATGTAAAGTAACTGTAAATTAACTGAAAGAACCTAGCAAAGTAAACTATATTCCTGTCCTCTTTCATTCTATCTCCTATAAAACATAACACAATCTTGGCATAATCAAAGTGAGACTGGTTTAGGAGAGCATACCCAATTTGTTGAGTCAGAATCGGAATGGTGTCAAAATTTGAGCATTTGTTTGCGAACGCCTTGGTGATGTAATCGAAGAAAAATCTCAATTCTCTTCGAATATGTGGGCGTTTAAGTTGGCCCAACTTTGCCAAACTCTCCTCATACCCTAAATTAGCCATCATTTGCTGTAGCAATGGCTCCTCAACAGCAGAACTTAACTGGCAGTTCTCAGGTAGATGTAGAGCTTTCCTGACTGTTGCCGGAGTAACAACGTACTCCACCTCCTTTGCTGTAAAAATGATGCTTGGAGTCCCATCCTTACCACCATCATCATAAAGTCCCGTTCTTCAGAACGTCAGAACTTGATTTCCAGATAAAGTGGATGGCTGCGTCAAAGCGAACTCTATTTCACTGTGAGCCAAGAACTCCTGAACAAAGTGAAGTTCCGACGGAGCATCACTCTTGGTTATAATGGCAGTGTAGTTGTTGGGGATGAACTTTGCTCCATTAAAGATTAGATCCTTAGTTGCCATTGAAAAAGAAGTAAGCAATAAGTATGCCTGAAAGGTGTTTGGTAAAATGCCTGTATAAAAACCGTCAGTTAATATTGAGAGAATAAGAGAAAAGAGAGAGAGTATGGAATATAAAAGTAGATAAAAGATTTAAAATCTTTTCTCTCTTTTACTTATACACGCCACTTGACAGCTGTTAAGACGAATTTGAACAGTCATTACACCTGTCAGCCATGCAGTAGTTAAGACAATAGTTAATGGGCACGGAAAATAAGTAATGATTACTATGCACATGCAGTTTTTTTTAAAAAAAACTGTTCCCACTAAACAAGTAATTATGACTGTGTTTATCTCACTTAAACCAATATTCTGATAAAATATAACCGTTCAAGTATTGACCAAAAATAAATCAAGTAAATAAATACTGCCACGTAAGCATCAGAACTTGACTATTGTCAGAATTTAAAGGTCATCAGAATATGGCTTCTGTACTCAAAAAGTGAATGTTTATTTCTGTAATTCTTCACTCAAATACTGATATGGTTTCTGCAGAACTTAATCATCAGAACTTCCATCAGAACTTGTCCTCAAAATTTATGCAACTGACACTTAAACTGTTCATCTAAAACAACATTGATCATCACAGTAATTTGAAGGCCACAATTATAAGAGATAACTATAATCTTGAAGAAACAACTCTTGATGAAATTTATGGGATGCTCAAGACTAATGAACTTGAGATGGAACAAAGAAGCAAAAGGAAAGGAGGAAAGACAAGGACAATTGCTCTTAAGGATGAGGAAGAATCCCCCAAAGCAGCTACCTCAAGGAAAAGTAAGGGAAAAGCGCTCATCACAAAGTCTGATACTGAGTCATCAAGTTCTGATATTGATGGTGACTCAGAAAATGAAAGATTGCCTGAGATGGATGCTGATGAAGAGATGATGAAGTTGTGTGCTCTTATGGTGAAAGGAATCACAAGGATTGCATACAGAAAATTCAGGAAGGGAAAGAAGTTTTTCAGGAAAGGTGCAAGTTCTGATAAGAAGAATTTCAGAAAAACTGAAGGCAAAGGAGGGAAGTCTGATAGAGGAGATTACAAAAATGTCAAATGCTACAACTGTGGTGAGAAAGGCCATATATCTCCTGATTGCAAGAAAGTGAAGAGTGACAAAGGCAAGGCTCTTATCACAAAGAAGAAAAACTAGACAGACACTTCAGATTCTGAAAGTGAGGTGAACTATGCCTTGATGGCAAATGCTGATAGCAGTTCTGAAGCTGCTGAGTTAAAGGTACCTCAAACTACTTATGCCTTTCATACTGATGATATTGATGAGTTGAGAAGATATCTTAAAACCATGTTCATTAGTTATAGAGATCAAACTTTAACATGTGAAAGATTAACTTCTGAAAAACTTGCTTGTAAAAAGAGGAATGATTATTTAGAAAAAGAGTTAGTCATGTTTCATCAAACTCAGAAAGATAGAGATGATGCCTTCTATGTTAGGGATGAAGTACTTAAAATGAATGAATCTCTAAAAACTGAGTTATAAAAGGAAAGAGAGATAATCAGGACTTGGACTAACTTTGGTAGAACAACTCAGAATCTGTTAAGTAGTGGAAACTGGAAAGAGGGCTTAGGTTATGGAGATAACAAGAATGATAAAGGAACCGTAGAAATTAAGCCTATAGTTGTTAAACAAAAGCCAAAGGTGAAACCTGTTAAGTTTGTAGCTATAAAATCTGATACTGAGAAATCAGAAATTAAAGAGGAATTAACTTCTGACAAACTAAAACAGGAAAAGCCAACTGAAGTTAACGTATGCTTAATGACAAAGAAGTAGCTTAAGCATAAGCTGAAAGATGTTAAGAGTGTAAACAAGGTAAAGTCACCTATGAAAAATAGGAATGGAAAGGAAGGTGTGAATAAAAGCAATGATTATAAGCCTGTTCCTAATGCTCCTAGAAAAACATGTCATAACTGTGGAAGTTCTAACCATCTGGCTTCTTTTTGCAGGAAGAATAAGAACATAAACTCCCTATTCAAAGTCAGGAGTTAAGAGTCAGTCTGTTAGGTATAGGCCGCAAAATCCTTGTTTTCATTGTGGTAGTTTATGGCATTCCATTTATACTTGTAAGGAATATTATAGTTTATACTATGATTATTATCAAATAAAACCTTCTTTAAAGAAAGTTAGCATTGTTCCTTCTAGTGTAAGTACTGATACAAAGTCTGATAGTGTAAATGATGATACGAAAAATGTTAACATAAACTCTGATGCTAAATCCGCTGCAAATGTTAACAAACTTAATAAGGCCAAAGGATACAAGCAAGTCTGGATCCTGAAAACTAATCATTAGTGGTCTTTGTGATTGCAGGGCAATAGGAAAAACATCCTAGTTCTGGACAGTGGATGTTCTGGACATATGACTGGAAATAAAGCCCTGCTATTAGACTTTGTGGAAAAAGCTGGCCCAAGTGTTTTTTATGGAGATGGCAACATTGGAAAAACACTGGGATATGTCAATATCAATCTTGGGAATGTCATCATTAAAGAAGTAGCTCTGGTCTAAGGACTTAAACACAATCTGCTCAGTGTTAGTCAAATCTGTGACAGAGGTTATCATGTGGATTTCTTTGAAGAACACTGTGAAGTTGTAAGCAAATCTACAGGCAAAGTTGTTCTGAAAGGATACAGGCATGGTAATATTTATGAAGTCAAGCTTTTCACAAGTACTGATGGTTCTGCAATCTGTCTGTTGAGTAGAGCATTAATTGAAGAAAGCTGGAATTGGCACAAAAACTCTCTCATTTAAATTTCAACAATATAAATGAACTAGTCAAGAAAGATCTTGTGAGAGGACTGCCAAAATCAGTATTTGCTCCTGATGGCCATTGTGATTCATGTCAGAAGGAAAAACAAAGAAAATCTTCATTCAAGAGCAAGACTGAATCATCAATTCTTGAGCTTTATCACCTACTACATGTAGATCTATTTGGTCCAGTGAATGTCATGTCTATTACAAAGAAGAAATATGCTATGATCATAGTGGATGAGTTCACCAGATACACATGGGTGTATTTCTTGCACACAAAAAGTGAAACTACATCTATCTTGATTGATCATGTCAAGCAACTGGATAAATTGGTCAAAGATTCTGTGAAGATCATAAGAAGTGATAATGACACTGAGTTCAAGAATTTGATCATGGAAGAGTTCTGCAAAGACCATGGAATCAAGCAAGAATTTTCTGCTCCTGGAACTCCACAGCAAAATGGAGTTGTTGAAAGAAAGAATAGAACTCTTATTGAAGCTGCACGAACTATGCTTGATGAAGCAAAGCTACCAACCTATTTTTGGGCTGAAGCTGTGCAGACTGCTTGTTTTACTCAGAATGCTACACTCATTAACAAGCATGGAAAGACACCATATGAGATGGTGAAGAAAAAGAAGCCAAATCTGAAGTATTTTCATGTATTTGGATGCAACTATTTTGTTCTTAAGACTCATCCTGAACAGCTATCCAAATTTGATTTAAAAGCTGATGATGGATTTTTTGTTGGATATCCACTTTCCACAAAAGCCTCCAGAGTCTACAATTTAAGAACAAGGGTTGTCATGGAATCTATCAATGTCTCCTTTGATGATAAGAAGATTACTGGACTTGAAGATTTCAATGATCATGATCAGCTCAGATTTGAAAATGAAGATTTAAATTCTGATACTGAAAATCCTAACAGTCTAAATCCTGACACTGTAAACTCTGATGGATTAAACTATGATGTTATTGAAACTGCGGTGACTACGCAAAAGGAAGATGCACCTGTGCAGGAGGAGCATACTGAAGATACAACCACATCTCAAGAAGCATCAGAACATACAACTGGCTTTTCAAGTTCTGATTCATCAAGTTCTGATAAGCCAAGTTCTGATAATTCTGAAAACTTAAATTCTGAAGATCCAACTCAGAGAGCATAGTTTCAGGGGGAGCATCAGAAAATGTTGATAAAGATAGCATGGATCATGGGGGAACATCCAGTTCTAGAGAAAACCTTCCATCTGCAAGGAAGTGGACTAAATCACATACACCTGACTTATTTATTGGAAATCCTAATGCAGGTGTCAGAACTAGAACAGGTACTTCAAACGAATGTCTCTATAATTCTTTTCTCTCTCAGACTGAACCAAAGAAAGTGGAAGAAGCTCTTCAAGATGCTGATTGGGTGCAAACAATGCAGGAATAGTTAAATGAATATGAAAGAAACAAAGTCTGGACCCTAGTGCCAAGACCAAAGAACAGATCTGTTGTTGATACAAAGTGGGTGTTCAGAAACAAAACTGATAGTGATGGCATAATTACAAGGAATAAAGCAAGACTGGTTGCAAAAGGATATTCTCAACAGGAGGGAATTGATTATGATGAAACATTTGCACCAGTTGCTAGATTGGAAGCCATAAGGAAATTTTTGGCTTATGCTGCTCACAAAAAAGTTTACTGTCTTTCAAATGGATGTGAAAAGTGCTTTTCTCAATGGAGAATTGGAAGAGGAAGTATATGTTGAAGAACCTCCAGGCTTTGTAGATTCCAAATTTCCAAATCATGTCTACAGGCTTGATAAAACACTTTATTGCCTTAAGCAAGCTCCAAGAGCATGGTATGAGACTTTAGCTCAGTTTCTTCTGGAAAGTGGATTTAACAGAGGAACAACTGACAAAACTCTGTTCTACCTCAACCATGGAAAGGACCTACTTCTGGTACAAATATATGTTGATGATATCATTTTTGGTTCTACAAATGACAGACTTTGCAAGAAGTTTGCCAAACTAATGCAGTCAAGATATCAATTGAGTATGATGGGGGAACTTAGCTATTTTCTGGGCCTTCAAGTCCCGCAGAATGAAGAAGGCACTTTTATTTGTCAATCCAAGTACACCAAAAATTTGCTGAAAAAATTTGGAATGCAAGATTGTTCAATTGCATCCACTCCCATGGCCACTGCAACAAAATTGGATAAGGATACTGGTATATCAGTAGATATTACTGATTACAGAGGTATGATTGGCTCTTTACTCTATCTAACTGCTAGTAGACCTGATATCATGTATGCTACCTGTCTTTGTGCTAGATTTCAAGCAGATCCAAGGGAACCTCACTTAACAGCTGTGAAAAGAATTTTCAAGTATCTTAAGGGAACAGCTGATCTGGGATTATGGTATCCTAGAGAATCAGACTTTAAACTAATAGGTTACTCAGATACAGATTTTGCAGGATGCAAAATTGACAGGAAAAGAACAAGTGGAAGCTGCCAATTTCTTGGAGGCAGATTGGTTTCTTGGTTTAGCAAGAAACAAAAGTCAATTTCCACATCAACTGCAGAAGCAGAGTATATAGCTTAGAAAACTGTTGTGCACAGATTCTTTGGATGAAGAATTAGTTACTGGATTATGGGTTAACATACTTTAAAATCCCTATTTACTGTGATAATCAAAGTGCTATTGCTATGACAGGTAATCCAGTTCAACACTCAATGACAAAACACATCAGCATAAGGTACCATTTCATAAGGGAACATGTGGATGAAGGTACAGTGGAATTGCACTTTGTTCCAACAGATCAACAACTAGCAGATATTTTCACAAAACTACTATGTGAAGCTACCTTTACAAGATTGGTAAATGAACTTGGAATGGTTTCAGGTTCTTTCTCTAAGTCTGCTTAGTTTATGATTCTGTTTCATCAGACTTTATGATCAGTATTTACGGATATTACTATCTTTATGTATTCTGTGCTTAGTTGAAAATTGCTTAAGTACTGATTGTTGTCTGATGTGAATTTCTAAACTCTGATAGTGATATGAATGTTTCTGTGACTATTCAATCCAATGAGGATAACTGTGCTAGATGCTAACCTAGTACTCTTTAATATACTAATGTCCCATATTTGAAGTAATTGTTTATATGGAAATCTCTTAACACAAGCAAATTCTGATACTGAGCTTAGTTGAAGTTTACTTTGTGTATCTCATTACTAAGTGACAAACTGGAATAATGCTTCTTATCTGTTAAGTTCTGATGTTAGTAAAACTGATGGATGTACTAAGTGTTGATAAACCTCACTTATCCAAAGAAAAAGAAAAAGAACAAGAAATTACAATCAGGTACTCCTTTGAGATCTAGAGTAAAAATATGGAAGGGAAGACCCAAGTGCATTTCTGGTATTAAGTTATATGCATCAGAAAAGCAAATAAATATTTTCTTGGTGACTTTTCACACTCTATGATTACTGGAGAAATACTCTGATAATAGCATAAATTCTGATAAGCAGTCGTGACTCACTTAAACTGAGAAGCCACTGTACAATGGAATTTCAAAAGATGCATAAAGTGAGCACAAAACAGTTGAGGTGGACTCATACATGAACTCATTCTAAAGTAGACTTCAGAATCATGACAGATTTTGAGCAAAGTTCTTAGTTATGCCTTATTTCTAAGATATACTGAAGTGAATCAGACTTTAATCTTTATCTGATATTTAGCTGACTACACACACATACACTCCATATGAATGATAAAAATTATTGTGGTGATAAATGTTTTTTTAGATGAACATTTTTTGTGTGAGATTGCATAAATTCCGAGGACAAGTTATGATGGAAGTTCTGATGATTAAGTTCTGAAGAAATGAAATCAGAATTTGTGTGAAGAATTACAGATATAGGCATTTACTTTTTGAGTTAAGGAGTCATGTTCTGATGACTGTTAAGTTCTGATATAAGTCTAAGTTCTGATATTAAATCCTGATTCTTTACTTGACTTATTTATGGTTAAATCTGAAACAGTCTATTTAAAATCAGAATATGTTTAGGTGAGATATAGATCAACATAATTTGGGTTAGTGGTACTCGTATATGTACAGTAATTTTTATTTGTTTCGTGTGCTCATTAACTCTTGTTTAAGCTTCCAATGGCTGTCATAATTACTCATAAGTCTAGGGAGACGAGGTAAAATCACTTTTACCTATAACCATTCAATATTCCTTGCGTCTCTTGGTATTCTATTGGTTATATAAACCAACACCTCATTCCAGCCAACACATCTCTCATTTTCTCTCAAATCATTTTTTTTACTCATAAAAAACATGGTTAGTTTCAACTTAGTTATGAACTCTGACACTTTCACTATCGAGTTGAGGTGTACTGAATGGCAGCAGGAGTGGCATGTCACTACCATTCCTGATGAAATCTGGGACTCAGTTCCCCAAGAGGTTCTCACAGACCTCTTGTTCTTCTATATGGACTATCATCGCCATCTTGAGCGTCTGGAAGAGGAAATAAGAGAAGCTCTCCGATAGCAGGAGCGAATCATTCGTCTTGCTGTTCTCTTTGTTGAGAGTAGGAAGAATAAATAATTGCAGCTATCCGTTTCTCTTCACCGTCAGCTATGTCCGTCATCTTAGACTAGGACTAAAGCTGTTGATGTTAGGATTCGAAGCGTAGGACAATCTTGTAATTTTAAGCATGTAATTTGAATTTCATGAAATGTATTTGCTTAATAGATTAATGAAATTTTATATTTTTGCAAGATTTTGTCTCTGAGTCGTTTCATATTCTGATAACATTTGAAATCCTGATACTAACCATATTCTGATGACCTCATTAGCTCTGATACAAATCAAGTTCTGATTCTGACGTGGCAGTATTTGTTTACTTGGTTTATTTATGGTCATTCTCTCATTGGTCTTAATTTTACAGAATATTGGTAAAGTAGTAATAAAAATTTATTACGTGGGAACAGTTTTAAAATTTCAAATAAAACTGAACGTCCTGGATTAATGGGATTACTTGGTAAGTGGAATAGTTTTTCCTTGAAAACTGCATGTGTTAAGTAATGATTACTAATTACCCGTGCCCATTAATTATCTTTTACTGTTGCATGTCTAACAGGTGTTTCAACGGTTACTTTTTCTACCGTGTATAAGTAAAAGAGAGAAAAGATTGTAAAATCTTTTATTTACTTTCATATTTTATCTCTTTCTTTTTACTTTTATTCTCTCTCAACTACTGACAATTTTTCATCCAGACATTTTATCAAACACCTTACAGGCTATTTTCTTTCTCAAGAATTTCTCATGGCACCCAAGGACATAATTTTTGATGGGGTTACGTTTGTTCCTAATAATTTCTCTGCCATTCTCAGCAAGTCAGAAGCCCCATCTGAACTTCACTTCATTTAGGACTTTCTTGCTAGTTCTGATATTGGGTATGCTCTGACCGAACCTGAAGCAGTTTCTTTTACTTAAGTACTAGAGTTTTGGAGATGCGGTGTATATAATGATGGTGGTGCTTAAGGGTCCCCAAGTATTTATTTTTCATCAGGGGAGGATAAGTATGTTGTGACTTTGTCTACGGTTCGACAAGCACTGCAACTACCTGAGAACTGTGTTTATTCTACTGTTGAAGATCCAGTTCTTCAAAATATGATGGCCAGTCTGGGATATGAGAGGACATTGGCAAAGCTGGGCCAGTTGAAGAGATCTTTCATAAGGAGGGAATGAAGTTTCTTCTTTGATTGCATAACCAAGGCTTTTGCAAACAAATGTTCCAATTTTGATGCAATTCCTATATTCAGGCAACAAATCGGGCATGCTCTCATAAATCGAACTGATTTTGACTATGCAAGTGCTGTATTAGGTTTTATTGGGGACATAATGAATGAAGATAGATCTACTGTTTATTTTGCTAGATTCTGTCAGCTTATCTGTAGTTTCTTTTGTGATAACAAGCCCCGAAATGCTAGTGAATTAATTTCATCATTTAGAATAGCTAAAAGAGCGTTAATTGACTTATTATCTACTGATAATAAGAAGGCTGTGTCAAGACCCCTCTTAATTCCTTTATCTGTCAAACAAGCCTTAATAACCTATGATCCCGTTAAGTACACTGCACTATATCCTGATGTTCAACCATCTGAACCTCATCCATCAACACCTACCACCTCTACTCAACCACCTCAAACTTCTCAACCTCAACCTTCAGATCCTACAGTGCAGCCTTCATCTTCCAAACCTAAGAGGACTAAGAAAGTACCTCAGCCACAACAGAAGAGAAGGAGATTCATTCTGTGAGATGAATCAGATGATGAGGAACAGGTTCCTGTATCAGAACTTATTGTAAGAGAAGCTGAGAAGGTCTCTTCTCAGAAGGATGTTGATATTGGGAGTTCTAGGCCTCTAAAAAGGCTTAGAAAGCATAATTCTGATGATACAGCTTCTACAGCATCCTCAAAAGCTAAAAGATTCAAATCATTGGCAAAAAGGCCTGAAGATTCTGGTAAAGAAATGGAAGCAGCAGCTAAGGAAGGGGGTCATGAATCTCTGATCTCACAAGACCCTGTTGAAGCTCACAATTCTTCTAGTGCTGTTCCAGACCTTCATGCCACTCATCACTCTCAACTACATGAGCCAGAAACTACTCACATTCCCACACCTCCAGTGTCTCCAGTACATGCTGATAACCAGGGGCCAAGTGATGAAATTGACATCCATAACTTGGAAGTACTCCACCAACTCAAGTCACTCCACCAACAACACCAATTCCTGATGCTAATTTTAATCCAGAATTGCCTACAACACCTTCTCTGCATCTAGATATTGAAGATTAGATTTTAGGTGAGCATCAGAATATGTCTGTTGATCAGAACATAGTTGGAGATCAACACTTAGAGGATGATGTTGAAGCCTCCATAGCCTCTTATACTGTTCTTTTATCAGATGATACTGAAGATGTTGACTCTGTAAGTTCTGATGTTGTAAATGTTGATGATACTGGTAATGCTGCTACAAATTTAGATGCTGATGCAGCTGGTCCTTCTGGACATGCACCTCTACAAGCTCCTTCAAAAGCTGAGATAGTCAAAAATTTTGTTACAGGGGAAGCACCAGTACCTTGGAGTGAAATTCCTAGAGGACAGGAGTGGACTAAGGAGTGGAACGCAGTTACCTTTGTTCCTTCTGACAAGATTCTTGCTGATCACTTGGCAAAAGATGATGAGATGCTAGTTAATGATGATTTCAAAACTCAGCTAAGAGTTACTGCTCTTAGTACAAGGCACCTTCAAGGTCAACACTCTGTAACTCAGGCCAAGGTGGACAAGATTCAAGAATCCTTGAATCAGCAAGATACAGTTGTCAAGCTGGACAAGAAGATGTTTTTCAAACCTACCTTTGACAGAATTGCCTACATTGAGAAAACCCAAGAGAAGCAACAGTCTCAGATTGATGAAATTTTGAAAAATCAAGCTTCTCAGCAATCTTAACTCAATGAGATCCAATCCTCAGTGGAATTGCTTGTCTCTCTTCTTTTACCTGCCGATGCCAAAAAGGGGGAGAAAGTAGTTAAGTCCAAATGCAAACCTGTTAAGACACTGAAGGGAAAGGATGATGGTAATGACCCGAGAAACTCTGGAATGGGTGGAGGTCATGGTCAAGGTAAAGATCATTCATCAAGTAAAGCTGGAACTACAAGTCATAGAACAAGTTCTGATACTGGGAGAAGAATAACTTCTGATACTGGTAAAAGGATAAGTTCTGATGAACTTTTGGAACTTGATGAGGAAATTTCAAGATAGTTATTTCTGAAAGAAAATCCAGGAATGGACTTTGAGAGTCTAAAGGAAGAAGAAGCTAGACTTAAGTTAGAAAAAGTCATCTCCAAATCTGAAGCTTCTGTTGTTGAAAAGAAACTTCCTACGGCTAAAGGCATTGTGATAAAAGAAAGGACAAATCATGTGCCAATCAAGGCCAAATCACAATTGCAGATAGATCCAAGGTCCAAGGGCAAAGAAAAAGTTGGAGAATGTGTAAAAGTTTATGTGCCTCCTATGGATGAAGAAATATCTGATGAAGATGCTAATCTTACTCTGTTTTCAAGGAAGATTTCTCAAACAACCTCTGACATGGCTCAAGTTGTTCAGAGTCAAGATATAGTAAGTTCTGATATGACATTGAAGCAAGGAACCTCTGACATAGCTCAAGTTGGCTTGATATCAGAAGATAAGTCAAAGGAAACCTCTGACATTGCTCATGTTAAATCCTCAAAGCTACTCCTACAGGGATTCACTAAAGCCAAACAGACTCAACCTATGAAGACTGCAGCAAGTGGTTTTGAAGCAAGAGTGGTTACTGGAAATGAAGCAAGAGATAAATCTGGATTGGGTAGTGCTGATGAAAGAAGAGTGCAGAATACAACCAATGATCCAACTTTCTTAAGTGAACCAGATGTTGGAGCAACTCCTGAAAGATTGAATCAGCTTGAATCTGTACAGATGGTTTACCATACCTTCTTGAAAGAACATATCTTATTATACTTCATGACAGATGGAAGGGTTTACCATATTAGGCAGAATGCTATAGCACTGAAGTACTATGAGGAACTAGAACATGTTTTATTCTTACTTCAAGTGGAGAATAGATTAACAGATAGTACTGCAAATTATTTGAAGACTCAAATTTAGAGACAAAAGAAGCTTTATTCTGTAAGGTCTGACAGCACATACTGTCCTAAGTACAGAGATCACAAGGGTGATATTGTCGAGATGAAGCCTAACTTTGGTAAGATTATAACTACCTTTCTGGGTTATAAGGCTGTAGAATTCAATCTTGAGTCTGACAAGGCATATTTGATCAGACTAGATCAGGAGATAAAGAAAGCTAAAATAAATGATCTCAGGGATGCAATCTTTCAAATTGGTGAAGATACAGTTGAATTGAAGAATGCTAAAAGGAGAATGATTGATGAACTCAGATATGCTGAGAGATGTTTGTTAAAGAACTATCTCAGAACAACTCCTGATATTGAAGAGATCAGAAAGTGAAGCCAAGTCAAGATCTACAACTGATCAAATTCTAATATGTATACAGACTGAAGTGGTTATCAGAAGTTAAAGTTGGTAAAACTTTAAGGACTGTAAGTTGTAGTTATCTAGTCAAATTCTCATGCATTTGTACTTAATGTTTTTGACATCATCAAATATCTGATGAACTTGTATATTATGCTAATTTACAAGTTGGGGGAGATTGTTAGATATATTTGATAATGTCATGTCTAATATGATTTATGTTTAGTTTTCAGATCTTACTTAAACAGGACAAATCAGTACTTAACTGGAAATCAGCACTTATATTGAAGACAAAACTTAAATTATCAATACTTAAGGTTCAGGAGATATTTATCAGGAGATAATATCAGGACTTAAAGGAAACTTTCAGATAAGAAAGGCAGCCGATTAAAAGGAAAGAAGATCAAGACAAACGCAAGAAGAGATATGCATGAAGAAGGAATTCTATGAAGAATAGAATACTTGAAAGAAAAGATAACTGATTGATATATTTTAGGAAGCATAATTATATTCCATATCAATTAGTGATTATCTTGTAACTGTGTAGTATATAAACACAGACATAGGGTTTACACTAAAAGTGTTATCATTATCGAGAATAATATTCATTGTAACCCTGGCAGCTCTCATGATATTTTGTTCATCACTGAGAGAGGACAATTTTACATTGTAACAAAGTTTAATAAAGTTTGTTTTCTGTTACTTGTGTTCTTTGAATTCGATTTGATTGTGCTATACACTGTATTCAACCCCCCTTCTACAGTGTGTGTGACCTAACATTACAGATGGAAGGTCATCTCTAGAACTGGATGCTCCCCCATGATCCATGCTATCTCCATCAACATTTTCTAATACTCCCCCTGGAATTACGCTCTCTGAGTTGGATCCTTCAAAATTTGAGTTTTCAGAATTATCAGAACTTGTCCCATCAGAACTTGATGAATCAGAACTTGAAGAGCCTGTTCTAGGTTCGGATGCTTCTTGAGATGTGGTTGGATCTTTAATATGCTCCCCCTGCACAGGTGCATTTTCCTTTGGCGTAGTCACCACAGTTTCAATAACATCAGAGTTTAACCCATCAGAGTTTGTAGTATCAGGATTTAGACTATCAGAATTTACAGAATCAGAATATAAAACTTCATTCTCAAATCTCAGCTGATCATGATCATTGAAATCTTCAAGTCCAGTATTCTTCTTATCATCAAAAGAGACATTGATAGATTCCATGACAACCCTTATTCTTAAATTGTAGACTCTGAAGGCTTTTGTGGAAAGTGGATATCCAACAAAAATTCCTTCATCAGCTTTTAGATCAAATTTGGATAGCTGTTCAGGATGAGTCTTAAGAACAAAACACTTGCATCCAAATATATGAAAGTACTTCAGATTTGACTTCTTTTTCTTCACCATCTCATATGGTGTCTTTCCATGCTTGTTGATAAGTGTTGCATTCTGAGTAAAATAAGCAGTCTGCACAGCTTCAACCCAAAAGTAGGTTGGTAACTTTTCTTCATCAAGCATAGTTCTTGCAGCTTCAATAAGAGTTCTATTCTTTCTTTCAACAACTCCATTTTGCTGTGGAGTTCCAGGAGCAGAGAATTCCTGCTTTATTCCATGGTCTTTGCAGAACTCTTCCATGATCAAACTCTTGAACTCAGTGCCATTATCACTTCTTATGATTTTCACAGAGTCTTTGACCAATTTATTCAGTTGTTTGACATGATCAATCAAGATAGATGCAATTTCACTTTTTGTGTGCAAGAAATACACCCATGTGTATCTGGTAAACTCATCTACTATGACCATAGCATATTTCTTCTTTGTAATAGACATGACATTCACTGGACCAAATAGATCAATATGTAGTAGGTGATAAGGCTCAAGAATTGAAGATTCAGTTTTGCTCTTGAATGAAGATTTTCTCTGTTTTGCCTTTTGACATGAATCACAAAGGCCATCAGGAGCAAATACTGATTTTGGCAGTCCTCTCACAAGATCCTTCTTGACTAGTTCATTTTTATTATTAAAATTTAAATGAGAGAGTTTTTTGTGCCAATCCCAGCTTTCTTTAATTGATGCTCTGCTTAACAGACAGATTGCAGAACCATCAGAACTTGTTGAAAGCTTGGCTTCATAAATGTTGCCATGCCTGTATTCCTTCAGAACAACTTTGCCTGTAGATTTGCTTACAACTTCACAGTGTTCTTCAAAGAAATCCATATGATAACCTCTGTCACAGATTTGACTAACACTCAGCAGATTGTGTTTAAGTCCTGAGACTAGAGCTACTTTTTCAATGATGACATTCCCAAGATTGATATTGCCATATCCCAGAGTTTTTCCCATGTTTCCATCTCCATAAGAAACTCATGGGCCAGCTTTCTCCCCGAAGTCTGATAGCAGGGCTTTATTTCCAGTCATATGTCCAGAACATCCACTGTCCAGAACTAGGATGTTTTTCCTGTTGCCCTGTAATCATAAAAACCACTAATGATTAGTTTTAAGGACCCAGACTTGCTTGGATCCTTTGGCCTTTTTAAGTTTGTTAGCATTTGCAGCGGATTTAAATTCAGAGTTTATGCTAACATTTTTCTTATCAAATTTTACAGTATCAGACTTTGCATCAGAACTTACACTAGAAGGAATAATGCTAACTTTCTTTAAAGAAGGTTTTATTTGATAATAATCATAGTACAAACTATCATATTCCTTACAAGTATAAATGGAATGCCATAAACTACCACAATAAAAACAAGGATATTGTGGTTTAAACCTAACAGTCTGACTCTTAACTCCTGATTTAGGAGGTAAAGAGTTTATATCTTTATTCTTCCTGCAAAAAGAAGCAAGAGGTTAGTGTTTCCACAGTTATTGCATTTCTTTCTAGGAGCATTAGGAACAGACTTATAATTGTTGCTATTATTCACAACTTCCTTTCCATTCCTATTTTTCTGAGGTGGCTTTACCTTGTTTACATTCTTAATCTCTTTCAGCTTATACTTAAGCTGCTTCTTTGTCATTAAGCCTATGTTAACTTCAGCTGGTTTATCCTGTTTTAATTTGTCAGAAGTTGACTCTGCCTTAACTTCTATATCAATATCTTTCATCTTTTCAGAACCAGACTTTACAGTTTTAGCTACAAACTTAACATGATTTACCTTTGGCTTAGTGGTCTGTTTAACAGTAATTGGCTTAATTTGTTCAGTTCCTATTTCACTTTTATCATCTCCATAACCTAAGTCCTCTTTCCAGTTTCCACTATTTAGCAAATTCTGAGTTGTTCTGCCAGAGTTAGTATAAGTCCTGATAATCTCTCTTTCCTTTTCTAACTCAGTTTTTAGAGATTGATTCAATTTTAACACTTCATCTCTAACATAAAAGCATCATCTCTTTCTTTCTGAGTTTGATGGAACATAACTAACTCTTTTTCTAAATAGTCATTCCTTTTCTTAAAAGCCAGATTTTCAGAAGTTAACCTATCACATGTTAAGGTCTGATCTCTATAGCTAATGAATATGGTTTTAAGATAAGATCTCAACTCAGTAATATCATCAGTATGAAAAGCATAAGTTGTTTGAGGTACCTTTAACTCAGCAGCATCAGAACTACTATCAGCATTTGTCATCAAGGCATAGTTCACCTCATCTTCAGAATCTGAAGTGTCTGTCCAGCTTTTCTTCTTTGTGACAAGTGCCTTGCCTTTGTCACATTTTCCTTTCTTGCAAAAGGAGATATGTGGCCTTTCTCACCACAATTGTAGCATTTAACATTTGAGTAATCTCCTCTGTCAGACTTTCCTGCTTTGCCTTCATATTTTCTGAATCCCTTGTTATCTGAACTTCCACTTTTCCTGGAAAACTTCTTTCCCCTTCTAAATTTCCTGTAGGCTATCTTTGTGATACCCTTCACCATAAGAGCACACAATCTCATCATCTCTTCATCAACATCCATCTCAGATAGACTTTCAGTTTCTGAATCCTCATCATTATCAGAACTTGATGAATCTAAATCAGACTTTGTGATGAGAGCCTTTCCTTTGCCTTTCTTTGAGACAACCACTTTGGGGGATTCCTCCTCATCCTTAAGAGCAACTGTCCTTGACTTTCTCCCATATCTCTTGCTTCTTTGATCCATCTCAAGTTCATGAGTTTTGAGCATACCATAAATTTCATCAAAAGTAGTTTCATCAAGAGCATAGTTGTCTCTTATAGTAGTTGCCTTCAAATCCCAACTTTCAGGAAGAGCTAAAAGGAATTTAAGATTGGAATCTTCAAGATCATATTCCTTATCTACCAGTGACAGATCATTCAAGAGTTTGACAAATCTGTCATATAAACCAGTTAATGACTCATCAGGTTTTGAGTCAAAGTGCTCATACTCTTGAGTGAGTATAGTCCTCATGTTCTTCTTAATTGCATCAGTTCCCTGGCATCTTGTCTCCAAGGCATCCCATATCTCCTTTGCAGTCTTGCAGTTAATTACCCTGTTTGACATGACATTATCAATGGCACTATGCAACAAATGCCTTACCTTTGCATCCTTGGCAATATATGAGATATCTTCAGCTGTATACTTACTTTTCTCCTTTGGTACAGTCTTTTCTGGCTGATATGCAACTACAACATCGATCTTGGTTGGCTTATGTGTTCCTTCATTAATTCTGTCAAGGTATTCTGGATCTGTAGCTTCCAGAAACATAGCCATCCACACTTTCCATATGGGATACTCAAAAGGTCTCAGTATGGGAACCCTAATTGTCTCATATCGACTGTGGATTTGAGTCTTTGGAGTTTCTTCAGTTTTGGTGGGCTTGGTTGGAGTTTGTTCTTCTTCAGACATGATTGTTTTGTATCTTTACTGTATGTGTGTAAACAGACAATCTCTGATACCACTTGTTAGGTCACACACACTGTAGAAGGGGGTTGAATACAGTGTATACTATAATCAAATCGAATTAAGAATACAAGTATGTAACACATAATAATCTTATTAATAAAACAGTATTGCAATGGAACCGTTCTCTCTCAGTGATGAACAAATATCACGAGAGCTGCTAGGGTTACAATGAATAATATTCTCGATAATGATAACACTTCTAGTGTAAACCCTATGCTGTGTTTATACACCACATAGTTACAAGATAATCTCTAATTGATATCGAATATAATTATGTATCCTAAAATATATCAATTAGTTATCTTTTCCTCCAAGTCTTCTATTCTTCATAGAATTCTTCTTCATGCATATCTCTTCTTATTTTAGTCTTGATCTTCTTTCCCTTCAATCAGCCGCCTTCCTTATCTGAAAGTCTTCTTAAGTCCTGATATTATCTCCTGATAAATACCTTCTGATATCTTAAGTTCAGATAACTTAAGTTCTGACTTCAGTATAAGTACTGATTTCCAGTTAAGTCCTGATTTATCCTATTAGTCAAGATCTGAAAACTAAACACAAATCATTATTAACCATGACATCACAAATATATTTAACAGGAAATATGTGTAATATTCCTCGTATTCTGATACAACTTAAATTAAAATAAAATTACAAAGCTATGTAAATTACTAATTTATATATTAAAAATCATTAAATATAAAAATAAATTGCATATTAACAATTTAGTGATGATCACTAAATTACAGGTAAATAGTCACTAAATTATTTGAAATCACTAAATTACATAGTATTGATTAGTAAATTATGATTGTCTTAAATATATAAGTGGATTAGTTTATATAAAAATACGCCCAACATACTAAAAATTTGGAACTATTATATCGGCCATATTTTATTCTTGATTAAAAATACAATTACTTAATAATTAAAAATTGAAGTGAGACTTTTAGTTGCTTTAAAAAAATGTCACTACTAAGGGGTCATTTGTTAAATATGAATAGTATTTTCTGAACGATAAAATTTCTGGATGAGTAAATAATCTGAATCATGAATGATTAATGTTTGTTTGATAAATATAACATGTAAAACCTTCTGAATGGCAAATTTTAAACTTTAAATAATTTAATTTTAATATTACCTCATGGAGTTATTTTTTGGTAAATATTATTAATTTAAAAATGACTTCAATTTTGAATTATATTATAAAGGTCGATAATCGAAACAAATTGGTAAATGTACCAATTTAGAATTAGTTCCGAAAAAAATAGGATGCATTTTAATATTTTAATTATATTTAATTCAAAACTCTTGTTTTAATTGTTTATTTATAAATTAATATATATTTATCCTATTATATAATTTATTATCATTTAAATTTAATTGAAATTCTATTATATATATGTATAATAATTTATTTATAAATACGAATCGAGATGAATATATAGCGATTAAACAGATTTTAAAAAAACTTAATAGGTCATGTGCCTTGTAAAGATTAATTGATAAAATAGAGAAATTTTAGAACCATAATTTTGAACATTAAATATTATTATTATTTGGTATATAAGTATTTAGATTCTCTACAGTGATCATGAACTATATATTATGTCACATAATCAATAATATTATTATATAGTTTGTGTATCATAATAATTATCAATTTTTTATTAAAAATGATTACCCGTGAATTGCAAAACTATTTTAATTATGTAAAAAGTAATAAATAAAATAGACATGAAATGAAGTGAAAGTGGAGTAAAGGCCAAGAAGTATATTCCCACATGATGTGATAAGGGGATACATTGGGACTTGGGAGTGGTTCAGTAGAAAAATTAAGATTGTGTCGGTCAGAAGAATTTCAGTCTCGTGCAGATATGAAAAAAAATGGCAAACAACCTGGATAACAAATATATGGACGATCCAGTTCATATCTTCTCGTTCCGCAGTTAACAAATGACCCCTAACTAAATCGTTCATTACTAGATTGTATATATTTTAAAGATAGCTTTATATATAAATTTAAATAATAAAGACTATTATATTTCTGTAGTCACGATAAAAATGTTTCGATGATGATACTTGTATAATGAAATGGGAGACGACTCCATTACCCCTGTCGAGTAACATATGTTATATATTTGGATAGAGTAAACTAACAAATTTGTGAAAATTATAGTATGGTATTATATTTTGGTCTTCTAGAGACAGACCACTGTAATCTTTCATATGGTCTTTGACAGTGAATTATTATCCAAAAGAACAACTATGCACCAGAATACAATTTTTTAAGCAAGTGCAAATGATTTCATTTATAGATGGCATTTACGATGTTTATGGTAAGTTAGATGAACTTGGACTCTTCACTAATGATTTTTACAATGTTACCTGAACATAACTGTGATGTTTTTCCATTGCTAGGACTTTCGAGAACTTTGAGATTTTGATAGAAAATATAAAACTAGGTTTAAGGATAATGTGCTTACATTTTCAAGTTGAATGTGCTGACATTTTCAGGAACTGAGTACACCAAGAGTTGAAAGGTGAAGCATTTTACCCCTAATTACGAGATTAATTTTTTTCTGACGGCACAAATTACATACGAGATCATTGTTCAAATATTTATTTGCATGCGTCTAAAAAATGCCAATTAGCAGGTTCCCTCAATCAGGTCAAGACACTCGAGGCTATACTCCCACCAAGGCCTTCTCACCAACGACACCAATGGAGTTGGATGAGTGTGAATACTTTTTTGCATGATTTCAACATCGAAGAGTATAGAGGCATTGCACTATAGGAAAATTGATTCATTTAATTGGGTTGCAATGAGAAAAATGAGAGTGTAGTACTTTTTTTCCTGTAGGCATACATTCTTCTATTCAAATTACGAAATTATATACGAGATTACTGTTCAAATAATTATTTGCACGCATCTAAAAAATGCCAATTAGCAGGTTCCCTCAACCAGGTCAAGACACTGGAGACTATACTCCCACCAAGGCCTTCTCACCCAACAACACCAATGGAGTTGGATGAGTGTGAGGATACTGTTTTGCATGATGTCAACATCGAAGAGTATAGAGGTATTGCACGATAGGAAAATTGATTCAGTTAATTGGGTTTTAATGAGAAAAATCAGAGTGTAGTACTTTGAACTCTTAAGCAAATCCTCAAAATATGGCATGATTTTTTGAATAAAAAAAATTGTTAAAAAATTTCACCAAATTATCAAGACATGGCATGCTATTTTGAATAATACAAAAGGATGTTTCAATATATTCGGACTTTTCAAGATATGGCAAGCTGTTTTGACACTAATACAAAAAATATGGCATGTTGTTGGGTATGTTTTGGTTTCCTATTCATTTATGTTTTTTTAGATAAATAAACATTCAAATATGTTGAAGTATAGTATTTTTATATGCCTCATGTAGATCTAGACGATGGTTTTATTCTGATTATTATGGCAAAGGTTGGTGCTTTGATATAATACAATTGGTTGATTTTAAACACGTTGAACCATACTGTATTGTATTCAAATACCTTTTTTAATTATTTCTGTAACTTAGCATTTCTCCCCTGATGTGTTATATTAGAGGCTCCATCAATGTCATAGATACCAGCACCTCCAACAGTGAACAACCTCGGGGCTTAATTGGCCAAATAAATACCGGTGCTAGGTGAAAATTATATCAGTGTTGTTCTTTATATATATGTTATTTTATTAGGTAAGATAGATATCGTGATTAGCTGATATGCTCAAAGTAAATGCATGTACTTGGTTAATTATGGAGAATCCTGTTGCAGTGAATCTGTTACCAGAGACATTCAAATTAGGTCCAGGAATTCGGAAGTCGAGAACTCGCCCAATCTACTGTATACTTGCAAGAGAGACTTAGATCAATTCTAGAGCTAGATGCCAATCCAGAAACTTGGGAATTGACTTTAATCAGGAAATGATGTATATACGTGCTACATTCATGTAATAACCCCAAAATTTTGAACTCTTTGTAACCCTTATGAATAGTGTTTTTGCTGATATTGCTGAATAAGAAAACTGTTCATGCCACACTATGTAGGGGTTCTGTTATGGATATTCTGAGATTTTATTGGTACTCTATAGGGTATATAAGTGTATGTAAAGATCGTCAGAATCCAATTCCGAACACTTTGATTTTTCCCGGAAATCCACTAGATACGGAAAGAATTGAGTATAAGGTAAAAGGATAAAAAGGATTTAAATTAAAGGATTATAAGAGAGGATCATAAAAGGAATATAATATATTGAGAAAGGTTAAGGGAACCTAAGTAATAAGATCCTGGGTATGATCCCTCAAACGATAAACGAAAACGAAAGTTAAGCGAACCGTATAACAGATCAGCGGTCATTAGGCAAACAATTAGGAAGTTAATCAAGGAGGTTAGGGATGATGAGGTCATCCAACCAATAAGGAGAGGACAAGTAAGAGATGATGACACAATAAGGTGATGTAAGCATGACATAGGGAGGGAGGAGATGTGGTTGGTTTATAACCACACAAATACAAGGTTAATAAGGTAATTAACCAAAAAAAAACAAAACTACATCCACCAAGCCAAAACAAATCATTTCATCAAAACAAAAATTGTATTTCTCTTCACCAAGAACATTTGCTCTCGGCTTTTTCCATTTTCAAAGAGAAGATTTTTCAAAATCCAAGTTCCAAGCTTCCTAAATTGGTAAGATAATTCTCTAGTACTCTTTATGCATAGTTATGGCTATCTTATGAGTTTAAGCCTCCAATTCATTCTTAATCTTCTCCAATAAATCAATGAAGAAGACAATGAATAGTGATTTCAAGGTTTTTAACTTGATTTTTCTTGTTTTTCCTTTAAGATCCAAGCATCCCTAAGACATCTCAAGGCTTCTTAAGGCTTCCTAGCTACTCACATCACTTCAAGGAAGGTATATCATCTCCAAACCCTAGCTTTACTTTGTATATTAGGATGATTTTGGTTGTTATGGTAATAGAGTAGCTTAATGCTTGTTGGTTTAGAGTTTGGGTTGGAATGGTGGTGAATTGAATGTTGAAATCTTATGGTTTGGTTAAAGGACTTAAGTATAGTTTAAATTCAAGTTTAAGAATAAGTATAATTGTTAATATTGAGTTGATTGGGGCTGTTATGATGTATTGTGGATGGATGTTGGTTGTATGGATGGATTGGGATTGATTGGTGGTTGTATTGGAATGGTATAAAATTGGGAAATCGCGTAAACATAGCCGTCGTAATGTCCGATTTACTTTAGACTGCTTTTGTTCATAACATTAGGACCCGAGAACTCCCTGCTAGGTTTTGACCATTTCCATGTTTAGATATTTCATGTTACGAGCTTCGTTTTGATATGTGGTTCGTTTGATTCCGATGTACGATTTAGGAGAAACGGCCATTTTAAGTAACGACATTTCGCGAACGAAACATTACCCCTCGCCTTACTTTGAAACATAGGTTAAAGACCTAAAAAGGGTTAATTAGTGTATGAAACAATTATTTTAAGTGTGTTAGGCAGTTAGTAAGACACTCGCGAAAGAATCGCCTTAAAACTCGTAATGGTTAATTTATTAAAAATGGTGGAACCGAGGGTACTCGAGTGACTTAAGAGAATCAGTAAGCGCAAAGCGAGCGTTAGAGTCTAATTTGGTTAAAGTATAGATTTACAAGTGACTTTAGTTTAATTCCAACTCACATGTTGTTTATAGGTTACCAGACTCGTCCCGAGCCATTTGTAACCCTCAGTCGCTCAGGCAAGTTTTCTACCCGTATAACTGTTGTTGTGATGTATATGTGTATATGCATGATCTTGCGATAAATGCATATTTGTTATTAGCAAATTCTTGCGATATATTGTAGCATGTGATATGGTATATATGCATGCCTGTTTCATATTCTTGATTTATATATCTGTTGGTTCAATGCTTATAGTTGCATAATACCTATGCTAGAGATAAGCGGTATTTGAGTATACCCTTAGTATAGGGGATAAAAAGGTGAACTTTTTCTAAAACCGGGAGGCGAGGCTCCCGAGTATAATATATATATATATATTTATATATATATGGATATAGTTTTCAAAACTATTGATCGAATAAGGTTTATTTGATAACTTTATATTAATTAATGAATATTATTTGAATATTTATTCGAGGACTTATGACTCTGTTTATTATATTTAATGATTATTAATTGGATATTCATTGGAGGATGTATGACTCCGTTTATTTTATTTAATGAATATTATTTTTAATATTCATTCGAGGTATTATGACTCCGCTTATTATTTAATAATATTCTTTATTTTATTAAAGAATAATGTTTCGATAATCAAACTTATTTTTGATTATTCAAATAAGGATAGTACTTTCATATAAGTATATCTTTGGTTATTTAATATCCATTTCAAGTATAAGTTTTAAAACTTCTACTTCGATTATTTTTAGAAGGATTATCTTTATGAGAATATTATTCAAATAATAATATGCAGATATTTTCTAATATATCGGGACTGATTTATTTTAATAAATCAACAGTACTCCAAACATTCTTAAAATGTTTTCGAGTCTTCAAAATGATTTTTTTAAAGTTAGAGTGGACCCCAAAACTCATTTTTATATTTAAGATCTTCCTTTCAAAGGGGATTTAAATACTCGCTCAAAACCTGGGGGATCCAGCTCTGTGGTGCATTTTACATTCGCAACGTGGTTGCTGTTTTAAGAAAACGAATGAATTGATTACTTACCCAACGTTCGGGAAGTAAGCCCATCTAATTGAGTCGGCATAAGCGACAGGCCGGGGTACGGTCTATCAAAGTGTAAGTGGCTGGGTGGCAGTCCATCAACGCGTAAGAGGCCGGGTGGCGGTCCAGCACAAGGTCCTTATGTGGCCAGGGTGATGACCAGTGGGGGATTCATCCATCTACTAGTAGAAAAGGTTACTTATTGGTATCTTTGTCTGATCAGCAAGATATCGGGTTTATGCCAAATTTTTTTTCCTTTCCAAAATTTATTGGATGTTACAAACTCTGTTCATACTTTACATAACAGAGGTTCCAGGAAATGTTTAAGAGATATATATGTGGATATATATCGGGACTAAATAAAGTATCTCGTAACTTTATTTCATTCAATAATATTTCAAAGATTGAATCTATTCAAGTCTTAACTTGTGGTCTCATCTATGGGATGACCTTTTTAAACCTATAATACTTTGAACAGTGGTAGTTCAAGTAGCCTTATAAATGATATAAGTATAGTGAAGTATTTGGTAACTTCATCTTCCTTTAAGCTTATATCCAGTAAGTAATTATCTTACACTTGATAAAGGTTTTCAGTAAGTTATCTATTAGATACTTGCATTATTGATTACACTATATATTATCTTGCGAGCTGTAATGCTCACTCTTGCTTTATTTCTTTATCACACAACGACAGTTAGGAAAGATGTCCAGGCTCAAGCAGACCCAGCGCAAGAGCGTGGGAAGCGCCCCGCGCCTTCCCGTTGAGATCGTAGCTGCTATAGCTGCAGAGGTAGATCTATCTGTAGATCAGACATTCTACTTTTGAGAATCAATTATGTATAATTATAACTTGTGGCAGATAATGGCAATTAACTGTAAACTTATCAAGTAATCATTTTGGGTTGTTATAACTTTTAATTGTGGATTCAAGGACTTGTACTTATTTCAATTTCATCTCTGAGACTATGACGTGTGGTGGTGTGTGTTAGTGTGGGGTCACATCATGAGGTTGTTTTTTATTAATTAAGTTAAGTGATAATTGTGGGAAGAAAGACCGTGACGACCCGGATCCCTGACCCCGGATCTGGGGCTGTTACAAAAATGGTATCAGAGCCAAGCGTTATAAACCTCAGAGATGATGCAACGATATAATAACAAACTCACAAAGATAATAAGAACTCTTGCCAAGTTCATGGTCGGACTACTTAAAGTAGCGCTGACAGTTAAAACCCTTACGGGAACCCTTATAAGTATCATGATAGTAACTTAGCTCGTTTAATGTGTAGGCGCATGAGATAGAGGACCCTGAGATGTTTGAGCGTGAACATGATGGGGCACTGCTAGATGTCGAGGATCAGGAGGAGCCTGGGATGGAGGAGGATAAGGAGGACCCCTCAGAGGAGTTAGAGACAGAGTTCATTACTATTTCAGATGAGGAGGACCCGGATGAGGTCCCAGTAGCTGAGGAGCGTGTCGGACCTATGGTAGTGTACACTGGTACCCCTTTACCCACACTCCCAGTGGTTAGAGCTCCTACCCCTCCACTACCATCCTGGAGCACTTATGATGACAGCTCTGAGACTGATACTCCCGAGCCTAGGCAGACCGAGGAGGCACCCCCAGCGGCTCCGGATTCACCACCTCTCGACCCTCCCCATAGGCAGTCTTTGTTAGCCCACGGCTATGTTCAGGATGTACTGAGGACCCGATTGGCTGTTGCCGAGGCCCGACTGGATGAGGTCAGGAGGGAGTTGGATGCGGAGAGGGCGGGTAGGCGTACCCGAGCTTATGAGACTAGGGCTGCTATACCCCGATCCTTGAGGAGGGAGCTGACGGGGATAGAGCTCACGTCCCGAGCGAGACTCACATCGCTCCAGGGGGACAGGCATGGTAGGATCTCCAGGCGGCAGGCCGACTATATCTTCCGTCGTACGATAGAAAGGGTATGGGAGCTGACCCGCTCCGGTGTGTGATTCAAGATTGATGATGGGATAGTCTAGTTGTCTAGTTAGTCGAGGCCTTAGTAAGAGCCAATTTTCCGAGATAGTTGACTTGTATATAACATCCCTTTTTCTGACTAGACAGATATACTCTTGTGTATCACTTTTGGGACAGATTGCTGTAGCACTGTTGTACTTTTGACCAGATCGAAACTATGTATTTCTCGCATTATGTATATATTTGTTTCCTTTCTGTTCAGTTCCTTAGTGACGAGATCACTGTATTTATCATTATTATTACTGCAATTCTTATTAGAACTGTCATAATATAATAGAATTGCGAGATACATTCTCCCCATTATAGAGCTGTGCAAGGCACAATGTTGTGTATGATTGTGACCTAACGTTGAATTTCCCAATAAATTTTTTTATTATCAGTAGCATGCCGCCAAGAAAGATTGGAACTAGGGCGAACCCTGGATCTGAGGACCAGGGAAGCCATAACCAGGATGATAGGAACCAGGAACACAGTGAAGAGGAAGACGAGGATTATGTGGAACATGATGACTCCCTGTATAAAGAGGAAGAGGAAACATATGATGTTGAGGGATTTGAGATAGAGGCTGAAGAAGGAGAAACTGAGGTTGAGCAATCAGTACCAAACCCAGGCATGGATCCCATGGGCCAGTTCATGCAACTACTAAGGCAGAACTTGGAACGTCAACCCAACCCACCCCCTCAAGGAAATAACAATGCTGTGGCAAACTCTTTCAGGGCTTTTAAGTCCCTAAGCCCCCTGAGTTCCACGGATCAGCCGACCCAGTTGAGGCAAGGGCATGGTTAAAGGAAATGGAGAAATCCTTTGAGATTTTGAGTACCGATGAGGCACAGAAGACTGTATTTGCTACCTACCTTCTGAAAGGAGAGGCCAACTACTGGTGGGAGGCCAAGAAAAACATGGAGACAGATGCTATCATAACCTGGGAGAGATTCCGTCAGTTATTTCTGGGAAAGTATTTTCCGAGGTTTATGGAAAACCAGATGGAGCTCAAGTTCCTGGTGCTAAAGCAGAATAACTTATCTGTAGCAGAGTACGAAGCAAAATTTACTGAGTTATCAAGGTTTGCACCGGAATTTGTGAGCACCGAGGAAAAGAAAGCTAGGAGGTTTCAGCAGGGACTGAAACCGTGGATTCAGAATAGGGTGGCAATCCTTGAGCTTACGAATTATGCCACTCTGGTGCAAAAGGCAATAATTGTAGAAGCCGGAAGTGAACAGATGCAGAAGGAAAGAGAGAAGAAGGGAATAAAGAGGAAAAATATGAGCATGGGTGGGGGTTCCGCAGGAAGGAGCATCCCAACTAGATTTAATCGAGGAGCAGTGTCCCTACCGGGAAAGAACACTGGGTTTAAGCGGCCAATGAGCGTGAATGTGAGCCAGAGCGGCCAGAAGTCAAGAATGTCCTATTCCAACCGGTCTCGACCCCCATTGCCAGCCTGTAACACTTGTGGAATGATGCATTCTGGGGAGTGTAAAGGAAAGCCGGTAATCTGCTTCAAGTGTGGTCGAGAGGGTCACTATTCGGACAAGTGCACTTCGCCAACCCCCATTACCCGCCCAACCACCACTTGTCATCAGTGTGGACGCCCGGGTCATTGGAAGAGGGAATGCCCAATGAACAAACCAGCAGCTTCGGGAGCAAGCATGGCTGCTTCTAATAAGCCACCTGCTGCAAGGACTTTCAACATGACAGTCCAGGATGCTATGAAAGATTCAGATGTGATAACAGGTACCCTTTCTCTAAATTCAGTCAGTGCAAACGTTTTATTTGATTCAGGAGCAACTAAATCTTTTATATCAAGGGACTTTGCACGTAAATTAAGACTTAAAGCTGAACCCTTGATAGAGCCCTTACAAGTAGAAATAGCCAACCATGAAGTTATTCTTGTTAATCTGATTCACCCCGCCTGTGAGTTAGGCATAGGGGGACAATCTTTCAGTGTGGATCTGATTCCTTTTAAGTTAGGGGAATTTGATATAATTTTGGGAATGGACTGGCTATCTAGCAATGATGCTCAGATAGATTGTAAGGGGAAGAAAGTTAAGTTGAATATTCCAGGAAAGAAAGAAGTCATATTTAGGGGAAAGAGGCAGACGCAGAAATTTTTGACCATGGCCCAGGCCAGAAGGATGCTACGAAAAGGAAACGAGGCTTACCTAGCCTATGTGGTAGACACGCAAAAGGAGGTGCCCAACTTACAAGATATTCCAGTAGTCAACGAATTTGAAGATGTATTCCCACAAGACCTTCCGGGATTACCACCCGATAGAGTGATTGAATTTGCGATTGAGTTAGCCCCAGGGACAGCACCAGTTTCAAAAGCACCTTACCGGTTAGCCCCGTTAGAAATGAAGGAATTAGCTATCTAATTGCAGGAACTTTTGGATAAGGGTATGATAAGACCCAGCGTGTCTCCATGGGGAGCACCGGTTTTATTTGTTAAGAAGAAAGATGGGAGCATGAGACTGTGCATCGACTATCGAGAGTTGAACAAGCTAACCATAAAGAACAAGTACCTGTTATCTAGAATAGACGATCTGTTAGACCAGCTAAAGGATGCTATTTATTTTTCCAAGATTGACCTGAGAACTGGATATCACCAACTAAAGATTAAACCCGAAGATATCCCCAAGACAGCGTTCTGTACCAGGTATGGGCATTATGAGTTCTTGGTAATGTCCTTTGGATTAACCAACGCCCCAGCGGCTTTCATGGATTTAATGAATAGAGTATTTAAGAAGTACCTGGACAAGTGTGTGATAGTTTTTATCGATGATATCTTAATCTACTCAAGGACTGAGGCAGAACATGCAGAACATTTGAGGATAGCTCTAGGAATACTCAGAGAGGAACAGTTATATGCCAAATTCTCGAAGTGTGAATTCTGGAGGAATGAAGTACAGTTTTTAGGACATGTGATCAATAAAGAAGGAGTATTGGTCGACCCCTCCAAGATAGAGGCGGTCTCAAATTGGGAAAGGACAACCACACCCACAGAGGTAAGGAGTTTCATAGGATTGGCCGGCTACTATCGTAGATTTGTACAGGACTTTGCGAAGATCGCAGCCCCTTTGACACGACTTACTCGTAAGACAGAGAAGTTTGAATGGACGGAGAAATGCGAGAACAGTTTTCAGGAATTAAGGAAAAGGTTGGTAACGGCCCCGGTATTGGCATTGCCAGACGGAAAAGGAGATTTTGTGATATATAGTGACGCGTCGCACAAAGGATTAGGGTGTGTGCTTATGCAGCACGGTAAAGTGATTGCGTATGCATCGAGACAACTGAAGGAATACGAGGTTAGATATCCTACCCATGATCTTGAGCTAGCGGCAATAGTTTTTGCCTTAAAAATTTGGAGGCACTACTTGTATGGAGAGAAGTGCGAGATTTTCACAGACCATAAGAGCCTCAAGTACATATTTACGCAGAAAGAGCTCAACATGAGCCAGAGGAGATGGTTAGAGCTAATCAAGGACTATGATTGTGAGATTCTCTATCATCCGGGGAAAGCCAATGTGGTGGCTGATGCCCTTAGTAGAAAGGAAAGACTCAGAATGATAATGATTTCGGAAGAATTGATAAGGGATTTTGAGAGAATGGAAATAGAAGTAAAGGTGACCGGAACCGGAACTGAAAAGCTTTTTGAGATCTCAATGCTGCCAGAGTTATTGGAAAAGATCAGATTGTGCCAAGAGAAAATAATGAATGAAGGCAGAGAGTCAATGACTGGAGAGGAGATCCATACTGAGAAAGATGATAAAGGGATAATGAGGTACTCCTACCGGATTTGGGTTCCGAACGTTCAAGAGCTTAAAGATGAGATTTTGGATAAAAGCCATAGTTCAAGGTATTCCATTCACCCGGGAAGCACCAAGATGTATAGGGATTTGAAGGAGTATTACTGGTGGCCCAACATGAAGAGGGATGTAGCAGAATGGGTAAACAAATGTTTGACTTGCCAAAGAGTAAAGGCAGAGCACCAGAGACCGAGTGGACTTTTACGACCCCTGGAGATTCCTGAATGGAAATGGGAACATATAGCGATGGATTTTGTTGTAGGCTTGCCAAGGACGAAAGCCAATCATGACGCCATATGGGTAATTATAGACCGACTGACAAAGTCAGCTCATTTCATTCCTATCAATGAGAGATACACAGTCGATAGACTGGTGGACATTTACCTTAAGGAAATAGTGACGCGACATGGAGTCCCAGCGTCCATTGTCTCAGACCGAGACCCCAGATTCAACTCCAGATTTTGGAGGAGCTTTCAAGAATGTGCGGGGACCAAGTTAAATATGAGTACCGCGTACCATCCCCAGACGGATGGGCAGAGTGAAAGGACCATCCAGACACTAGAGGATATGTTGAGAGTCTGTGCAATAGACTTTAAAGGAAGTTGGGATGATCACTTGCCGTTGATCGAGTTTTCTTATAATAATAGCTTTCATGCTAGCATCGGAATGCCGCCTTATGAGGCCCTGTACGGAAGAAGGTGTCGATCTCCCTTATACTGGGATGAAGTAGGGGAGCGGAAGATGCTCGGACCCGAAGTGGTCCAAAGGACCAAAGACATAGTGGATCTTATCAGAGGGCGGCTTGTAGCAGCCCAAGACAGAAAGAAGAAATATGCAGACCGAGCCTGAAAGGACAAGGAGTATGAAGTAGGGGACTTAGTACTACTAAAAGTATCCCCTTGGAAGGGGTTAATGAGATTCGGAAAGAAAGGAAAACTAAGCCCAAGATACATTGGACCTTTTGAGATACTAAGACGGATTGGGAAGTTGGCTTACGAGCTAGCCTTACCCCCGAACCTACAACAAGTTCATAATGTGTTCCATGTGTCAATGCTAAGGAAGTATCATCGGGATGCCAGACACATAGTGGAGTACGAGCATGTGGATATGCAACCAGATCTGACTTATATGGAGAAACCAGTAAAGATTATGGATAAGAAGGAGCAGGTGCTTCGGAACAAAGTGATCAAGCAAGTCAGAGTGCTATGGCAGAATCATAATGTGGAAGAATCAACTTGGGAACTAGAGAGCGCAATGCTAGAAAAGTACCCCCAGTTGTTTTCTATTTGATTCCGGGACGAAATCCTTTTAAGGAGGGGAGACTGTAATAACCCCAAAATTTTGAACTCTTTGTAACCCTTATGAATAGTGTTTTTGCTGATATTGCTGAATAAGAAAACTGTTCAAGCCACACTATGTAGGGGTTCTGTTATGGATATTCTGAGATTTTATTGGTACTCTATAGGGTATATAAGTGTATGTAAAGATCGTCAGAATCCAATTCCGAACACTTTGATTTTTCCCGGAAATCCACTAGATACGGAAAGAATTGAGTATAAGGTAACAGGATAAAAAGGATTTAAATTAAAGGATTATAAGAGAGGATCATAAAAGGAATATAATATATTGAGAAAGGTTAAGGGAACCTAAGTAATAAGATCCTGGGTATGATCCCTCAAACGATAAACAAAAACGAAAGTTAAGCGAACCGTATAATAGATCAGCGGTCATTAGGCAAACAATTAGGAAGTTAATCAAGGAGGTTAGGGATGATGAGGTCATCCAACCAATAAGGAGAGGACAAGTAAGAGATGATGACACAATAAGGTGATGTAAGCATGACATAGGGAGGGAGGAGATGTGGTTGGTTTATAACCACACAAAGACAAGGTTAATAAGGTAATTAACCAAAACAAAAACAAAACTACATCCACCAAGCCAAAACAAATCATTTCATCAAAACAAAAATTGTATTTCTCTTCACCAAGAACATTTGCTCTCGGCTTTTTCCATTTTCAAAGAGAAGATTTTTCAAAATCCAAGTTCCAAGCTTCCTAAATTGGTAAGATAATTCTCTAGTACTCCTTATGCATAGTTATGGCTATCTTATGAGTTTAAGCCTCCAATTCATTCTTAATCTTCTCCAAGAAATCAATGAAGAAGACAATGAATAGTGATTTCAAGGTTTTTAACTTGATTTTTCTTGTTTTTCCTTTAAGATCCAAGCATCCCTAAGACATCTCAAGGCTTCTTAAGGCTTCCTAGCTACTCACATCACTTCAAGGAAGGTATATCATCTCCAAACCCTAGCTTTACTTTGTATATTAGGATGATTTTGGTTGTTATGGTAATAGAGTAGCTTAATGCTTGTTGGTTTAGAGTTTGGGTTGGAATGGTGGTGAATTGAATGTTGAAATCTTATGGTTTGGTTAAAGGACTTAAGTATAGTTTAAATTCAAGTTTAAGAATAAGTATAATTGTTAATATTTAGTTGATTGGGGCTGTTATGATGTATTGTGGATGGATGTTGGTTGTATGGATGGATTGGGATTGATTGGTGGTTGTATTGGAATGGTATAAAATTGGGAAATCGCGTAAACATAGCCGTCATAATGTCCGATTTACTTTAGACTGCTTTTGTTCATAACATTAGGACCCGAGAACTGCCTGATAGGTTTTGACCATTGCCATGTTTAGATATTTCATGTTACGAGCTTCGTTTTGATATGTGGTTCATTTGATTCTGATGTACGGTTTAGGAGAAACGGCCGTTTTAAGTAACGACGTTTCGCGAACGAAACATTACCCCTCTCCTTACTTTGAAACATAGGTTAAAGACCTAAAAAGGGTTAATTAGTGTATGAAACAATTATGTTAAGTGTGTTAGGCAGTTAGTAAGACACTCGCGGAAGAATCGCCTTAAAACTCGCAATGGTTAATTTATTAAAAATGGTGGAGCCGAGGGTACTCGAGTGACTTAAGAGAACCAGTAAGCGCAAAGTGAGCGTTAGAGTCTAATTTGGTTAAAGTATAGATTTACAAGTGACTTTGGTTTAATTCCAACTCACATGTTGTTTATAGGTTACCAGACTCGTCCCAAGCCATTTGTAACCCTCAGTCGCTCAGGCAAGTTTTCTACCCGTATAACTGTTGTTGTGATGTATATGTGTATATGCATGATCTTGCGATAAATGCATATTTGTTATTAGCAAATTTTTACGATATATTGTAGCATGTGATATGGTATATATGCATGCCCGTTTCATATTCTTGATTTATATATCTGTTGGTTCAATGCTTATAGTTGCATAATACCTATGCTAGAGATAAGCGGTATTTGAGTATACCCTTAGTATAGGGGATAAAAATGTGAACTTTTTCTAAAACCGGGAGGCGAGGCTCCCGAGTATAATATATATATATATATATATGGATATAGTTTTCAAAACTATTGATCGAATAAGGTTTATTCGATAACTTTATATTAATTAATGAATATTATTTGAATATTCATTCGAGGACTTATGACTCTGTTTATTATATTTAATGATTATTAATTGGATATTCATTGGAGGATGTATGACTCCGTTTATTTTATTTAATGAATATTATTTATAATATTCATTCGAGGTATTATGACTCCGCTTATTATTTAATAATATTCTTTATTTTATTAAAGAATAATATTTCGATAATCAAACTTATTTTTGATTATTCAAATAAGGATAGTACTTTCATATAAGTATATCTTTGGTTATTTAATATCCATTTCAAGTATAAGTTTTAAAACTTCTACTTCGATTATTTTTAGAAGGATTATCTTTATGAGAATATTATTCAAATAATAATATTTAGATATTTTCTAATATATCGGGACTGATTTATTTTAATAAATCAACAGTACTCCAAACATTCTTAAAATGTTTTCGAGTCTTCAAAATGATTTTTTTAAAGTTAGAGTGGACCCCAAAACTCATTTTTATATTTAAGATCTTCCTTTCAAAGGGGATTTAAATACTCGCTAAAAACTTGGGGGATCCAGCTCTGTGGTGCATTTTACATTCGCAACGTGGTCACTGTTTTAAGAAAACAAATGAATTGATTACTTACCCAACGTTCGGGAAGTAAGCCCATCTAATTGAGTCGGCATAAGCGACAGGCCGGGGTACGGTCTATCAAAGTGTAAGTGGCTGGGTGGCAGTCCATCAACGCGTAAGAGGCCGGGTGGCGGTCCAGCACAAGGTCCTTATGTGGCCAGGGTGATGACCGGTGGGGGATTCATCCATCTACTAGTAGAAAAGGTTACTTATTGGTATCTTTGCCTGATCAGCAATATATCGGGTTTATGCCAAAATTTTTTTCCTTTCCAAAATTCATTGGATGTTACAAACTTTGTTCATACTTTACATAACAGAGGTTCCAGGAAATGTTTAAGAGATATATATATATGGATATATATCGGGACTAAATAAAGTATCTCGTAACTTTATTTCATTTAATAATATTTCAAAGATTGAATCTATTCAAGTCTTAACTTGTGGTCTCATCTATGGGATGACCTTTTTAAACCTATAATACATTGAACAATGGTAGTTCAAGTAGCCTTATAAATGATATAAGTATAGTGAAGTATTTGGTAACTTCATCTTCCTTTAAGCTTATATCCAGTAAGTAATTATCTTATACTTGATAAAGGTTTTCAGTAAGTTATCTATTAGATACTTGCATTATTGATTACACTATATATTATCTTGCGAGCTGTAATGCTCACTCTTGCTTTATTTCTTCATCACACAACAACAGTTAGGAAAGATGGCCAGGCTCAAGCAGACCCAGCGCAAGAGCGTGGGAAGCACCCCGCGCCTTCCCGTTGAGATCGTAGCTGCTATAGCTGCATAGGTAGATCTATCTGTAGATCAGACATTCTACTTTTGAGAATCAATTATGTATAATTATAACTTGTGGCAGATAATGGCAATTAACTGTAAACTTATCAAGTAATCATTTTGGGTTGTAATAACTTTTAATTGTGGATTCAAGGACTTGTACTTATTTCAATTTCATCTCTGAGACTATGACGTGTGGTGGTGTGTGTTAGTGTGGGGTCACAGTATGAGGTTGTTTTTTATTAATTAAGTTAAGTGATAATTGTGGGAAGAAAGACCGTGACGACCCGGATCCCTGACCCCGGATCTGGGGCTGTTACAAAAATGGTATCAGAGCCAAGCGTTATAAACCTCAGAGATGATGCAACGATATAATAACAAACTCACAAAGATAATAAGAACTCTTGCCAAGTTCATGGTCGGACTACTTAAAGTAGCGCTGACAGTTAAAACCCTTACGGGAACCCTTATAAGTATCATGATAGTAACTTAGCTCGTTTAATGTGTAGGCGCATGAGATAGAGGACCCTGAGATGTTCGAGCGTGAACATGATGAGGCACTGCTAGATGTCGAGGATCAGGAGGAGCCTGAGATGGAGGAGGATGAGGAGGACCCCTCAGAGGAGTTAGAGACAGAGGTCATTACTATTTCAGATGAGGAGGACCCGGATGAGGTCCCAGTAGCTGAGGAGCATGTCGGACCTATGGTAGTGTACACTGGTACCCCTTTACCCACACTCCCAGTGGTCAGAGCTCCTACCCCTCCACTACCATCCTGGAGCACTTATGATGACAGCTCTGAGACTGATACTCCCGAGCCTAGGAAGACCGAGGAGGCACCCCCAGCGGCTCCGGATTCACCACCTCTCGACCCTGCCCATAGGCAGTCTTTATTAGCCCACGGCTATGTTCAGGATGTACTGAGGACCCAATTGGCTGTTGCCGAGGCCCGGCTGGATGAGGTCAGGAGGGAGTTGGATGCGGAGAGGGCGGGTAGGCGTACCCGAGCTTATGAGACTAGGGCTGCTATACCCCGATCCTTGAGGAGGGAGCTGACGGGGATAGAGCTCACGTCCCGAGCGAGACTCAGATCGCTCACGGGGACAGGCATGGTAGGATCTCCAAGTGGCAGGCCGACTATATCTTCCGTCGTATGATGGAAAGGGTATGGGAGCTGACCCACTCCGGTGTGTGATTCAGGATTGATGATGGGATAGTCTAGTTGTCTAGTTAGTCGAGGCCTTAGTAAGAACCAATTTTCCGGGATAGTTGACTTGTATATAGCATCCCTTTTTCTGACTAGACAGATAGACTCTTGTGTATCACTTTTGGGACAGATGGCTGTAGCACTGTTGTACTTTTGACCAGATCGAAACTATGTATTTCTCGCATTATATATATATTTGTTTCCTTTCGGTTCAGTTCCTTAGTGACGAGATCACTGTTTTTATCATTATTATTACTGCACTTCTTATTAGAACTGTCATAATATAATAGAATTGCGAGATACATTCAGACTACATGACTTTTTTATATAACATGAGAATGGTGGTTAATTGAGAGGATCCTATAAAGAATATTACTGGACAGACATCCAGCAATAATTTAAACCATAAGTTATATTGGATCTTTTAAAAAAAAATCACTTTCGGTAACTTAGATCAAGCTGCGAACAATAGTGATTTATCTATTATTGAGATTATGCATAGTGTGGCAGCCAGACGTACATGAGAAAAAGAATATTATATAGTGTATTATTTTGTTAAGTTGAAGTATAAGTTTTCTAAGAAGACTACATGATTTTATTATATAACATGGGAATGATGGAGGACACATCATCTTGGTTAATAGACAAACTCAATCCTGAAACTCAAGAAATGTTGGTATAGACTGCTAGAGTGTTAATGCAGGGGTGGCCATGAGTGGGACCTCAAAACTGACTCAAGAATGGCAAAAGCCAAGAGCAAAGATTTTAAAAAATACATCGGGACACAACTCAAGTTAACAACCAAAGATGGTCAGTGCATCCACATGGAAAGCTTAGAATAAATATTGATGCTTAAGAGTCATTTTTTTGTTGGTATGCTACTAAAAGATAAATCTGATTTATGAGAGGAAAACTCATGCAGCTCAAAAGAACGGTGTCAGTGTTTGTAGCATAAATAGTTGGGATACATCATACATGACGTATATTTTTGGATTTCTTCTCTCCAAATTAAAGATGTAATTAACTAAACCGACTCCCTATTATTTATGCTTCAATCACTTACTTTGTAATCTGCTGGAAATGGGCAACATAGTTTGTAGCTGCGGGTGAAACTCCGGATATGAATGATATCTTTGTTTATTATGATAAAAATAACACGTTTGTTGTATTGCCATAATGAAACATGGTCCCTCCGCTTCTGTGCTTTCATTATTGAATGAAGTCTCAGATTTCTTTCAATTAAAAAGTCATTCTAAGTTCCTGAAATAAAAAATTTATTGAAGAATGTTAATGATTTATAAACATAAGGACTTTGAATAATTTTATATGTTATTCATTAAATTAAGCCTTAGCTAATACTACCCATCCATCAAAGTACTATTTAGCTTTAATGAAGAGAATACATAAGGGTATGATGATTAGTATATCTTCCAAGTTCAACCAAACATTTGATTTTAAGAATACATGTATATTACAAATTGATATTTTAAACATATTTTGCTCAAAATTAAATTTTTGACTTTATTTAAAATATTAAAAAAATTATATATTTAGTTTAATTTTTAAAAAAATACTTACATAAATATCATTCTTAACATAAACTAATCGAGACATATACTCACCATGAGACAATATATTAAAATAAGTTAATTTATTATTTTCCTCATTTAAAAATAAAGCAAAAAAAATGGTAAGTTAATGTCCAATAATAAATGACAATCTCTATCTGCGTGTTTTTGTGCATGATCTTAGAAAAAAATTCATAAATTAATCGGAAGATCCCTCCTTCATTAATTTTTTCCTTCAAAACTTACTAAGGAATAATGAAATAGTTAAAAGTTATTATGTTACAGAATCATATTAATATAAAAGTATTTAGTCGTAGAATCAATTTTTCTGTTTAAGTTTTAGGTGTTAAATATTTTACATAATTTATATATGATTAGTGTTATGCGTTGGAATCAAATTTCAAGTGTGAAGTAGAAATAATGGTGTTCTGTCACTTAACATAAACATGGTTATCTCTCAAATATTGATATAAGTGATAAAAATATAATTATTTTTTTCAATAAATCATTTACGTTTATAATATAAACAATTTTAAAGTTTCTCGCATCATTATTCTCAATAATACCTAATTTGAAATATATTTTTTCAATTAAATTTGAGAAGGTGATGTGAGTCGATGTTGAATAACCTACTATGTTATAATTACTAAGTCAAATTCTGGAAAAAAAGATATAAGTATGACTTCTAAAACTGATTTATTTTAAAATTTTATTAAACATTAAAAAAACAAATAGAATTTACATGGGAAAATGGGTGACATATTGAAATTTACTGAGTCACGACGAGACAAAATAATGAAATTTAAATAACAAATCAATTACATAAATTTGTTTTTACATTTAGTAGATCTATTAAGAATTATCATAAAAAGGTTAGAAAACTGATGTACATATCTAAAATAAACCATATTGTTACTGAAACATGTGAAAATTATATCTTAATATTCTCTAACAACAATTCTCCAACATTCGAAATTAGTATAATACACTCTTATTCATGTCATGTTTAACAAACATTACTAAATATAAACTCATTCATGCAGTTACCAAATATATGTAACGTCTCAACAATTATGTGTGAAACATAATAAAAACATATACGATATATACAAACAAAATAATTCACGTTCGCTAAAGTATCAAGTGAACAACGAAGTATTAGGTTAAATGTCGCATCAAGTAAAGTGTCACGCGTGAGTCGTGTTACACTTTTTTATTAGTGAAGTATTTGATCTGATACTCCTTCTCAGTGAAGTATCAGGTGTGACACTTCTTAACGGTGAAGTATGAAGTATTATAAGTGGTTATCGAGTAATTATTTTTCTAAAATATTTTAAATGTTTATTTGATAATATTTAAAATTTAAGCATTTACCTTATTTTTATAATTTTTAATATTTTAAGATTAAATTTCCTATTTTGGCTTTTAGAAATTTCTAAAAAAGTGAATAAAAGACAAATCTATTTAGAGTTAAGGCTTCAGTGATTAGGGCCTAGGCCCTAAATACTGAAACTGTTAGATATTGAGTACAACACATAGGGGGTGAATGCATTTTCTTGGATTTTTATCATTTTTAGATTTGTTTGGATATTTGGTGAACAAGACAGTTTGATTTGTAGAGACATTATTTTGACAGAAATAAATCAACAAGCACAATATTTCAAAACTATCTAAATTTATATTAATTAATTTTGTCTTGCTCCAAATTCCGTGTTCTTAAAAATATAAGAACTCAACTTCTTT
Organism: Apium graveolens; assembly: GCF_009905375.1. Classification (NCBI taxonomy): domain Eukaryota; kingdom Viridiplantae; phylum Streptophyta; class Magnoliopsida; order Apiales; family Apiaceae; genus Apium; species Apium graveolens. Next base: position 128,470,034 of record NC_133655.1, read on the forward strand.
CTTGAGAGAATACAAGAAAATATGAATTTGTTTGTTACTTCTAAATTAAGGACCAGTGCATACTTTATAGACTAGTAGCACGAATTTACAAAACTTGCATTATTGTTTTTAAGCTTGCGTATGTCACTTAATGACATTGTATTTGTTACTTCTAAACTAAGTTATTTTCATGGCGATTGAAAACATTACCATTTCCTTTGATTCGTAGTTTTCATTCGTTGGACATGCCAACAACTTATTTGTAAACACTTTTGCAAAATCCATGTCGCTTATGATAACTTTAAGTTAATCGAATGTATAATATTTATTCATCAAAACAACTTTGAGTCTTCATCTCTATAACCTAAAATTAAGGCAAAGTGATTTGTTTGTTACAAGTTTCAACAATATTTATCATTATTAATGACAATTATTAAATTTCATATCAAGGATAAAATGGAATCATTTTTGAATAATAGAAAATATGTAGATTATCAGCGGCCATGATATATTACTTATGAGAAAAGATTTGCAGAAGATATTTTTATGACATTATTATGATTTAATATTGAAATTCCTAAGTTTTTTATCCTTGGTTTACATTATTTATTAGTTGATGTATTTTTGATTTTAAAGAGTATATCAATCAGGATAAATCTTTCTAAATAGATCAGTATTTCACTGAGATTTTAACGTACTATTTTTAGACTGCTTCAATCACTCTCCATAATCAAAGTTAACTTTACAAAATTCATTTCAATCACATAACAAAACTAATCTACCTTAAATATATAGTATAATCAATCTATCAAAATAACACTCATCTTCAAAAGTCATTTTCCTACTCATCATGAGTCATGGAGAGTCTTTTGTTTGATCACATCGAAAATCTCCAAAAGAACATAACTACATGGCGATTGGAAGTTATAGTGACATGAATTTGGAAAACTATATCACCTGAAAATGGTTCCGTTAGAGGCTAAAATCTTATTCTTCTGGATGATGATGTATATAATTCTTATTATTCTTGCTATGATAATAAATTTCCATGTACTTATCGCACAATAACTATATAAGCAGTATATTTTCTATTATACATATTAACCATATTTCTTATTCTAAAAAACAGAATTCTAATGTACACGCCTACGTTTTTACTGAAAATTGGAAGGCGATTGGAAGATATGTGTTTGAGGGTCATGTTTACAGATTTGAAAACTTTACCATAAGGGATACTGTTGGCAAGCTCAAACCCGTGTCAACTAATTTATGTATAAGGCTATTGGGATCCACTATTATTAAACATGTTGATGATGATGGTATGATTCCGCGTTATAAGTTTGAATTCATGGACTTGGATGACCTAGAGGAAGAAACAAAATATTTGGGAGAGAACGAGAATCCTGAGTTTGCCGCCGGTTTGATTACATTTTTATCTACTTTTTAATGTTACAAGAATTTTTGTAATGTCAAGCACTGTGCGAATTTTATATATTCTATGTTAAATGCACATATAGAGAAACATTGACAATTCTTAATAGTCTGAATCATACAATTGTAGATTTAATATGAGTAATTGATGAATATTAGAAAGTTAATCGAATATCTACCAAATATGGACCAATAGATGGTGTCAGATTTATGGTTACGAATGTAAGGTAAATTATAATTGTTTGATAAGAATGAATACTCTTAATATGAAGACTAATAGACGAAAATATTTTATTATCTGATGTCGTATAAATGCAGAGTTTCTCAAAGTGAGCATCTGGGGAATATTGGCTATAGCCGTGACTAAGGCTTTAATAAAGGCCTAGGAGAAACCAATCATAGCAATTGTAACCAGTACCAAACTATCTACATTCAGGGGTATTTTTTAAAATTCTTTTAATTATATTTTGTAATATATTTTACGTTTTTGTTGTTTAATTAGTCTACTTTTAATCATTCAAATATTAAGCAATGTATATATTCCTAATAGATTTCAATTTTTTTAAATAAATTAATTTGTTTGAAACCGTACAAATTGGTTCATTGCCATCTTCAAATGTCAACATAAACTTAAACATTGAGTCGGTTGTAGAAATGCGAGAAAGGTATTTTCTGTTTATATCAAAACTAAAAGTTTAGGAAATTAACTATACACTTATTATGTTAACATCATTTTGTCATTAAACAAGTTTGTTGGAGGAAGGTTTCAAAAGTCCTAGGAAATCTTGAAAAGATGTCAACCGAAATTGCAATTATACCTTCCACTGAAAGGTTAAGTCTGAAAGATTTGAATGACAGTTATTCCACTTTAAATGTCAATGTTTTTATTCATATTTATCATCAATGTATTATCGTTTTCCAATTTTTATATAATTGAAATGATAACATCTTTTCACTAACTCCATTATTTTACTAATATTTCAGAAGAAGGTTTGTTGCACGTTAAAAATTCTTAAGATTGAAGATGTAGACAATTGGTGCTAATTTTCAAAAATGTAAAGTAGATGTTCAAAAAGAAGGGAAGAGGTTCAGATGTGAAAATTGTAAGAAAAATTGGACATTTGCTGAAAAGAGGTTTGTTTGGATTAGTAATGCATTGCAACACTTATACACAGTACATTGTTTATTTTTTATTAATCAATCTTTTGTAATTATTATCATAATATATAGGTTTCGCCTAATAGTCTTAGCTGAGGATTCAACATTGACTACTAATGTCATCTTCATGGATCTTGTCGTGACGAGGCTAGCTGGAGAACACCGCAACAAATTACTTGAATAAGAAAAATGTGATATTGTATTTATAGTTTGATCATAAATGTGTAAATTTTATTTATATTTGTTGTTATGTTATGAATGTCCAATTTACCATTTTGCAGTGACCATAGGATATTCTTAAACCTGATATTCTGAATGAGATTGTTCATAAAGAACTAACTGTTAGTATTGAGATTAACGAGGCCAATGTCACCGAGGACAGAAATGCGTATGAGGCTGTGGATTTGTTAGATTCCTCTGTCGCAAGCTCATCCACTGCAGTTTATTCTTCTGTTCAAAATGTCCATCCTTTGACAAAGTTGTGAATATTAGTTTGTAAATATGGTATAACTAATAGTAAAAATTGTTACAGACTAAGTTATTTTTCAATTCCAATTATATTTCAGGGCAGCGAATCATGTCATTTGTTTGATAGCCCAGATTCTACAAAGTCTGTAACCAAGAAGCCAAAGACCGTAAGTCCTTATGATTCAAAATTTTTTTATCAAAGAAGATTATGAAGATGAACTTCTTTTTTCATTAATCTGTTTCTAACTATCATTACACTTTTGTGCTGTAGCATGCCTAATACTTACACATTCCAGTGAACCAAAACTGCTACAAAGTTGACGAGTTTGCTCAAGAATAAAACTGTTTGCTTTCATTTTTTTCACATTTTTTTCCGCATTATGTTCAAGACTATTTTGAATTTTCCAAGATTATTTCACTATCATTTGATAGAGATTGTTATTTACGGCTTAATGTTCCTCCCTTCGTACATTATACCAGATGTTATATCATGCTGATGAATTTGATTATTGATGTTATTTGCAGGATTCGCGTTGAAATTTATAATTGAACCATAGATATCATCAACATATATTTGATTTGAAAATCAAACTTAAATTTATTTATTATTTTTGAGAGGAAATCATTACGATCTTAGGAACATATAATAACAGAATTCCGAAGTATTTAAATACACTTAAATTCAAATCAATATTAAGTGTTTACAATAAATTTACTTTAATTAAACTGCCCAAATATTTTACATTTACTTTCTAGATATAGAAAGACAAATAATTAATGTGATTTTGATTTTGATTTTGATTAATCAAAAGTCAAAGATTCAGTCAATTATTATACCTGTAAAGATTATGATTAAGATTAAGATTATGATTAAGATGTACTTGAATCAAGATATTTTCATTAGCATCAATTATTGTAAATAACTACCACATTATCTTATATTTTTACAATTAAAAAAGATTATCATAAACATTAGTATCAGTTATTTATGCATTCTATTACGGGATTGTGAAAAATTATAATTTATGACTGCATGGTAGGAGAAGTAAATTTACATAATAATAACAAAGTTAAATTATAACCTAATTCTGTATAACCCCAATGTTATATCATCATCACACTTAAGCAGTAATCGTGATAATATTACACATTTAGTTATGTTTGATAAGCTCAGACCACTCAATGAATTTCACACTAACCGGAAGATTAAGGCTTGGGTGACTAGAATGTGGACATCAAATGCTTTTGACGATGACTCATTGTATCGATATAATCTAATTTTTCTAGATGCTAAGGTAAAATTCATGTACAACACATCTATCAATAATATTTGTATTATATGCAATATGTTGTGACATGTAACTATTAATTTGACGAATATAGTTATTTTCAGAATTTTCATGTTCAAGCCACCATTACTTCTAATATATGGGATATATTTCAAGAAGTTATAAACGAAGGAAAAGTGTATGAGAATTCTGATTTCTTAACTAAAAAGGATATAAGGAAGCATAGGTCTGTTTTCTCTTGAATATACATCACATTTAATAGTGAAACAGTGATTAAACCTTTATTCGGAGATGACACTACAATAGCTTATCATAAATTTGACTTTGTTGATATTGGCGACATGATAGTAACTGCAAAAGGATACCGAACTGGAGATATTGCTGATATTCTTACAGGTTTTATACCATTCTCAAAGTTTATCATGTTTTTTTACATTCCATCTCAGGTTTATTACTAATTTTACATATTTTTATTACAAATTTTCAGATGTTATTGGAGTTGTTGAAGATCTTGAACCTACCCAAGTTATTTCTTCTAAGGTTGGTGATCAAACGATTATTCACTTTAGAATAACTGATGGAAGGTTCTGCCTTAAGAATCGGTTTCTTACATGTTTAGATATTAGAATATTAAATTATATATCAAAATTAGAATATTCATCTGCTATTCATTTACTTTTGATAAACAAGAATGCCGTTAGAGTTACCGTATGGGGTAAGCATGTTAAATCCCTCGATCCGCTATTTAATGATGTTTTGGAAAGTCCAATTATAGTCATTTTGGAAAGTATAAGACCCATTTGGTTGCAAGGTGAGTATGTTACATTCCTCAGAATAATCTGAATATTATATGTTAAAATTGGTTGATATGCATGAAAATCATCCATTTGTATTGTTTGGTAGGCGAAGCATTTTTTGGTACTGTTGAATCTTCAAGGATTTACATTAATCTTCAGAACGCTGATGTAATCAATATGAGAAAGAGGTATACAATTGGCCTCAAAAGAGCTACAAGATGTATAGTTTCAAAAACTCTTAAAATGACTAATTTTATCCAGCTTTTTAATGTTATAGGATTCATGATGGTGTTTTTTGGTGCTAAATTTCAATGACCAAATTCTACATAAGACACTTCTAGAGACCGCGATATTGAAGAAGTAGCAGAGGCTTGAAGACCTAATAAATAATGTTATTAGTTTTTTTATTAAAAACAATGAATGTTTTTTCTTTCAATTATAATTTGTATTTTCCTAAAAATATATTTAGTTCATTTTTCCAGTAGTTCCTTAATTAGTTTCAATTTCTGTTGTCATATTACAAGTCTAAATAAAATTTTGTTTCTAAGTTAATTTCTATATTTGAAGAGTGATAATTATTTTTTGTCATTAAAAAATGGCTTATTAAAAGTGTAAAATATGTCAGTAGTTGAATTTAAGGTTTTGTACATATACATGTTACAAGCCACACTACGTCATAGATTGGATTCTGTAACCGTTCACACTAGGGTTGCAAACAAAAGTGTAATAATAGCCTTCTAAACCCATGTCTATCGCAACCCCTATTTTTTGATGTTGTGGTATAGTCAAAATGTGTTATCAAAATGACATAAATGGTTAAAGATGATTTTTTAATTTAACTAATAAAAATTATAACATAGAAATGATATAATAATTGAAATAAATTTTATTTATTTTAAGAAGTTAATAATATTAGCGTAGTGATATTATATTATTAAATTGAACACTTTATAAAACTTGAAAAGTCATTAGTGGATTTATTTACAATATTTATATATTTTTGAATTTCTTTATTTTTTATAAAGAAATATTAAAATTAATATTTATTTAAGGAAAATATAAATTAATTATTTAAATTAAAACAAATAAGGTTGGACCCGACTGTTTATTTTGATTAGCACTTAAGCCCAGAGATGAAATTAGGGGTGGGGGTGGGGCGGGAGCTGAAAATTAGGGCGGGTGGTTGAAATTTAACCAAAAAAAGGGCAGGCACATTAGGGTTTATTGAAGCGTGCCTCTCTCCCTCCTCCGTCTTCCTCTTCCTCGGCGTCTCTCTGTCTTTAGGTATTTAGAATTTCATTTTTCTCTCTTCTTGTTAATATGGTTTTCATGAATTGCTTTCTCACTTTTAACATAATATGATTTAGAGATGGATGTTTTCAAGAGGGCTTCTTTGTTCAGGATGTGTTCTTGTGGTGCAAGCGGACACAAAATTGGTGCTTTTTTTTATCTTTGCTACTTTACATGATCTCTAATTTGTGGTGTATTGGTTACTTGATCTTAATTTTACCTAAAACAATTGTCAATTATTAATTAGGAATTTCCTGAGAGGTTTCAGTTGACATAAGCATTCAACCTGGAGAAAGTGAAGGTTTGTCACAATATTTGACTGTTACTCTCCATTTTCATTATTTGTCGTTTGACTCTTTTGTGCATTTGTAGCATATGATATTTTTATTAATGCATAATTAACACTATATCCAACTGTAACACGCTGTGCACGGTGTCCCTCTGCTCTATATGAAATCTTAGATCTCTCCATATTGTGCACTTTTTTTATCATTTTAAATTTTGAATAGATACAAATTATGTTTAACAAGCCTGGGTGCCAGAGATGATAGCTAGTGTCACAAAGATGCTGGATAAGTGGGGAGAACTAATAGCTACAAATTTTGAATTTATGACGTTTAATTTCTCAATGCAGGATAGATTTTTGAACTTCTAAATTTAATGTTCACTTACGCCCCAAACTATTTTCAACCTATCAGTTGCTGATACAATTATATGTTTTCTATATAACATGCTAACTCAATGGTTTTATAAAAATGTCATTTAAGATTGTTTGAATTTTTTCATTGAACATTGCAATCTGATACCTTCACATCTTTGTTTCCTTTTTATTCCTTTGTTTACCTAATTATCTTTCATTATTCATTATATGGTTAGAATTTTTATCAATTCTAGAAGCGTGATAGTTGTTGTATTTAAAGATGCATCCCACTTGCCTAACATAACTCTGTCCATGCTACTATGGAATTTGGACTGTGGTTTTCTATCTTATTGTGAATCTTTTATGTAAGTGTCAACTGCTTGCAGCTGAAATACCTGCAGCCTTCAGAAGTAATAATGGCTAAAATGTAAAGTCAGGTTTTTAACTTGAGCCACTTCAAATTGCATATACATATCATATAAGGACTGCTATTGAGCTGACATGATAGCTAATAGTGCTATACTTTAATAGCTTGTGATGTTTTTATTGAGATTGTAAAATTTGGCATTTTTAAGTTGGTTATGTTGAATTCTTGTATTCATTGTTTTTGATCGCAATAAGGATGTCACATCTAATGTTATCCTTGAATCATGAAAGAAAATATGAAGTAGTTGCACTGTTTCTGTTCTATTGTTCTTTTTATCTAGATTTAGATTCTATCTTCTTGCTATTGTATAAATGCATATATGGACACTCATTTTAGGTAACATTCTCAGGCAATTGACCACATCATTAATTCTGCTGCGAAATCAAACTACATGTCTGCCGGTCAAATTTCGGTACCTATTATTTTCAGAGGACCAAATGATGCTGCAGCAGGAGTAGGTGCCCAACGCTCTCAGGTGTGACTCTTGTTTCTTTGAAATTCACTTATTTCTTAATGACGAGGACAACGATTCTGGACTAAGGAAATAGGGCAAGTGTGAGAGACATTAGCTGAAGACGGAAACACTTCCAGTAATTTGTTAAAAAGAATGGAAGGGAGGTGTGAAAGGAAAAAGCTGAAAAAGAAAACACTTTAAGTAATCAAGTGAAATCTCTCTGACCCTGAAAAACTGTTACAGTTTTTTTTATCATTGACGAGGTAGATATCACAGACGAGATCATCTCACATCATGAACTTAATATCTTGCTACAAGTGTGACCGTTATATATATATTTAATAAATATAATCTGCCATCATTGATGAAATAGCTTTTATAGAGCATTGTAAAATTTCTCATGTTACAAATGTTTCACAATATTGTTTATTAACTTATGTGGTTTTCAGTGCTATGCAGCATTGTTTGGTGTGTGTCCAGGGTTGAAGGTGCTCGCTCCATACTCTTCAGAAGATGCTCGAGGCTTGTTGAAAGCTGCTATTAGGGCCCAGACCCTGTTGTTTCCTAGAGAACGAGTTATTGTTAGTATTTTTATGAATTCTCTTTGGAATAGACCACATATGTATGGAATATTTACTGGCTTTAGTTCTGTGCTGTAGATATGGTGAGTCATTCCTTGTTTCTGTGAAAGTTCTTGATTCTAGTTTCTGTCTACCAATAGGGAAAGCCAAGGTGATTCTCTTGATGTAATTCTTATCATTACAACATTTACGTATGTCATCTTTACTGGTTCTTGTTGGTGGTACAACAAGAAGATATGCAGTTGTATAAGTCACTATTTCCTAACTAAAATAATTAATAAATTGAATGGACACATTAATCATTATAAATCCAAGGTATAAAGAACCATTCCTGTACAGTGAATCATACTTTCCATCATCACATCAGCTGCTTGAGATACCAGCTGCTCATCGTATAATTATAAGTGGCACACCTATACAAAATCACCTCAAGGTACTAACTGTATGTTACAGTAGTTATCCTTTTTTTTTCTAAATTTATAGCAATTAATCTTATCTTTTGTAGTGGTTACTCTGTTTCACAGTTAAATTCATGTTCCCAGTCAAATTTAAGTGTATATTTGTACAATATTTGATGTGGTTTAATTTGAATTATATTTGATGTAATGATTAATATCACAAGGTTTCTTTCGACTTAATATATATAAATTATCTTACGATGCACGAGATCTTTTAGAACTTACCAAATAATTTCCGGGGTAAACGATTTGATTAATTATGAGCAGGCCCATAGGGTATATATCGCAATCTAACAATCAGCATCAGCATTGTGAAAACGCAAGGGACCAAACCCCCATGACTGTCAGGCCCTGGAATATATAAACAAGAAAGTGAACAGAGGAAGGGACCATTTATTATCCCATACATATTTTACAACAATGAACAAAATAAATTCTGTTAGCCTGGTTTTGATAATGATGTGTCTGTATAACTTCATCAGTCCTTGGATGCGAGGTGATTCACTCTCTTTAATTTGCTCTTATGGATTATATATGTTAATTTTCTTTTTCTTTTTTGGTTCTGTGGCTCTGCTTTGCACATATATACTTTCACAATATATCCTTGCCTTGGTTGGATAGACTATGTGTGGAATGGTTCTTGTGCCAATCAAAGTTTTCTTCCCGTTTAATATGATATATCTGTTAAAGTTAAACTTATATTTACAAGATTTTTTCAGCTGCTTCAGTCGTGCCATTTATAAGGTAAAATGTTATTTTTATTTTTATGTATATGACTGCATATCCATTAACATATGTTGTCTTTTTAGTGTTTTAACTTTAGCTTAATGATTTCTAGAACTGATTTTGTCCTGTAGATTAGTTAGGGGAATATATTTTGGTATCACAGTCTAGTAGAGTGTCTCATTTGATTAAAATGAATTATATATCAAGATCTTAAAGAATTTCATGCAGTTCATTTATCTTGTTCCCTGAATATTGAGTTTTTGATTATTTATGATCCTGAATACCATGATGTCACTGGCCTTTTCTAGTTTGGTCTTATGTCCTAAATTTTATTTATCCCAATACTGAGATGATTATGTATGCTACTACTTTTTTTCTTATATATAAACAGAACTCACTTTGTATAAAATGTTATTATGCACTTTTGCTGGTTCTGAGAAACACTATGTGATAGTATATTTTTTTATTGATATGGGCCCTTAATTTAAATTAGTGGCCTAACTACTATCTTTGGTTGTAGCCGTCAAGATTACTTTGGTTATAGAATCATCATAATTATAACTGAATCACTAATACAGTATTATTATGTCATCTTCGCAGGAATATGGATGATGTAGATAAAACTATGGATTAAATAAGCGAGCAAATAGAAAACATGAAACAGATTCAAGAAGCACTGGCCACTCCCATTGGTGCAACAACTGATTTTGATGAGGTATGTTGTTCACCTATATCATTAATTTTATTTTTTGATTCTTGCAGTCCCAGTTAGAATACATTCTTTTCTGCTTATCAATGTTCCTTTTATTCAGAAAGTATTCTTTTGTCTGAATGTCTTCTTTATGTTACAGGATGAACTAGAAGCAGAACTTGAAGAATTAGAAAGTGCTGAGTTGGAGGAAGAAAGTCTTCAGCTTGTAGGTAAACCACCTCCTATTACTGGAGGTGGTTCTACCTAGTCAGAAGCGTTCTAGCAGCATTCATATTCTACTTTCTTTTTCTCATTACTACTATGTTTAGATTTTGAATTGTAACTTTAACTTCTTTAAACTTCCGCTTTTGTTTTATGGTTGGTAGACAATAAGTGGTATAAGGATGGTAGTATGGTGATGGTGAAGGTAGTGGTAGTATGGGGAAACTGATGTTATGATTGGTGGACTGATGTTTATAATTTTTGGATTGTGTTGGTTTTAAGACAATGGTCTTATTTATGGGCATGTTAATTTACAAACAGTTCCCAGCATTTTTTATGTAAAAGCGTTGCAATAGGTCTTTATAGTATTGCTAATAATCACTAAAAAGCGTTGCAAAAAACACTAAAAACCGTTGCAAAAAACACTAAAAAGCGTTGTAAAAAGGTTGCAACGATACCCCACATGTGGGCCCTATTGTGGGGCCCACAAATATAGTACTGATAGCCCAAACCCTACTATAATACTTTTCAAGACCTATTGCAACCCCATTGGTGTTGCAATAACACGTTTCTGTAACGGATAAACAAGGGTTGGAATAGGGTGTCACCGGGGTTGCAAAAAACTCTATGGCAACGCCTAAAATTGCAACCCCGAAAAAGAGTCACCATAGCCTTTTTTTGGCCTTCAGCAACACTTTTTTGGCCTTTAGTTACGGTTTCTTGGGGTTGCGGAATCCAATCTATAGCGTAGTGCCATATGTATTGATATTGTGGACTAACAATAGTAATTAAAAGACTATGACATAGAAATCACAATTCCATATAACGTTACATCATAACCATTGTCCCCATTATCATCCATATCTTAAACTACGAGGATATAATAAGGTACGTATCATAATTTGATCAGGGAAAAGAAAAAAGATACATTTCATAATTTTACAAGGATGTGAATGTGTAAACATAAATTCTAGCTTGCTAATGTCATTCAACTTGGAAAACAACCATATTCCCTTCGTTAGATAGCATTGTAAAGACTATGGTCCGATCCTCCTTGAAATTATTGTCTTCTGCAGAGCATCTTGCTTTTCCTTTTTCAATTGAGAGTCCCACAAGAGAATCTCCATTTTGCGTCCTTAAAACTATTTGTTCTCCCGCAGCCCATTCATGTACTTTAGGATGAATATATCTAGGAATATACTGCATTATGAAGTAATGTTAGATAATTACTATTGCAAAGTTGGTAGATTTAAATTATTGTTCATTTAATAGAGCCGTACCAATCCATGACCTGAGTTGTTCACATGGGATTTTCTCATAACTCTACTGAATTGAACAACATTAGGCATTGGTTCGTTTATTTGAACAATAATATGTTGTTCTGCAACATTCACGTTTGTCATATTTGCAACATTGTGGATGTTATCTTCGTCATTAATCTCTGCATATAAAACAGAGTATAAATTTAGGGTTTCATACAGGCATGCCCTATTGTATATATAATACATTCCATCATCTAAATTAAATTTACGATATAAAATTAACATCTTATCTCTAATAATTGCAACCTCCTCGACTTCTTTCTCTATCTTTGCATTGTCAAAAATATTAATCGTAAACTCACCGCTACGCAAATATGTGAAAAGTAGAATGTCTTCTTCGTTAAGTTTTTCATAATGCATAAGCTCTTGCAAACCAAATTCCATTCCCTTCACACTTGAGTAGTATCCTCTAAAACTCTTTCCATTCTTAAATGAACACGAAACTACTGGCGGTATGCTAAATTCAAAATGCGTATGGAAATTGAATGCAATTTCCTGTATAAATTATTGATATAGCAAATCATTTGAACCATATCAAAAACTATAAAATATATATATAAATTATAAATGAATAAATGCATATATTTAGAAACCTGTCATGTAAAGAAACTTACAAATTCCCCATCAGAAATTGCGTAAGATGTAACTAATGAAAGAAATTTCTGGCCGCTTGCATCTTTTTTATCTACACAAACCATTTATAGCACGAGTTCATATTATGATAGATATGCGAGTGGATAAATAATATCAAAACTTATTTTATAACTATGAACTTAATTATCATATATACCTTGATTGCAGAAATTTCCCACCAACTATTTTTTTGGGACAATCATTATCAACTTTTGAAACTTCTTTACATAATATATGAACCCAAAAATTACCAGAACCTTGATACAAAACAACAATAATCCTCCCTCCAGTTCTCTTTCTTGAAATAGAGGTGAAAGATGAGTAATAGTGTTTATCTTATTATCAAACTTGCCCTTTATTTTACGACCGATGGGTAACCTTATTTGTGCATTACACGGAATGTCTTTTTCTATTTCTGAACTTATTGATTCTGGTTTAATCTGTAAGAAAGAATTAATATAAATGAATTTGCTAAAATGGGATTATTTACTATAACTAATCAATCAAACGTATCATTGTTTTACCAATTTCTGTTTGTCACATATGTGTGGATCAATGAAAAAAATAAACCGTGTCGTCTTTAGCCTCTCTACTTCCATCTATCAATAACTAAATGTAAAAAAGATAATTAGCACATAATTAAATAGTAAGGCATAATTCTATTCAGAATTAAAATTAGGTACAACAATTGTTTTATAAGGTATTAATCTTATTTACGTCTTGAAGTTGCTCCATATCAGTTTCTTTGATTGTCCTTTCTGAACCAAAAATAAGATGGTGTTGCGCAAGTAATTATATAATTATGCCTTGCAGTCAGTCAAAATCATACTACATTATACTCAATAATCTATTTGTGGTTTTGTTCTTGCCTGAACCAAGATTTTTGTAGTGTTTCAAAACCATCAAAGAATTGTCCTGCTTCTATGCGGAAATATAAATCACCCATCAGTGTCAATCCAATTTCTTATCCAATTGATTTTAAAGTTTTAAATCCTTAATATTAAAAAAGTCCTAATTTGGAAAATATAAATTTCTTAGATTTGTGTTACGGTGACTAAGTTCAAGTTTTGCAAATATTATATTTAAAATCAAAACCCATA